>NW_006782310.1:1944078-1965064 GCF_000442215.2 Lipotes vexillifer | reverse complement strand
GAATGCCCCACAATTATTTGGAACCTAGGGGCAAGATGGGAATAAAGACGCAGACCTACTAGAGAATGGACTTGAGGATACGGGCAGGGGGAAGGGTAAGGTGGGACAAAGTGAGAGAGTGACATGGACATATATACACTACCAAATGTAAAATAGCTAGTGGGAAGCAACCATATAGCACAGGGAGATCATCTCGGTGCTTTGTGACCACCTAGAAGGGTGGGATAGGGAGGGTGGGAGGGAGGGAGGGAGGGAGATGCAAGAGGGAAGAGATATGGGGACATATGTATATGTATAACTGATTCACTTTGTTATAAAGCAGAAACTAACACACCATTGTAAAGCAATTATACTCCAATAAAGTTGTTAAAAAAAAAAGTGGTGAGAGTGGGCATCCTTGTCTTATTCCTGCTCTTAGAGGAAATGCCTTCAGCTTTTCAGCATTGAGAATATTGTTAGCTGTGATGAAAGTATACTTTTAGAATTCCATAAATTTCCATAATATATTGAAACACTGATTTCACTCTGTACTTATTGAATACCAATATAATACATACAGTATACCTCATGTTCTTTGACCTTAAGCAGTTTATAGTTAAGTTGAATACTGGTTAATTTCAAGACACATGGTGGGGGGAATGGGTTCCTACTATGTGGAAGGTATTTTGCTAGAAACAGAATCCAAGGGTGGAACATATAATCTTTGTCTTCAGAGAGCTTGTAATCTCAAAAAGGTGGCAGACACAATATGTTGTGTAAAGTAAATGACAGCAAGAAGAAAGGCACATCTTCTGCTTTGTAAGGTCAGTTTTCTAAAGGGGTAACTTCTAAAGTAAATATTGAAAGGTGATGGGACATCAACAAAGGGCGGGCAGGGTGTTATAGAAAGAGTAAATGACTAGCGCAGAAATGTGTGAGAATAAAACAGCATAATGCATAGTGTACAAGGAAAATGACAACTAATTTGATACTATTAGAGGAAAAAAATGCAGGACAGGGGATATCAGCAATGAAATGAGGCAGTAGATATGCAAAATATTAGGGAATAACTAGTTATATGGTTAACATTAATTTATTTAATTCTCAAAGGACCCTAGTGCCATCATAGTCTCCTCATTTTATGCAAGAGAAAACAAAAGCACACAAAGGTTATATATTTTGGTCACGGTAACATAGCTAATAGAAGAGACAGGATTTAAACCCACACAGTTTAGCTACAGAGTACCTGCTCTTAAACACCATACTATGGCAATTTTCTGTGTCTGTTACTAGATTAGATCATCTGAAAGGAAGACAATGAAAGACAAGAAAGAAAGTAAGGTCTTAGACAAGGCCACAAATAACAGACTGACTAATTTAGGTGTGATATTCCAGGAATGTATTGAACGTTCAGTAAATAATTCTTGACCATTCATTTATCAAACCAAGTGCTAAAATTTCAGCAGGTACTTCTTATGTGTTTCTCCTCATGGTGTTAGTTTAGCTTATCAGCTACCAGTGTGTGGGGCAGGTGCATGTAAACCATAAAAAGTATAAAAATAATGTCATTTTGGTGAAAACATCAATTCCAGACCCAAATAATCTCAAAGAACCACCCCGCAAAAGATATATGCATAAAAGTCATACCTAAGTACATTGTAGTCAGTGTCTGAAAACTAAAAATAAAATTAATGATAAAGATAAAATCTAAAAGCAGCCAAAGAAAAGGAAATAAAAAATTACTTCTAACATCTTATCTTATCAGAAACTATGGAGAACAGGAGACATAGAAGAATATGTTTAAACTGCTGAAAGAAAAAAATGAACCCAGAATTCTCTATCCAGCAAAAATATCAAGTCTATAAACCTAATTCTAACCATATTAAAATTTATATTAAATATAAATGGACTGAAAACCCTAATTAAAAAGCAGATATAGCACATTAGATAAAGATACAAGACAAATATAATTGTCTGTAAATAATACAGTTTAAATATGAAGTCACTATAGGTTAAAACTATAAGGATGGAAAAAGACATGCAATACAACACCAAACGTAATACAGTTGGAGAGGCTACATTAATATCAGATAAATTAAACTTCACAATTAGAAATGTTACCAGGTATCAAGAAGGTCATTTCATTAAGAGAAAGAATCAAGCACATATAACAATCATAAATGTGTATGCATCTAATAAGAAAATTTCAAATACATAAGGCAAATACTTAAAACTTAAAGTAGAAGTAAAAAGATGCCTAATCATAGTTTGTGATTTCAGTGCTCCTCTTTCGGGAATTGATAGAACATGCAGACAGAAAATCAGTAAGAACATGGAAGGATTGTACAATGCTATCAACCAACTTGACCTAATTGACATTTATAGAACATTCCATTCAACAAGAGCTGGAATATGCATTGTTTTAAGGTGCATAGTAACATTTCCAAATACAGACCATATACTGAGTCATAAAACAAGTCTTAATAAACTTAAAAGGATCAAAATAGTAAAAAAAAAAAAAAAAGTTGCCTGATCACAATGGAGTTATTAGAAATCAATCGTTAAAAGATACTTGAAAAATGCCCCCAATATTTGGAAATTAAGTCACACAGTTTTAATCATGTGGGTCAAAAACTGCATTATAAAACAAAGTAGAAACTATTTTGAACAGAATAAATTACCCCATGTAGTGGAATTGACAGTTCGAGGGGCATGAAGCTGAATAGTTCCCTTCAGGTAAAATTAGAGGACCTGTATGGTGGATCATAGGGCTGGGGTAAAGAAGAGTACAAAAAGAGGTCAGAAAAGGATCAGGGCCAGATCTCCATTGGGCCCAACTTAGGGAATATCTCTATTGTTTAATTAGCACCTAAACTTAGCCTTTACCATATAGAACCTAGGACATCACCTGGGGACATCCTAATAAAGATGTGGAATAAATGAATCAAGTTCTTCTTGACCATTAATGTAACCAAGTCAACATTGTTCTTTCCATATGTTGACATGGCTGTCAAATGATTGGTTTAAGTGTATCTAAGAGCTCCTTTATTGCCCCTAGAGGCTGTACTCCTATTTCCCTCAAAATGACTTCCACTTACTCTGTTCATACCTTGTACTCTTTAATTCTTTCGGTTTTGGTCTTCTGACCCTTTCAGCTTTCAAAATATTTGGATGTTGCTCTCTGACATCATCTGTTGGTGCCTTTGAGCAACAATGGTAATTGCATTACCTATCTTCCTTCCATTTGAAGATAAAGGAGAACCTCAATTTAAATATTGATATCAAAATGGAAATACATTCGTTTCACACATACATCAATGTGATGTAGATTCAGGGGGTTAATAAAGTATTTGTCAATGTTAAATTCCATGAAATGGGGCTTCCCTGGTGGCGCAGTGGTTGAGAGTCCGCCTGCCGATGCAGGGGACCCGGGTTCGTGCCCCGGTCCGGGAGGATCCCACATGCCGCGGAGCGGCTGGGCCCGTGAGCCATGGCCGCTGAGCCCGCGCGTCCGGAGCCTGTGCTCCGCAACGGGAGAGGCCACAACAGTGAGAGGCCCGCGTACCCACCCCCCACACACACACACAAACTTCCATGAAATTAAATTATCTACTCCCTTTATTATATTAACTAACATGCTAAAACCAAAATGGATTCCTTTTTTATTTTAAGATACAATAAGCCTATTTGGGATTGTTTATATAAAGATATACATTTTTATGTGTTCTGACTTTTTTCTTGGACTTAAACAAAATAATACTCGCATTTTTACTTTTGTTTTACTTCACCGTATACAGGCAGTACATTTTTCAAGTGGAGGAGCTATGTCAGTAATGTGGAGGAGAGGAGTTTTTCAAAGACAGAACTTTAAGTTTGAAAATCAGTGACTAATGGAGCATATCCAGTAGTTATTTTTCATACAACTTAGCATCATCATTATCTAATGATGCTGCTTAGATGTGAGATTAACTCGGGCACATAATTTTTCATCCAAAAGTATCAAGATTATAGAACAATGAACAGAGCAGTTATAACGAGAGGAAGATATTAAGTTAAAAAAAAGTTTAATACAAAAAGAAGATAAAACTTGAAGTAAACTTGTTATTCACAAATGGTGCCAAGTCTATTATTGATAAAGAGGAAAATTATGAGGATGGAGAAAAATGACTCAGAAAACTTTCATGGGGGAATGAGATGTTATAGAGTTAAGGGAAACAAGCCTCACTTTTTAAAATTTCATATAAAGCGTACACCAAGTGGGAACTAAAGTACACTGCACTGCATCTCTTACCTCAGTCCAACATGATGAGAGAAGTTTTACCTTTGGATTTTCATTTTTGAAAGTATCTGCACATATTATCGTAACGGGGAAATAATCCAGATGTTGACCAAACCTTGACTTGAAAACTCTCCTCATTCCTTCCCCTACATCATATCCCTCAGTTGGTAAAGGAAATATTCTCCAAACTAGTTCTGACGACCTCTCTGAAAAGAACTATAATCCAGGCAAATATAAGAAGTAAACTTACCCCATATTTACAAAGCAGGTTTCGGTTTCACGCCTACCTGATGTGCGAACTATCACAGCCTTCACTGATTGGAGAGGAAGACCTGTTGCCCTATTTAGGGGTTTGGTAACTGAGATGGAGAAAAGCTGAGGGATTTGTCCACAGATTCATGGCCAGCAAGTGATGAATCTTTTAACACCTCGTCAACTATGATTTCTACCTCTCATCTCTCTTCATTAAAAATCAGTCTAAGATCTCTTCAAATTGAGCCTTTGTTGGAGTCACTTCACTAGAAAGAAGGAAGGTCACAGACCCACACAGTTAAATCTGGAACAGTTAAGTCATGAGGAAATATTAAAGGACACTGTCATTACCTTATGGAATGTATAGACCTCTGTGTTTGTTTCTTAAGCGAATATGAGCCTGCTTCAGTTATTACCACCAGGCCCTGACTTTGTCAAACGTCTATCATTTTATAGGTACACACTTCATTCTGTATCACACATTTGAAGATAACTTCTTTACTGAAACAAAGCTGCTTCATGCAAGTCCCTGCGTATTTGTCTCTACCTGAAATAATTATGGTATTTCAACACAGCTCCAGTAAATGTGCTGATAGACATATCATAGATTATAAACGCATCTGTTGAAATGCTAACCATGGCTGCAAAGCAGATTATCTTATTTAAAGACACTGGTTTTAAAATTTAGACATTTAATTTAATTATCTTTTCCCAGAAGTATATAAGGAAATCAGAAACCTAGTGTGAATAACATTATCTTCACAGAAATGAAAACTTGCAAGAGCATTTTTTTGCCACAAACTCAATAATTTTAGTATAATCACTAACTATGTTTTTGTTTTACAGAACCAGTATGATTTGAAAAAAGAATAAAATTGCTTTTAAAGTACAAAAATAATTATGAACCACTTGAAACGTAATGTCTGTGTTTTATTTCTCATCAGAATTCATTAGTGTGTAACATCAATAATTTAGCCCATCATTTGCCAACACTGACTTGGCTCAGTAGTTCAATCATGTAACCCTGTAAACTCACTTTCCATTAAAATGAATGTTGCTGACAAAGGATAACTAAAGAGATACTTCATTTATTAACTAAAGAGGTACTTCATTTATCAACATTTTTAAATTAGGAGTTTGGGGCCACAGAAGCTTAGCTGGATGATTTATTTGAAGGATCTTTATATTAGACCTAAAGACTTTTTCCAAATTGTACGATGCTACCCACAACAATAATCGCATTTCATTTGTGTAACATGTGACTCAGGGCTCTCTCTTTAGAGGCAGGCGTAGCCACCTGCAGAGAATCAAATGACCTACCAGAATGAAAACTTGACTGCTTAGTATAAAATTATGAAATGTGCAGCATTCTCCTATATCTCGATTTACTCCATTGGGCATATTTCTTACAAAACCTGTAATATGGCATCTAATCTTCTGATATCTTAATGTTGTTAAAATTGATCTGAGAATTAAGTAAATAGGCTAAGATTAGTTAATGATGAGTGTAAGGCTCCCCAGTATCCACAAATTGTACTTAAGTACATTCAAGTTCTTCACTGCTTGCCCCTGATGTACACCTCCCTGGATACAAATGCCTATAGATGTTGCCGACACTATTTTGAACAAGAGAGTTTCATTTTCCAGAGTTGATCCCACATCTTGCTGCTAGGTTAACATCACACCATTTTGGATGCAAAAAGCAAACAAACAGACAAACAAACAAAAACATCTGCAGTGCAGTGAGCAAAGCATGAAGTCAAAATTCCTTACATATGTCAAAATTTTCATCTCATAGGCTTTTAAACATATAATTTCTAGCAAATGCTGTAAGACTGCATGATCAGATCTTTCCTTGCTTGTTCTGTAATATATTAAATTCATGTTTCTTATTGAAACCTTTTTATAGAACTAGGAGGATCTCTGCATTTAGCCTCTAGAGTTGCCAGCTGGCATCTTTCTCTGTTTTGGATCAGAAAGTTCTCAGCCAGCTGATTCATTCAAAAGTCAAAACCAGGGGTGATGTTGGATTATAAAATGTTATTGTTACTGTATCAAACTGCTTTTTCTTATCTCATCTCTTCCCTTCCCTCTTAGCTTTCCTTTCTTCGTTAGAAACATTTATCCTGGCAGATTCTAAATAACAGTGACCCTACAGAAAATCTTTCTCGTGCCCTTTGTAAACTTCTCTTTATTTTATAAATTTAACATAGGAAAAAAAAACTCTTTCAAACATTATGAATAAGGAGTTATTTTGTCTTACAATGTTGTGTGAGTAGTTATTATTCTACAGTCTTTTTGTGAAGAAACAGAGGAAGCTGCACTGTATCAATGCAGACAGCATCTGCGGGTGGATAGTGAGTCCAACATCATTGCATTAGCTCATGTTTCTATAGCACTTTTATGTTTTAAATTTGTGTTTATTTTCATTTGAATATCACAAATAACCCTGGAATGGAGGATTTCATTATGCCCATTTTACAGATAAATTAACTCAAAGAGCGTAAATGAACCATCTCTGGGACACAGCGTGTACGTGGTGGAGCCAGGTTTAGACCCCATGTTTTCTGATTCCCAGTCCATACTGTGGCAGGTGAAACATGCAGGAGAGAGAGAGACAGAGACAGAGAAGGAGAGCGGTGCATTCATAATGTGGATCTGTTGTGGAAGACAGTGAAAGTTAGGCAAAGGAGCAAATTGGATGCAGCTAACACTGAATAGTCATTTTAAGAGACAGTACACAAGTGACATCTTAGAAAGCTAGCTCATCTAGATTTGTCAGTGAAAAATTTGGGGGAAATGGAGCCAAGAAGCTGCTATAAAAATGTAGGTCAACTATTGTGAGATCCTGTACTACGGTAGCAGCAAAGGAAATAGAAGAAGAAGGTATATGGTGGACATTTCAGGGGCATGATTTCACTGACCTACTAAAACAGCAACAACAAAATGATTCTAAGCCCTGGAGCTAAGGATAACCAAAATAACAAGAAAGGAGAATTATAGGGCCCTTACTTCAAAGGAAATGAAGAGCCCCGTTTAGATTATGCATAGTTTAATAAGAGAGAGGGACCCATATGGAGATGTCCTCTGAGCAACTGAAATACTGATCAGGAGACAGTTGCCTAAGAAGGGCTATAACAACAAGTTTCGTGGTCAGATTGTGAAGCCATAAAAGTGGATGAACTTTGAGGAAGTTAACAAATAAAGAGAAAACCAGAGGAACAAAGGTAAGTATGTTAACAAATGCCTGGGTTCGCCTGGAGTGGAGCGTGCCATCCATCCAAGCAGAAGGAGGAGGAGAATACGGGTTAGGAGGAAAAAATAAGAAAGTACCAATTAACAAAAGCGCTGAGATTATGTATTTGAAAATTTAGCTTGGAATTTTAATATGCAGATTTAACCTGGAACGTTAGCATCTTACTATACACAATGTGTGGTTATTTTTCTTTAAGACTTCCCAAGGCCACTAATTTAGAGCAGTGATTTTAGTTGTTTTATTATTAGAGGGAAGAAGAAGCAAATGATTTCTCTGTGATAAACCTGAAGTTTATGCATTTGATCTTATATCTTATTGACTTATTATGGAAAGCATGCCACAGTCATGGCATCTGTTAAGCTAAGTGGTTGTTCAACTGTATTATTCAATGTGACGTATTATCCAGACTTAAGTCATTACTACATGAAACATTTTATGCTGTATTTCTGAGTTTTGAATAAAATGTGTAGACTAGTTTAAAATTTGCACACAAAAAACCCCCCACCAAAATGTGTTTAAACTTACCATGCATACGTGTAAATATTATGCATGAAAAGAAATATATGGATGGCCAACATCTGAGCCTTTAAAGTCCTCTCCCTCAAATCTGGCTTTATTAAACAGAAATATTCATGATTGTTCATTGATCTTTCTTATTGAAAAAATGTTTGTAGAAATTAAAAACAAAAGCACAAGGATAAATCTCAGCCACTTTTCAGGCAAAACAAAAGGGGAAATATGTGTAAATTACTACTAGATATAGGCAAATAAATAAAAGACCTTTTAAACATACATCAGGAGAGAAACTAGACCAGCTAATAAATGAAGAAAGAATGGACTCTGATAGCTAGCAAATGGATCAAAAAAGATACTCAGGGAAAAAATGGTAATATAAACCTTTTATTAGAAAAGAGAATAAAGAGTTTATTTGTAGTTAAATAGCACATATTACTGAATACCTTGAGATAATGAAAACTTATACAACTTCTTGTTGACCAAAAGGCATAATGGAACACTAAGAAAATGAGCAGAAAGCAATCAGCAAATTCAAATGACACAAATTGTAAGGGCTAAGTGAAATTAGATAATCAGTTTACCAAGTTCCAGAAAGAAAAGTTGTTTCTAAAAATCCTGAAAATGATGAGACCTGCAAAGATCTGGGAGAATCTATTATATACATTTATCTGTGTGTGTATGAAAAATAGTACATTTTCATTAATTCAATAAGTATTTATCAAATATCTGTGTAGCCATTGTAGATATAAAGATGAACCAGATTCAGTTCATGATCTTAAGAAAAATCCAGCCCATAGTAGAAAAGACAAGTTAAGAAGCAATGTCGATATAGTGCGATAAATGCAATGGCAGGGTGAAAGACAGAGGTGGGAAGGCTTTCCAGACAAAAGACAAAGTACTAAGACTAGATATGAAGGAAGCTTGCACATTACTGAAATTAAATATTTCCATAATGACTTGCATAGAATGCAACTGGGCTACAGCTACAGAGGGGTATAGAGAGGGAGGCAGAAGCTAGATCTTGCAGGTAGTTGTGTGCCATGAAAAGAAGATTGGACTTTATCCTGAAGATAATTGGGTGGAAGGAGGGGAGTGGGGATTGATGTGTATAAAGAGAGGGAGATGTAAAGCATCTGAGTCTTAGAAAGATTTCTTAGGCTGATATATGGAAAGTAGAAGGTAAGTGGATAGTGAAGAGGGCAATAGAATAGAGGTTTCCTGACTAGAGGTAAGGAGACTGACTGGGACACTCTTGAAGGGTTCTGTTTGGACAGCTAGTGGCCTAAGTAATGTGATGTCATTGGAGATAGAAGGTATTTAAGAGAGAAGAAAGCAACCTAAATGTCCATCAACAGAGGAATGGATAAAGAAGATGTGGTATATATACACAATGGAATGTTACTCAGCCGTAAAAAATAATGAAATGCCATTTGCAACAACATGGATGGACCTAGAGATTACCGTACTAAGTGAAGCAAATCAGACAGAGAAAGACAAATATCATATCATATCACTTATATGTGGAATCTAAAAAAAAATGATACGAATGAATTTATTTACAAAACAGTAACAAACTCACAAACTTCAAAAGCAAACTTACGGTTACCAAAGGGGAAAGATGTGGGGGAAGAATAAATAAGGAGTTTGGGGTTAACATGTAGACACTACTATAAATGTAAATATAAATATATAAAAAATAATCAGCAAGGACCTACTGTATAGCATAGGGAACTCTATTCAATACTCTGTAATAACATATATGGGAAAAGAATCTGAAAAAGAATGGATATATGTATAACTGAATCATGTTGCTGTACACCTGAAATTAACACAACATTGTAAATCAACTATATTCCAATATAAAATAAAAATTAAGTTAAAAAATTAAATAAGCTACAAGGATATATTGTACAGCAAAAAAAAAAAAAGAAAGAAAGAAAGAAAGAAAGAAAAGAGTGCAAAAACAAGACTTTTCTTTAACTAGATGTGACACTTGATTTGTAACATACATATCTCTCTTACCTTTCCATGAATTCTGGTTTCTCCATCCTCCACCATTCCTTCTTTTCTTCTTTCTTTTTTTTTTTTTTTAACATCTTTATTGGAGTATAATGCTTTAAAACGGTGTGTTAGTTTCTGCTTTATAACAAAGTGAATCAGCTATACATATTACATATATCCCCATATCTCTTCCCTCTTGCATCTCCCTCCCTCCCACCCTCCCTATCCCACCCTTCTAGGTAGTCGCAAAGCACTGAGCTGATCTCCCTGTGCTATGCGCCTGCTTCCCACTAGCTGTTTTACATTTGGTAGTGTATATATGTCCATGCCACTCCCTGACTTTATCCCAGCTTACACTTCCCCCTCCCCAAATCCTCAAGTCCATTCTCTAGTAGGTCTGTGTCTTTATTCCTGTCTTGCCCTAGGTTCTTCATGACCTTTTTTTTTTTCTTAGATTCCATATGTATGTGTTAGCATATGTTATTTGTTTTTCTCTTTCCGACTTACTTCACTCTGTATGACAGACTCTAGGTCCATCCACCTCACTACAAATAACTCAATTTCGTTTCTTTTTATGGCTGAGTAATGTTCCATTGTATGTATGTGCCACATCTTTATCCATTCATCTGTCGGTGGACACTTAGGTTGCTTCCATGTCCTGGCTATTGTAAATAGAGCTGCAATGAACATTGTGGTACATGACTCTTTTTGAATTATGGTTTTCTCAGGGTATATGCCCAGTAGTGGGATTGCTGGGTCCTATGGTAGTCCTAATTTTAGTTTTTTAAGGAACCTCCATACTGTTCTCCATAGTGGCTTTATCAATTTACATTCCCATCAACAGTGCAAGAGGGTTCCCTTTTCTCCACACCCTCTCCAGCATTTATTGTTTGTAGATTTTTTGATGATGGCCATTCTGACCGGTGTGAGATGGTATCTCATTGTAGTTTTGATTTGCATTTCTCTAATGATCAGTGATGTTGAGCATTCTTCCATGTGTTTGTTGGCAATCTGTATATCTTCTTTAGAGAAATGTCTATTTAGGTCTTCTGCCCATTTGTGGGTTGGGTTGTTTGTTTTTTGATATTGAGCTGCATGAGCTGCTTATAAATTTTGGAGATTAATCCTTTGTCAGTTGCTTCATTTGCAAATATTTTCTCCCATTCTGAGGGTTGTCTTTTCATCTTGTTTGTGGTCTCCTTTTCTGTGGAAAAGCTTTTAAGCTTCATTAGGTCCCATTTGTTTATTTTTGTTTTTATTTCCATTTCTCTAGGAGGTGGGTCAAAAAGGATCTTGCTGTGATTTATGTCATGGAGTGTTCTGCCTATGTTTTCCTCTAAGAGTTTAATAGTATCTGGCTTTACATTTAGGTCTTTAATCCTTTTTGAGTTTATTTTTGTGTGTGGTGTTAGGGAGTGTTCTAATTTCTTTCTTTAGTTTTCTTTGAACAGCTACAGAGTTGGATGGAAGAGATAGAGTAGGAAACAAGATAGATATGTCTCTTTCCCTCCTGGGTGTTGTCTGATATTGCTTCATATTCCTTTGAAGTCTTTTGGCTCCCAGTTTTCTGTGATACCCTCAACTCTCTTATTTCATAGAATGTGAATATCTTTCCTGCCTCTGTGTGTCTAAAGATAGTGTTTTTCGTACCTTATCGTAGACATTGTTTACTAAAGCCTAACAGCTTGAATTTCTTTCACCAGATAGATTCAGACTCAGAAAATAATATCATATTCAGCTTTATATTCCCATAGTGCCAAACACAGTGTGGAATGCATGTTGCTTGACATACATGTCAAATATGTACCTACAGCATTTATGTGACATATGCCTACAACATGTTTATATGATATACACATCTTTCCTTCAGAAGTCCCTAAAATTCTTGTGGGCAACATCATGGTTTATTTAGCATTATACCTTGTAGAGCACTTAGAGGGCATCATTTTAATAGGCTCTCTATAAATATTTGGTGAATAAAAGCTTTATCTTTTATAAAGAAGAGTCTTTTCAAAAAGTGGTGCTATTAAAATTGCATATCTATATACAAATAAATGAAATGTGATGCTTGCCTTGGACCATATACAAAAATTAACAACATGAATCATAAACATAAGTATATGTTTATACTTTGACAGCTTTATCAAAGGATTATCTGAGACAATGTCCAGGATATAATCTGATACTGAACTAATTATAGACAAATAGATCAGGGCAATGTTAAGAACAATATCAGATTCAGTTTTTCCATACTTGAAGAAATCTTTTTATTTTTTTTTTTTTACAAAATATGCCCCGGAGGCAGTGGACCTTCTAAGGCAGGTACAGGACAATTTATTTTTTAAAATAATATTTGGGAGATCTCTTGTTTATTAATTTTCCTGGTTCCAGTATGCCCTTAAGGCTAGAAAAAGAATCAAGAAATTGTGTTAAATCAAAAAGTCATGAGATAATACATAAAAGGAAGCTTATGAATTAACATGTTTAGAAATATAAATGTAAAGAAAACTTTTTTTTTGCATTTATTCATGAGCTCATTATTTACAGTAGACGTACAATAGCAAAAACTTCAGAGAGTGAAAATAAGGAAGTCCAATGAAGAAAGAATTTCAAGACTGCAGAAATTAAGAGTGACGCATTATGTTACCACATTGTTTTACAAGAGAAGAAAAGTTTCTAGATCTGTATGAGCTATAAACATTTTCTAACTTTTGTTATTAAATGTAATATTTCTAAAAGTGCATTCTCTTCATCATTTTTATTGAGCCAGGTGACTATCATTTTGAGTAACAAAGATAAGTTCAGGAATGGCATAAATATCTGTCCTATATTATTATTAAATAAAATAGGCTACAGTTTGCCCAATGGCAAGGCTCTCAGAGACTGTGTTTGCAAGACAAATGGCCCAAGATATTGATGAAGTTTGTAGATGTGAGATGGATTTTTTCTGTAAGAAATATGACTGACTGCTTAAATAGATCAAGCCTGTAGTTTTGGGCTAAAGTCCATTACCACTGTGACTTTACCAGGTAAGCCAATTGATAGATGCAGAAAATATTTAATATGATCAGTTAAGCTGTTAGGATATTATCTCATGATACCCCCAGATTATCCCACAAGGCAGAATAATTTCAATAAGATATATACCAGCAAAGTGCCTTCAAGCATAGGTTGACATAGGTATTAACCAAAGAAAAAAGAATAAGTCAATGACTGAATTGTAGAACAGTCGCTATTGGCGATATTAGTAAATCTAGTTTCACAGACAATTTTTTTTCTTTTGATGAAACAAATAAAGCTGTAGTACTAAGCCACACAACTGTCCCACAGTAGAAGCAACAAAAATCTATAAGAGGAAAAAAATGACCTTGTTTTACAAGGGTGCTAAAGCAAAAATAAGCACTGAAAACAACAAAGTACAGTAAATCATTTTATTCAGAGCTGCTTTTAGGTACATTAGATGGACATCTTTCAGAACTGAGGAACCATTATATTCTGGAAATAATTCTGAAAATGATACTTTTAGACCCTTGCAATACAGCAAAGCATTTTTATTCCTGTAATAGATAATTCTAATATGTTTAGCTAAAATTTGTTTGTCCCAGTGAAACTATGCAAGCTTCCTTTAAAATTTAAATTCTTTCAAATAATATTTCAAAAATGAGTTTTATTGTATTTGTAAATAATCTCTGAGGAATGTAAGTTTAAACCAAGAAATGTAGTTATTAATAGTTGTAATACATATAAATCAATTATTTGTAAGAACTCTAATCATGGAACCTCATATCTATTTTCAATTTGCCAGATACTCTTCATGCAATTTTGAAATTTTATTCAAAGATTTGATAGTGTAGAGTGTTTTTTCAAGTTTTTTTTATGTATGCAAAACCTTAAGCTCACTAAATCCAAATTCTGCAGACATAGAACAACTTTGTAAAGGAAGAATACAATTGAAGGACTTATAGCACCTGATTTCAGCATTCATTATAAAGCTGCAGTAATCAAAATCAACATGGCATTGGATCAAGATTTACCAATAAATCAATGGAATCGAATAGGAAGTACAAAAATAGACCCACATTTATTGACAACTGATTTTTTACAAAGTTGCAAAGACAATTCAGTGAATACAGAAGAGTCTTTTCAAAAAGTGGTGCTGTTAAAATTGCATATCTATATACAAATAAATGAAATGTGATGCTTGCCTTGGACCATATACAAAAATTAACAACATGAATCATAAACATAAGTATAAAACCTAAAATTACAAATATTCTAGAAGAAAGCATAGGAAAAATATCTTTGTGTACTTGGAATAGGCAAACATTTCTTAGGTACAACACTAAAATGACAAGAAAAAAATAATAAATTGAATTTCATCAAAATGCAAAACTTACGCTCTTCTAAAGACACTGTTAAAATCAAATGACAAGGAATTCCCTGGTGGCACAGTGGTTAAGAATCTGCCTACCATGCAGGGGACACGGGTTCGAGCCCTGGTTCAGGAAGATCCCACATGCCACAGAGCAACTAAGCCCATGCACCGTAACTACTGAGCCTGTGCTCTAGAGCCCGTGAGCCACAACTACAGAGCCTGCATGCCACAACTACTGAAGCCTGCATGCCTAGAGCCCCTGCTCTGCAACAAGAGAAGCCACCACAACAAGAAGCACGTGCATCACAACGAAGAGTAGCCCCTGCTTGCTGCAACCCACTCGTGCAGCAATGAAGACCCAATGCAGCCATAAATAAATAAATAAATTTTATTTAAAAAAATCAAACAAGCCACATACAAAGAGAAAATATTTGTAAAGGATGTGTCTGAATAAGGACTTGTAACCAGCATATACATTAAAAAAATAAACTCTCCAAATTCAACATTAGGTAGATAAATACCCCAACAAAAAATGGACAAAATATTTGAATGGACAATTCACACACACAAAAATATACAAATGACAAATAAGCTCTGTAAGAACCTTCTTCTTTATGTCTCCCCTAGGCTACACCCAAGGAAGAATAATGTTTTTCTTACTACCTCTATCTGGATGTTTCAATCATTTACTCCCTAAATGGTTGAAAGGATGTCAACCTAGAGGGCATCAGATTTTTGACCTTCTTGTCTCTTTCTTCCATGGTCCAGAACTCAGGCTTTCCATGTACTCTTCATCTCTAAGAAGGATTTCCTCTAAACAATCTACTCTTCCATCTCCAGGTGCCATTGGTCATGCCTTCTTCCCTGCAAACAATATACTAGACAGTTGTAAGAAAGACTAACAGTCAAAACACCAGGATACAAAAATACTACCCCACTTATATTTGATAATAATAATGATAACTCAATTCAGAAAATCTGTATTGAGTGCCTATAAACCAAGCAGTGGACCAGGTTCTAAGATGTTAAGTTGAACAAATGCAATTTTTGCCCACAAGGAGCATATAAGGCATGAGTAATTTGAGGATCAGTATACAGAAACTTTTCTGGAAAAAAAGCAAATAGGTAGATTAACCAGAGAAAATCAGTAAGGAAACATTGGACTCAAATATATGTTATACCAGATGGACCTGACAGATATATACATTCTATCCAACAGCAGCAAAAATACACATTCCTCTCAAGCACACAAGGAACATTCTCCAGAATAGGTCATATTTTGGGCCACAATACAAGTCTTAACAAATTTAAGAAGACTGAAATCATATCAAGCATCATTTCCCACCACAATGGTATGAAACTAGAATTAAAGAAGAAAACTGGAAAATTCACAAATATGTGTGGGTTAAACAACATACTCCTGAACAACTGGTGGGTCAAAGAAGAAATCAAAAAGGAAGTCAAAAAATATCTGAGACAAATGAAAGTGGAAATACACAAACCAAAATTTATGCGATGTAACAAAAGCAGTTCAACGAGAGAAATTTGTATCAATAAATGCCTACATTAAGAAAAACTAATCACAAACAATCTAACGTCACACCTCTAGGAACTAGAAAATGAGGAAAGTAAGTCTAAATTTAGTAGATGGAAAGAAATAAATATCAAAGCAGAAATAAATGAAATAGAGACTAAAAAGACAATAGGAAAGACCAATGAAACTAAGAGCTGGTTTTTTGAAAAGATAAACAAATTAGACAAACCTTTAGCTACACTCACAAAAAAAAAAAAAGACTCAAATAAATAAAATAGGAAATGAAAGAGGAGATATTACAACTGATACCACAGAAATACAAAGAATACTAATGAGAGACTATTAAGAAAAATTACATGCCAACGTATTGGACAGACTAGAAGAAATGGATAAATTCCTAGAAACATACAATCTACAAAAACAAAACCAGGAAGAAATAGAAAATCTGAATAGTTTCATTACTAGTAAGGAAATTGAAATGATACTTAAAACCTCTCAACAAAGGAAAGTCCAGGACCAGATGGCTTCACTGGTGAATTCTACCAAACATTTAAAGAAGAATTAATACCAATACTTCTCAATCTGTTCTAGAAAAGAGGAGGAGGGAATACTTCCAAATTCATTTTAGGAGGCCAGCATTACTCAAATACCAAAACGAGATAAGGACACTGCAATGAAAGAAAACTACAGTCCAATATTCTTGATTACATAGATGCAAAAATTCTCAACAAAACATTAGCAAGCCCAAATCAAGAACTCATTAAAAGTATTATATACCATGACCAAGTGGCATTTATCCCTGAGATGCAAAGATGGTTCAACATATACAAATCAATACATGTGGTACACTACATTAACAAAATAAAGGGTAAAAATCATATGATCATCTCAATAGATGCAGAAGAAGCATTTGAAATTTTCAACATCTATGTATGATTAAAAAAAAAACTCTCGGGCTTCCCTGGTGGCGCAGTTGTTGGGAGTCCACCTGCCAATGCAGGGGACGCAGGGTCGTGCCCCGGTCCGGGAAGATCCCACATGCCGCAGAGCGGCTGGGCCCATGAGCCATGGTCGCTGAGCCTGCACGTCCGGAGCCTGTGCTCCGCAACGGGAGAGGCCACAACAGTGAGAGGCCCGCGTATCACACACACACACACACAAAAAACTCTCAACAAAAAATTAGGTATAGATTGAATGTACCTCAACACAATAAAGTTCATATATGATAAGCCCACAGCTAACATCATACTCAACAGTGAAGAACTGAAAGCTTTTCCTCTAAGATCAGGAACAAGTCAAGGATGCTCACTGTCACCACTTTTATTCAACATAGTACTAAAAGCCCTAGCCAAAGCAATTAAGCAAGAAAAAGAAATAGAAGGCATTCAAATTGGAAATGAAGAAGTGAAATTGTCTCTGCAGATGACATGATCCTATATATAAAAAACCTTAATGACTCCACCAAAAAAAAAAAAAAAAAAAAAAAAACTGTTAAAGCTTATAAAGAAATTCGGTCAAGTTTCAGGATACAAAATCAATATACAAATATCAGCTGTTTCCTATATACTAACTATGAACTTTCAGAAACAGAAATTAAGAAAATAATCCCATTAACAAAATCCCATTAGCATCAAAAAGAATAAATTACTTAGGAATAAATTTAACCAAGGGGGTGACCATATACTGAAAGCTATAAGACATTGATGAAAGAAATTGAAGAAGACATAAATGAAAAGAGATTCCATGTTCATGGATTGAAAGAATTATTATTAAAATATCCAGGGACTTCCCTGGCAGTCCAATGGTTAAGACCGCCTTCCAAAGCAAGGGGTGCAGGTTCGATCTCTGGTCAGGGAGCTAAGATCCCAAATGCCTTGGGACCAAAAAACCAAAACATAAAACAGAAGCAATATTGTAACAAATTCAATAAAGACTTTAAAAATGGTCCACATCAAAAATTCTTAAAAAAATAAAATATCCGTACTGCCCAAAATGATGTAGAGATTCAATGCAATCCCTATCAAAATTCCAACTGCATTTTTCATGGAAATAAAAAAAGCAATTCTAAAATCCGTAAGGAACCACAGAAGACCCTGAATAGCTAAAGCAATCTTGAGGAAGAACAAGATGGAAGCATCACACTTCCTGATTTCAAACTATGTTGCAAAGGTATAAAAATATTACTATAATCAAAACAGTATAGTACTGGCATAAAAACAGATACATAGATAACTGGAACAGAATTGAGAGAGGAGCAAAGACCCATGCATATATATAGTCAATTAATTTTTGGAGCCAAGAATATACAATGGGGAAAGGATAGTCTCTTCAGTAGTGCTGGGAAAACTGGACGGCCACATTCAAAAGAATATAACTGGACCCCTATCTCATATCATGCATAAAAATCAACTGAAAATGGATTGAAGAATTGAATGCAAGACTTAAAACGATGAAACTCCTAGAAGAAAACACAGGGGATAAACTCCTTGACGTTGGTCTTGGCAATGATTTTTTGGGGTTTGACATCAAAGGCAAAGGCAATACAAGCAAAAACTAAACAAGTGGGACTACATCAAACTAAAAGCCTTCTGCACAGCAAAGGAAACCATCAACAAAATGAAAAGGCAACCTATGGGACAGGAGAAAACATTTGCAAGCCACATGTCCAATAATGGGTTAATATCCAAAATATACTAGGAACACATACAACTCAATAGCAAAAAAAAGAAGAAAAAAAAGCCAATTTAAAATAAGCAAAAGAACTGAATAAACATTTTTTCCAGAGAAGACATACAAATGGTCTACAGGTACATCAAAATATGTTT
Source organism: Lipotes vexillifer (assembly GCF_000442215.2). Lineage (NCBI taxonomy): Eukaryota > Metazoa > Chordata > Mammalia > Artiodactyla > Lipotidae > Lipotes > Lipotes vexillifer. The sequence continues at coordinate 1,946,047 of NW_006782310.1, read as the reverse complement.
AACACCACTAATCATCAGGGAATTGCAATTCAAAACCAGAATGAGATATCACCTCACACCTGTTGGCATATCCATTACCAAAAAGGCAGATAACAAATTCTGTAGAGAATGTAGAGAAAAGGGAACCCTTGTACACTGTTTGTGGAAATGTAAAATGGTACAGCCACTATGGGAACAGTATGGAGATTCCTAAGAAATTAAACAGTATGGAGATTTCTAAGAAATTAAAAATAAGAAATTAAAACTAAAAATAGATTCCTAAAAAATTAAAAATTTTTAATTAAAAATTTAAAAAGATTAAAAATAGAAATTAAAAATAAGAAATTAAAAATAGAAATTAAAAATATGATCCAACAATCCCATTTCTGAGTACATAGCCAAAGGAAATTAAACCATTATCTTGAGGAAATATCTGTACTCTCCTGTACTCTCCTGTTCATTGCAGCGTTGTTCAAAATAGCCGAAGAATGGAAACAGCCTAAGTGTCCATTGATGGATGAATGGATGTCAGGTCACGTGATACCCAAGATAAAGCACATGTCTGACCCATATGGAACTTATAGTCCTTCACTAATTTAGCCTTGATGTTGTCATTTCATTGTTCATGAATAACGGGAGTTCCCCCATTTCCCCTTGAATAAACCCTTCAGTGTACCATTCAAGATCCTCAACGATACAGCTCCAAACTGAACTCCCCTTAAGTGGTCCTTAAGTAGATCCCATGTTTTTCTGTCTCCTGCCTCATCTTTCAAGGTCTAGTTTACAGGGCATCTCTTTCATGAGATTTCACAGCTAGAAGTGTGTCATTTCCCTCCTGAAAACTACCACTTACCTGTGGCCATATCACATTCTATATTGTGGTAAACTGTTATTTCCATATTCCTTGAGGCCAAACTGTATTCTGTACTCTGACTTAAGAGCTGGGGGTGGGGAGTGGTAGTGGCAAGAACATTTCCTGAAAAAATGTGTGCTACTTTTCCACTTCTGGCCACAATATCTGCCTTTGTATCAGAGGGGGATGCCTTAGGCATAACAAATGCAAGTAAGTGTTGAGTGAATAAAGAAAGGGAAAGGCAATATACACTGTCCTTACAAGGGTTGAAATCTAAGCACAAGCTTGCATTTTAACTTAGTTATTTTCTTCCAACCAATAGTTTTTCCAGAATATGTCCTTTGGGATCATAGTAGATGGTACCAGGTAAAAGATCAGGTGGACAATAAATCTCTGAAATGCTGGATATTAAAACATTAAGCACTTTTTTAAAACTTCAGAATATCTGAGATCATCTAATATGCTCTTGTGCTTTATAATTCTTGAAAAAGTGGGATAGAATATTTAATGTTTACCAAATTTTTGACCACAAAATATTTTGGGTTTTCTCAGTTAAAAAAACATTGTACTCTGAGAAGAAAAGCACATGTAGGATTAAATTAATGCTAATTAAATTACCAATAAACATGGGAATAGAAAAAAAGAGGTAGTATTCAATTTTATTTATTTATTTACTTTTTTATTTATTTTGAAGGCCCCTGATGACCAACCTGAGAGTGCCATCCTCAGTCCCACAGAACCTAGTGCTCAGAGGAGCCCAGTGAAAGCCCTCATCAAGCCAATTTGATTTTTTTAGGTTCTCAAATGAAAGAGACTTGCACTTTAATGCCCCCATATTTTTTTAATTTTATTTTTTATTTTTTATACAGCAGGTTCTTATCAATTTGATTTTTTTAGGTTCTCAAATGAAAGAGACTTGCACTTTAATGCCCCCATATTTTTTTAATTTTTTTTTTTTTTTTTTATACAGCAGGTTCTTATCAGTTATCTATTTTATACATATTAGTGTATATATGTCAACCCCAATCTCCCAATTCATCCCACCACCACCACCCCCACCACCCCCCCCTTTCACCCTTGGGGTCCATAGATTGGTTCCATACATCTGTGTCTCTATTTCTGCCTTGCAAACTGATT
>NW_006782310.1:1939235-1942802 GCF_000442215.2 Lipotes vexillifer | reverse complement strand
CCCCCTAAACATTCCCCCTTTGGTGTCCATACATTTGTTCTCTACATCTGTGTCTCTATTTCTGCCTTGCAAACCGGTTCATATGTACCATTTTTCTAGATTCCACATATATGCGTTAATATACGATATTTGTTTTTCTCTTTCTGACTCACCTCACTCTGTATGACCATCTCTAGGTCCATCCACGTCTCTACAAATGACCCAACTTCATTCCTTTTAATGGCTGAGTAATACTCCATTGTATATATGTGCCACATCTTCTTTATCCATTCGTCTTCTGATGGGCATTTAGGTTGCTTCCATGACCTGGCTGTTGTAAATAGTGCTGCAATGAACATTGGGGTGCATGTGTCTTTTTGAATTATGGTTTTCTCTGGGTTTGTGTCCAGTAGTGGGATTGCTGGGTCATATGGTAATCCTATTTTTAGTTTTTTAAGGAACCTCCATACTATTCTCCATAGTGGCTGTATCAATTTACATTCCCACCAGCAGTGCATCATCTTGGTTTCTTTTCAGTATTCCCACTTCACAAAATTCTTTGTGAAGAACTGAATTGAAGAATTCTTTTTGAAGAATTCTTTGTGAAAAAGAAGTAGTATTCAATTTTATTTACAGGAATAATTTGAGGAAAGGTTAATTCTCATGTGTAATTGTAGGTTAAAAAGCCTTAGAGCCCATATTTACGCAAAGATTGTGTTTTCCATGAATCTAGCAAGATCGCAAAGCTTGATCATTCATTCTGTGGGGTTTCACATGGAATTTTTTTCCTACCTGGCTAGAAGAGGACTCTCTTGAAAAAACTTTCCTCCCTTAGAATATATTGGTTTAGGATTAAGTCCTCTTTTTAAACTGTTAATAAGTTAAATGCAAAATTGAAGCATCACTTCCTCTTCATCACTTGGTATGCTGTCAAAGGTATGATTATTTTTCTGGTTAATATAAACAATATCACACTACATTTTCTAGGAGTCATCCTGGTTGTCCACCAAAGGTTCATGCTTCTCCTGCCAATCTCCTCCATCCCAGCACAAAGGCCTGTAGCTGCTTTGGTCTCTCTGAATTTCTAACTTACTTTTTTGGAAATCTGCTAATATCTGAAATACCAGTTAAAATCTAGCAATATAATGTTTCTTATGAATGCTCCCCCGCCAAAAATCTAATAACATTGCATAAAAAAAGACAAAGCAACAATTTTCTTTCTTCAAAACCACTCAGCTATGCAATATTTAGTTCTTTTAGGCCTTCAAAAGGTATGATCGGTATGCATAGGAAAAGTCATGTCTCTTACTTCACTTTGCAAGAGTGCACCGCAAAACACTAATAGCTTCATTGCCTTGTTAATAAACTTCAGTCAAAATGCTTTGGGAGATAATTTGATTAAAAAAAAAAGAATAAAAAACACCGAAGCTGAAATATTGCTTTTATAAGATGCGAGATAATTCACCATGTGCTTTTTTAATCACCTGAAATATATACATTTAAACCTAAAACACAGATGACTTAGCTTTCTCCCATATCATGTTAGTGAACGTGACTAGTTCCTTGTAATTTATTTTTCCAATACTCTCTTGTGCTCTGACTTATAAGGGAAAAACTTTCCATGAAAAATGGGTACTACTTTTCCACTTTTGGCCTTGTATATGCTTCTTCTCTGCCTTAATTACAATATAAATCAGCTGCAAAAAGGATTTACAGTGATTACACCTCACTTAGAGAGCTGTGAAGATTGATCTGGAAGTGGTATATTTGTCAAGCTCTGTGTCTGCTTCTCATCTTAGCTGGTTCTAAAGTGAAGTCCAGGACACATATGGTAGTATTCCAAAAGAAGTCAATGGAGGAGGAAAAGCTCTGGTGGATCACTCTGCTGTTTGTGTTCTCACAAATATGCATAACAACTTACTATTGGAAAACTCCAGGGCAAAAGACTTTTTCAAACAATTGTGAATCTCAAACTGTTCATTAAGTTAGGAGAAAAGATCCCCATAGCTACTGAACTGATCCCTCCATAGCCCCCATTTTCTCTCCATGTGGTCAACTAGATGGGATGGTAATTGGAACAGAAATCTTATTGTTTTGAGTGGATTAATTCTTATCACCACCTATAAGAGTTTATTAAGGACTTACTATATTCAGATCACTGTGCTAGTTTCTCAGAGAGAGGTTAATCAATCCTTACCTTTAGGAAGTTTGTCTTTTTTCTATGGCAAGGTCACACATCAATGTGATTATACCAAAGCAAACACAGAGTTAAGAAGCAAAGTGGACACAGTATAACTTGACTTTCATATTTCTCCTTCCTCAAAAGTTTTGGAATGTGCTGAATTTTGGTTGAAGTTCATAGCGTGACCTAACTTTCCAGACCTCTGGAGACATCTGTCCCACCCACCCTACTGCTGTTCAAGCAGGCTGGCGCCATTCTGATCTAAAGAATCAGAGATGAAATAGCATGCCTTTTAGAGTTCTTCGTGTTGGGTTTCTTTGAAAAGATCTTTTTTTTAACTTGACTGCTTCAGTTAAAAGATGACGTTGGTGATTCCTTCTTGATGAAATGTAATAAAGTCTCTAATAAATTATTTGGACAGCTATTGGCTAATTTGCCAGTACATTCCTTTTAAAAATGGGCTCCTCTTGCCAAACAACACTCCTGAAAAATCATATTTTTCTGTTCAATTGCTCCTTACTTTTATTGTCTTCCTATAGCAGAATGATCCTGTTGAATAGTCAAGTGCCAAAGATTTTCACTCTCAGCTCATACGAGGCTTCAAAAAGGAATGTAATCATACTTAAAAAATAAAGTAGATCCTCAAATCTAGAAATTAGCGAGTAATTGAAATTATCATCACAGTGTTTTAACTGATGACCATTGAACTCTTTTCTGGCAAATGGCTCATAGAGCATTAATTGCACGTCACATTACAGACCTGCAGAGTTAAATTCTGTCTTGCCCTTGGGACTGTGAGGTCTGAAGCAACTTTATAAGTGTCTTTCAAGGTAGGAAAAAAAATCATTAAACTGCAGAAGTTCTAGGTCTGGAAAGTATGTGCCTTGCTATCCTTTCAAATCTCATTCCCTGCCTCTCAAGCCCATATTCTTGAGTATCTACCACTTGAGAAGTCCCACCTCCTTCTGCTTCTACCCATAGCACCCAACTATCTTACTAAGAACACTCCGGAAGACCATTTCCCACATAAAGCGAATCCAAAAGGTTTAGAATGGAAAGTTGATTCTGATTTCACTTTCTCTGATCGAGTTTTGCATGGGGACAACCTGGACTTTTTTTTTTACAGTCCTATATACATTTTAGTGGACTTTTAAAAATAGCTTACAGTAGGGACTATTACTAATATAGGAATAGGATCCTAATTTAGGGACAAAATATAAAATACCTTTCTCTCTTGTATCAATCAGCAAATAATATTAGTAGATACAATATCTGCATTATGAAGTTTGCAAGGTGCAAAAGAAGAAAAGTGGATAAAAATTCATGAAAGGTAGCTTTGAATGTGTGACCAAGTACAAACCTTATGCAAACGTTCACAGAAATATAAATCCTATTATTTCAAATTT
>NW_006782310.1:1887040-1934211 GCF_000442215.2 Lipotes vexillifer | reverse complement strand
CGGGCCCCAGCCGCTCCGCGGCATGTGGGATCATCCCGGACCGGGGCACGAACCCGTGTCCCCTGCATCGGCAGGCAGACTCTCAACCACTGCGCCACCAGGGAAGCCCTTGTAGCAGTCTTTCTGATTCTGCTTCTCCACTGGAGACATAAGAGAACATCCTCTGTCCTATCTGTGGAGGTGTGTATGTAACAGTTTGTTCCCCGCTCGACGCATCACACACCACAGAACAAAAACCTCAACCACAGACGCCGGCTTTCTAACTGCGCCTGTACCTGACCTCAGGGCTCAGCCACAGCACAAATTTGACTGTAACAAGGAAACTCGTGAGGTGTCAATCAGGATCACCCCAGTAGAAGAGCTGGAGATAAGAGAAAGGCAAGGAGAAAGAAAAGTAGAAAATAGCTGGTGCAGGATGCATCAGAGCAGAATTATTTTTCATTCTCAGAGCTTTCCAAATAAAATTATGGAGGAAGCTGAAAAGCAAACTTTAACTGTAGCTAGTAGAAAGCGTCATTCTCCAAGGAAGTTGCTTCCCTGCTCTGAACTGGAGGGTCTTGAAAGCAAATGTTTGCTGGGGATCATGATTTAATAATAATTGCAACAGAAAGGATTAGTTAAGAATGACTGACTGACATCATGAAACAAGTGAGAGATGACGAGGGTGGATTTTGAGCTCTGATTCTTCCACGCCAAGAGAGGAGGTCCCCAGTGTCTCTGCCTGGCTGTGGCTGGAGCCTCTCCTTCTTGAGTACCCACGTCCTTAGTAATTCACTTATTGTCTTCTGCATCCCATTGTTATCCTGCACTGATCCACCACAGAACCAGAAAGAATTCTTCTTTAAATGTGTTGGTTTTCTTAACTAATTGCTGAGGACTCTTGTCTGTCTGCCTACAATTATCAGGCTCGCCTTTAACTGCATTTCCACAGCTGAAATGATATCGGCTACTAATTCGTTTCCACACAAATGAGTGTCAGACAAAACCTTAGAGAAGGATCTGTCTTCTTGCTCTGCTTTGCACTACCGTGATAGTGTGAATTATGTAAAACATTCTGGCATTTTGGCAGAAAGACAACAACTTGTACAATGGGGGGAAATAATTAACCACTCTCTATAAATCATTGATTGTGTGTTACACTATTAGATAATGTTTCATGTCCTTAATGTTTCATGTCCACTCTGAAGGAATTAAACTTGAGATGACTAAGATAAGTGTCATGAGATAACGTTTACAGGACTTTGGGGGGAATTCTTAGATATGATTATGTCTCTACACATGCCTTACAAAGATTAATACACTCAAGTAAAAACATAAAATAGGTTAAGTATTAGGAATAAGGAAAAGATAGCTTTCCCAAGAAATCAAATGAACCAGAGTGAAGTCAGCACAAAATACATTCAGAAGTCTTATATATTTGCAAACTAGGCTCTGAGCCCTCTAGTAGCCAACACAAGGAGGCAACCATTGCAATAACTTGATCATTCCAACTTCACAATCCTGGACATGACTATTTAGTAGAATGTACATCATTTTATTTCATTGAACATTTAACTATAATTACTGCGTGTTCAACTCTGTGTACCCAGTGTTAGGCATACACTATTGGTGGCAAAAGAGGAAGACCTTAAACATTCATTGTATGAAAGAATGAATACACATCCTAGGTCAAAGTTTGAATGGCAGTAATAAAATAATAGCCTCTGAATTTCTCCTTGAAATCCTTTAGCAGAATTGACTACTCACACTCGCACTGAAGATCTTTGACTTTTACCTCTGTGATCATAACCAACTCAGAATGGTTCCCATCCAGGCCTTTGCACACCATCTTTATTGGTTTACAAAACACCATTGTTTGTACTCAGTGTTATGCAATGAATCCAGAATTATTCCATTGGTATTTTATAAGTAACTGCTTGGTGCTGAAATTCCCCAAATCTTATTATTCTAATGATAACTTTTAATGCATTTTATTATTACAATACCTATCTGGCAGATCCTTATTTTTAAGGTTTATTCTTCTTAAGTATAAGATAACAAGGTGTAAAGAAAACAGTGCAATACCGTTTATAGTATATGCATGTACATTTATCTCCTAGAGTCATAGATTCATAATCTCATTCACATGTAAAATGTATATGGTTAAGATGTGAGTAGCAACATGAAAGAGGGAGAAACAGGTCAGAGATAATGAGAGGAAAAGAGAACAAATAAAAAAGGAAATGTGTAAGCCATTTAGAGTAATATTTTATTTCTGAGTCTTCAAAATCACAAAGCAGTTTCTGAATATGAGCATAGTTGTATATGCCTCTTTATTTGTAACAATTTTATTTTGGCATTTGGAATTGAATCACCCATTAAGATGTTATTTTAGTTGCTGACTTTATTAAATCATTTGAAACAAATCATGTAAGGAGATAGGAATGCTTCCTAAGAAATCTGTTCTGAGAAAGGCTAGTATATACTTCGTTTTAACAAGGCACTCACAAGTCCATTGCTGGATTCCAACACAATTCAATTCATGTTGCATTCACACAACTAGTCTGTAAATGTACCAATTTAGTTCTAACACATCAAGCATAAATTTGAGTTTGAAAGTCTCACTTGAATGAGTTTTACAGGTGTCCGTATTGTTCCGACTATGATAAAAGGTGACATTTGGGCCATTGTGGATAAGCCCTGTGCTGTATCTTGAAAAAGTTCACAATTTCCTCCTGTTCTGGTTCACTGTTAGTGTCTAGATCATCTTCTTTCACCTTTAACACATTCATTTTACCATCACAGCCTGCACAATAGTGTATTTCATCCACTGGGTGTTTGCTATTTCACCCAGGCTCTGCATATCATACCCAACCAACATGTCATAGCATTAGACGGGCTTAGAGGTGACTTTTAGAACCTGTGAGAGCCTGTGAGGAGAGGCAAACAAGGGAGCTTAGTAGCACACACATCACCAACAATCAGCAGTTGTCCTCTTCTCTGACTGAGACTGCAACTTATGAAAGGGCACATGGGGAGTGTTTAAGAGAAAAGAGAATGGCTTCCTAACCAGCCAGATCAGCCGGATAAACTCTGGTGATGGCTGGAGTGAGAGATCACATCCAGATTGACCTCATGTCTGGTCAGGAGTTAGATCGCTATTTCTGGAATGTTCAATGGGGAAGAAAGAGCAGGAAGGAGCAAGAGATGGCACTAGGGGAGCCATATAATTTATTACTAAGACTGGAACAATTATGATCACAAAAGAAGGTAATACTAACAATTACACTGGGCAAACAAGCATAAGCCAGGACTGCCCTGGGAACACCGGAATGTACGTTACCCCCAGATAGCAGTAACCCAGTTACTTCCTTCAAAAAGGTTTATATCTTAATATGGGAAGCCTGACAAAGGCACAATCTGTACAAATCAGTAAGCTATGAGAAACGTGAGTTTAGGAGTGCACTGGGGGAGCAGGAAGGTCAGTGTGATTAATAATATTGGAGGAGATAAATTCAGTTGCCTGTAATTGAACAATAAATTGATTTAGAATCAGAAACTCATATCAGTTCAGATGAAGATACTCTGGGAAGTAAAGTGAGAGTAAACAATGTTCATCCTTGTTCCACTCAGGGTAGATGTGTTAACTCTTTCTGGCCACTAGGGGACCACTTAGTACTTTGCACATTGCATTGAACTGCTTATATCATCCTGTACAGAGACTTAAGAAAGACAACAGGATGCTAGTAGCATCAGGGTCCTGTGACATCTCTTGCCTGTGCAGCACATACCGATAATTGAATATATGATACCATTGTCTAGTTGCTTCAAGTGTGTCAGTTTGGTCTTTTCCAACTCATGGACTTCTTAGAAGTGCTAAAATCTTTGGCACATCTGCCAAAAGTCTGAGATAGAGCTGCATACTCAGTAAGGATTAAACCCATTTTTTCTTCTTTTTTTGATGTGAATAGCAGCCCTATCTGGGAACTCCCATGGCCCTTTCCTAAGTGTTGCAATCTAATCTCAGGTAATAATTTGAGCCCTGGAGATAACAACAATAAAACTAAATTTAAATGATTACATATGTACTAGGTGCCAGGTGCTATGTATTTTTAAATATATATTGTTTCTGTACCTACAGTTACTTCCAATAAAGTGTTATTTTTCTCATATTAGAGATGAAAAAAATTGAGACTTTGACTGAATTACTCAGGTAAGGCCTTACTCAGGTAAGGCCATAGAGATGGGGCAGAAGTGGAACCTGGATCATCCTCCAAAGTCTATGTGCTTTCCCCTGTTCCACAGCAGCCAGGGAGAAGCAACAGCTAATCACCTAGCTCTTGTCACGATGTCTGTGAATCCTAGTTTCCAAGCAGAAACTGGCCAACAGGAAGTCTCTCACTGACACACTTGCATTTGCTGTGGACTCTGTACAGAAGACCCTACCCCACGATGTCTGCCTCACGGGCTCCCGCAAGTCCTCTAACATCGCCTGCTGAAGGGGACATGCAGGGAGTCATCCTGGAGAGCGTCTCTGTGCCACGTCAGGCACAGAGGTACCAAGGCGTGTGTGGAGTGCCAGAGCTGCAGCACCCTCAAAAATCTCACTGTCTGACATTATTTGGTGCCGATAATGGACATTTAGTTTCATTATTTTTAATGTTATTTTTATTATGATTTTATATAGCTCTTATGTAAAGAGAGAGAAGGGGAGAGAGCTTGCTTCAAGGTCACAACCATTGCAGCCACATGGCTGTCACAAGGTCACCCCATGTGGAAATTCTGGAGCAAGGACACCCACCAACCTCAAGTGTCACCACTGTCATGGTACTCATCATATCATATGGTGATTTTTTTTTAATTTAACATACCCGAGAGCTGTGAGAGGACAAAGCCGTATCTTTTTACAGAGCCTTTCCACAGAGAGATTTTCTATCACAGCAACACCAGCACAATTAAAATGGACTACTAGACATCCCCAGGGCTGAAAAGTGCTTCCGTGATGTTGCCATGTTTCTCTTATCAGTTCTCTCTTCTCTGTTTGCTCCATTCCTAAGTGTTCATGTCTAATGCAGAGCAATTGAAATATTTCTTTTGTTTCCTTTTCTCCTGCTATTCCAGGTGCTAATGTATACCCTGCAATCCTAAGGAATTTAGAGAATCATTTTCAGAAATTAAAGTCTTTGCTAACTCTTAAGATAACATAATTTTTAATCTCACAGTGGAAGGAAGGAAAGAAAGGAGTGAGAAAGGAAGGAGAGAGGAAAGAAAGGAAAGAATGGGGGAGGGGGAGATGACACGAGTATGGAAGCTGCTTACAGGGCTATTTTGTAAGGATGCAGAGAAATTGTGTTTCAGTCTCAAAACTACCATCATCCTCTTACTAAAGCACATAACTTACCTGGGGCATAGCCTTGCTTTCTCTGTCTCCCTCCCCCTCCTCTCCGTTTAATGACATATAATCAACATGAAAAGCACATATTGAAAGTGTACAGTTGGATTTTTTTGACATATGTATACACCCGTGAAACCATCATCACAATCAACCCAATGAACATATCCATCACCCCATAACTCCCCTACCCCTACTCTGTCCCCAAGAGCTCACTCATCTGTTTTCTGTCACCATAAATTAGTTTGCATTGCCTAGAATTTTATATAAATGAGATCAACCATCATTTACTCTTTTTTTTTTTTTTTTTTGTCTAGCTTTTCAGTCAAGGTGTATATTTTGAGATCCATCAGGTTTTTGTGTATATTAAGAGTTCATTATTTTTCTTTACTGCAGAATTCTGTTGTATGGATATATAAAAATGTGTTCATCTGTTCATGAACATCTATTCCAGTTTCGGCTATTACAAATAAGACTGCTGTGAATGAATATTCATGTACAAGTCTTGGTATGTTTTCATTTCTCTTGGATAAATATCTGAAAGTGGAATGGCTGGATCGCGTGATAGGTATGCATTTAACTTTTTAAGGAACCATCCAACTGTTGTCCAAAGTGGGTCCAACATTTTATGTGCCCACCAGCAGTGTATGAAAGTTCTAGATCCCTTGATATCCTTGTCTACATTAAGCATGGTCAGCCTTGGACTTTTGGTCATTCTAATAGTTATGTAATGGCATTTTGCAGTGCTTGTAACTTGTAGTTCCCTGAAGTCTAATGTTGTTGAACATCTTTTCATATGTTTATATGCCATCCACATACCTTGGTCAACTGTTCAGATCTTTGCCCATTTTTAATTGGGGTGTCTGTTTTCTCATTATTGCACTCTAGAGTTCATTTTCTATCCTAGATAATGGGTGGGCCAAAAGGTGCCTTCGGTTTTTTAAGTAAAAATAAAGGACACATTTTTCTTTCTCACCAACGACTTTACTGAATAATGTATTCACCCTTTTGTTCCACTACCTTCTGCCATTTTTCAGGCAACTTCATAATTTCATCTTCCCAAAACTTTTTATCGTTTTGAGCAAAGAACTGCTCCAGGTGTCTTGTACAGTCTTCCAGGGAATTGAAATTTTTTCCGTGAAGAGAATTTTGTAAAGACCTAAATAAATGGAAATCCGAAGGTGGAATGTGTGGTGAATATGGCGGATGAATCAGAACTTCCCAGCCAAGCTATGACAGTTTTTGCCTGGTCATCAAAGAAGCATGCGGTCTTGAGTTATCCTGATGGAAACTTACGCATTTTCTGTTGACTAATTCTGGATGCTTTTCGTCAAGTGCCATTTGCAGTTGGTCTAAATGGAAGCAGTGCTTGATGGAATTAATTGTTTGGTTTCCCAGAAGAAGGTCATAATAGAGGACTCCCTTCCAATTCCACCATATACACAATATCATCTTCTTTGGATGAAGACCGGCCTTTGGTGTGGTTGGTGGTGGTTCATTTCACTTGCCCCACGATCTCTTCAGTTCCACATTATTGTACAGTGTCCACTTTTCATCGCCCGTCACAATTTGTTTTAAAAACAGGACGCTGGGGCTTCCCTGGTGGCGCCGTGGTTGAGAGTCCGCCTGCCGATGCAGGGGACACGGGTTCGTGCCCCGGTCCGGGAAGATCCCACATGCCGCGGAGCGGCTGGGCCCGTGAGCCATGGCCGCTGAGCCTGCGCGTCCGGAGCCTGTGCTCAGCAACGGGAGAGGCCACAACGGTGAGAGGCCCGCATACTGCAAATAAAGAAAAAAAGAAAAAAAAAAAACGGGACGTTTTCATTACGTTTCAGTAGAGTTGCATGTGGAAATATGGTCAAGAAGGTTTTTTTTGCTTAACTTATGTGGAACCCAAACATCAAAGCGATGAACATAACCAAGCTGGTGCAAATGATTTTCAGTGCTTGATTTGGATATTTTGAGTATGTCGGCTATCTCCCGCGTGGTATAACGTTGATTGCTATCAATTGTTTCAATTTGTTCGCTGTCAACTTCATCTGGTACCCGACTGTGGAGCATCGTACTGCGAGAAATCTCCAGCGCGAAACTTCGCAAACCACTTTTGACACGTTCGATCAGTCACAGCACCTTCTCCATACGCTGCACAGATCTTTTTTGTGTGTTTCAGTTGCGTTTTTACCTTTCTTGAAATAATAAAGCATAATATGCCGAAAATGTTGCTTTTTTCCTTCCATGTTCAATATTAAAATGGCTACACAAAAATTCACCAATTTTGATGTCTTTTTTTAAATGCACACTGATATGACAGCTGTCACATACAATCTAACAAAATTGTTTTGAATGAAGTTAAAGACAACTAAGTGCTACTAGAGCCATCTTATGGAAAAAACCGAACAAACATTTTGGCCCACCCGATACAATTCTATAACAAACAGAAGCTTTGCAAATATTTTCCCCCAGTCTGTGACTAGTCATTTCATTCACTTAGTGTTTTTTGATGAGCAGAAATTTTTAATGAAGTGTAAATTATCAGTTTGTTCTTTTATGGATACTCCTGTTGTTGGTCATGTCTATGAAGTCTTCACCTAAGCCAAGGTCACAAAAATTTTCTCTTTTGTTTTCTTCCAGAAGTTTTACTCTTTTAGGTTTTATAGTCAGTTTCATCATCCATTTGACTTATTTTTCGTATATGGTGAGAGACATGGGTCGAAGTTCATTTTTTTGTATATGGATATCTAATTTTTCCAGTACCACTTGTTACAAGAACACCTTTTCTCCACTGAATTGCCCTTACACCTTTGTCAAAAATCAGTTGTCCATAGACTCTCTGTTTCATTGTTCTACTGTCTATCTTGATGCAAATACCACACTGTCTTGATTGCATATGTTTATAAGTCTAAAAAAGTGTGAGCCCACCAACTTTGTTCTTCTTTTTCTCATGTAGGTATTAAAATCAGCTTGTCAATTTCTACTCCCCAAAAGAAGAAAAAAAAAAATCCTGTTAAGATTTTGATTGGAATTGAATTGAATCTATAGATCAGTTTTAGGAGGACTAATATATCTAAATAATATTGTCTTTTTTTTTAACGTCTTTATTGTAGTATAATTGCTTTACAATGGTGTGTTAGTTTCTGCTGCATAGCAAAGTGAATCAGCTGTACATATACATATGTCCCCATATCTCCTCCCTCTTGCGTCTCCCTAATATTGTCTTTTAACCCATGAAAACAGTACATCTGCATATCATCCTTAATTTCTCCCAGCAAAATTTTATAGCTTTTAGTGCACAGGTCTGTCACATATATTGTCAGATTTTATTCCTAAGTATTTTATATTTTTCATACTATACTCTTGTACATGAGATATTTTACATTTTAATTTGCAAGAGTCAATCATCAGTATATACAAATAAATTTGCACATAAATCTTATATCCTGGAGTCTTGAAAAATTCATTTATTATTTACATTTCTTGTAGATTCTGTGTGATTTTGTACATAAATAATCACACAGGAAAGCAAATAATAGTCTTACTTCTTCCCTTCTTATCTGGATGACTTTTCTTTCTTGTCCTTGTTTTATTGCATTGACTTGAATCCCTAGTGCAATGTTGAATAGAAGTGGTGAAAGTGGGCATCCTTGTCTTGTTTCTAGTTTTAGGAGGAAAGCATTCAGTCCTTCATCATTAAGTATGATGTTAGCTATGGGTTTTCCATAGACGCTTTCATCAGACTGAGTAAGTTCCTTTCTAATCCTGGTCCCCTAAGAGGTTTTTTGGTTTTGTTTTTTGTTTTTCCTTAATGAGGAATGATGGCTGGATGTCTCTAGTAAGATGAACATAAGGATTTTCTTTTTTGGATTTTCAAATGTTAAAACAAGTTTGCATTCTTGGGATCAACCTGTTTGGTCCTTTATACATATAGTTAGATTTGATTTGTTACAATGTCATTTAGAATTTTTGTATCTATGCTCATGAAGAATATGGGTCTACAGTTTTATTTTCTTGCAAAGGATTTGACAGGATGCAGTATCAGGCTAATTCTGGCCTCATAAAATGAGTTGGGAAGTAATCTCTCTATTTCAGAGGAAAAAATATACACACACAGTCTTCTCATTTTTGAAGCTGTAAAACATAAATTTACTTCTCCATATTTAAAAAGTTATTTTGTGATCTCCTTTTCTTTCACGTATTTCTCATATGATATGCTCTCCAGAACCCAGACTTTACTTTCATCTTGAAAAGTGACCATCTTATACTGTCCTTCTTAAAATGTGACTCTGAGATGAACACAACCCTAGTCATATTTTCTTGTCACTTTATTGAACAAGCAGGACTTTCACATTCCTTGGTTGTGTCACTTAACTTTTAATGCAGCCAAAGATGGCTTTAATACAAACTAAACACTTCTCCACCGTCACTGCCGAAAAGCCATGTTATTATGACACAACCAAAGCCTGAAGGAGCCCCAAATGAAAGGACCCTGTCCTTCCACCCCTGACAGTAAATTTTACTCTGCCTTTACCCAAATAGACAAGGATGCCCCTTATTAAACCACAGACATAGGGAAGATCTAAGGAGTGAAAACCTCTTATCCTTTTGCTGGCAACTACTCCTCATATGAGTACAAAGAAAATCTTTTGTCCAGAGGTGATTCAAGGTTGCCTTTATATGTAGCCATCAAAACCAGGTTACCAGCCAAAGACCAGATTTAGGAATAATGAAAAAAAATTGAGGCTAGGGGTGAATGGACAACTCAGTTATTGGCACCAACAGAACAAGTCTTATCTTCTGTTTGTATGAGTCTTTTGATTTAAAAACAGTAAAACTTGCTACTTATACTTTGGTCTAAGTGAACTGAAAAAAAAAAAACTGGCTTGATATGAAAATAAGCTCCTATTCAGTGTCAAGAGTAACAGACAGGGGCTTCCCTGGTGGCGCAGTGGTTGAGAGTCCACCTGCGATGCAGGGGACACGGGTTCGTGCCCCGGTCTGGGAGGATCTCACATGCCGCGGAGTGGCTGGGCCCGTGAGCCATGGCCGCTGAGCCTGCGCGTCCGGAGCCTGTGCTCCACAACGGGATAGGCCACAACGGTGAGAGGCCCGCGTACGACAAAAAAAAAAAGTAATGAGTCTCTCATCACTGAAGGGTGTTGTGGAAGAGATTCAGTCACATCCCACATGCCGTGGAGCGGCTGGGCCCGTGAGCCATGGCCGCTGAGCCTGCGCGTCCGGAGCCTGTGCTCCACAACGGGATAGGCCACAACGGTGAGAGGCCCGCGTACCGCAAAAAAAAAAAAAAAAGAGTAACAGACACATCTTGAGATGACCTTTATCCCAATAGGACATGGCACAACTAAGATAAGGAACTCATAGTTAGCTTTATCTAAAGCTTATTGACTATTTGGTAGAGAATGAGCTCTAAAGAAACTCAGTGGAATGACTGGTAAATGGTAGATAATGCATAAGTGCTTGCTACATAAATAATTAAGTAAATAACAAAAAATAATAGTAAATAAAAACACGAGAGAATGAATGAATAGATGTTGTAATCATCCAGGGTAAGGGGACAAAGAAACAGGTGGTACCATCAAATTAGAACAATTCAAAGAGGGTTTATATACAAAGCACTGACTCTAAAGACATGAGTAAAGGCAGAGGAACCATAAGGGATGGAGCATTCTGGACTAACACAAGTGGAGCTCTTTCCACATCTAGACAGAAAGGGTAAGGGGAGGGAGAGGGCATGAAGGCCCATTGATGTAATCTGTGCAGATCCGCCTCCTGAGGCAGATAGCGGAGGAGGGTGGGCATTGGATCTGGAGGAATAAGCAGAGGATATTCAGTAAAATCAGGCTATGAACCAGGCCCAAGAGCAGTGAACTCTGGGAAAGAAACAGCTGCCAATGGAGCTCCAAGCTGTGGAAGAAGAGTCTAAATAAGATGATATTAATAAGTAGGAAAGGAAGTGGTACGCAAATAGTATTATCTGGAACACACGTGCATCACCATGTAAATAATAATCTCACCCCCAGAAAGAGTGTCTGACCTCAAATTTACCAACATCAATTTGCAAGCAGGTCAACAGGAGGGGTGTGATCCCCTTCCCTTGATGGCAACCAGGAGGTGGTAGAGAACAAGAAAAGGATCTTTAGAAATGGTCCTGAGTCTTGCAGCAGTATTTACAATAGCCAGGACATGGAAGCAATGTAAATGTCTATCAACAGAGGAATGGATAAAGAAGATGTGGTATACATAATACAATGGAATATTACTCAGCCATCAAAAAGAACAAAACAATGCCATTTGCAGCAATATGGATGGACCTAGAGATTGTCAGAATCTAGGTCAGTGAAATAAGTGAAGTAAGTCAGAAAAAGACAAATATCATACGGTATCACTTATATGTGGAATCGGAAAAAAAAGGTACAAATGAACTTATCTACAAAACAGAAATAGAGTTACAGATGTAGAAGATAAACTTATGGTTACCAGGGTGTAAAGAGGGGGAGGGATAAATTGGAAGATTGGTATTGACACATACACACTACTATATATAAAATATATAACTAATAAGGACCTAGTGTATAGCACAGGGAACTCTACTCAATACTCGTAATGGCCGACTTGGGAAGAGAATCTAAAAGAGTGGATATATGTATATGTATAACTGATTCACTTTGCTATACACCTGAAACTAACTCAACATTGTAAATCAACTGTACTCCATTAAAAATTTATAAAAAGAAACAGTTGTGAGTTGGAATACTGTTGATCACTTTTAAACGTAAAACAAAATAAATTCTTCTTAAAACCTAATTTCTTAAACCAATGCCAAAATAAGAATTCTGAACTAAAAGAGAACATGAGAGTCTGCTGTACTAGTATCCAAAATCAAATAGTCTCCTCCAGGCAAATTTACTGTTATTATTTAACAGTAGACAGGCAGTGGCCTCCAATCTCTCAGCTCATGCCTTTCCCCTTTTGCTCACGTTAGTCTAGTGATAAATGAAGTAGAATTTCTCAGAGAGAGAGAGAATTATGCCCAATATAAAAAGTCGTTGAAAAAGCTGATTACCGAGTCATTAGCCCCTGTGGGCTCACTTTATTGCTATAAAGTCATCATTCAAGTAGACATATATTTAGCTTCTGTGGCCTTCATTTGTGGTAAGCAAAATAACCTCAGACAAAAAAAAAAAAAGGAGCCCAAGTTCAAACTTCCTATTTTTAGTGATGTGACAGCCAATTTACTAAATTAGAAAAGCCCAGAGCAGAAGCAATGTCATCAGCTCATGTTCCCCATACTGTGTGCTTAAAGCACATCTGGAGACAAGTTTACTCCTGGATCACAAGTTTTCTTATAATCCAACATGTGACCAGAGGAAGGCACCAAGGATGGTGAGGAACTTATACACCTTGACACATGAGAAGTAGTTAAAGGAGCCAGACACATTTAACCTACGAAACAGAGGCCTATATGACATAAAAGTCTTTTTTTATTTAACATTAGGGCTGACTGTGGAAAACATTGGTTTATTACCTAGCTAGTCCAAATAAGTTGTGGGCAGACATTTTCAATTCAAGGCGAAACATTCATTCATTACTCATTCATTCAATATTTACTGATCAAATATACTTTTTCTGTTATTGTGCTAGGTTCTAAATGTTAAAGGAGAATTTATTAGCAAACACTGTGATTTTCAAAACTGTGAACTCCGTATCACTAGTGGGTCTGTAATCAGACACTAGGTAACTATCTGGGAGTGGTATTATAGAAGGGAGAACATCTGTGTTCCTTAATTTTAAAGTGCGCATGAATTACCTGGGAATCTTAAAAAGTTGCAGATTCTAATGCAGTAGATCTGGGCGGGAGCCTGAGAGTTTGCCTTTCCAACAAGCTCCCTGGTTATTCAGACGATTCTGGTCCTTGGATCACACTGTGATTAGCAAAACATTTAGGTCACTGCCTCTTGAACATTCCCTGTTGTTGATAGGATCAACAGATCTATTTTGTGTTATCTCAGATTCAATGTCTCGCATTTCAGAGAAAGAAAAAATTAGACGACATAGACTTGTCAGATATCCATCACTAGAAGGATGAGTTCATGAAGCTGGCTTGGAGTTTGGCTCTGCGCCCTACCTTGTTACTGTATCCAGATTAAGTATATTAAGCTGTTTTGCCCATCCTGCTAATATAAACTGCAAACCATGCGAAAAGAATACACTAACATGCAATCCGAGTTCAAAATCTTGGTTCTGGGCTTCCCTGGTGGCGCAGTGGTTGAGAGTCCACCTGCCGATGCAGGGGACACGGGTTCGTGCCCCAGTCCGGGAGGATCCCACATGCCGCGGAGCGGCTGGGCCAGTGAGCCATGGCCGCTGAGCCTGCGCGTCTGGAGCCTGTGCTCCACAACGGGAGAGGCCACAACAGTGAGAGGCCCGCATACTGCAAAAAAATAAAAAATAAAATAAAATAAAATAAAATAAATCTTGGTTCTGAGCTACTCTCCTTGACTTTCCCTCACACCAAATCCCATCCTGTTGCAGCCCTTCCTATACGCTCATCCTCCAGTACTGATTTTGTTTAGTTTGCCCTTCAGATTTGACATTTAGTGCTTTTTTCCGGGTTCAACCTTGGGGTATTTCAGCAAAGATCTTCCCTATCACTCCCACCCACTCTGAGGACCCAGGCTCCTCAGTAAACATTCTTGCACTGCAGCTCATAATCAGTCTCCCTGAAACTGTTTCTGCCACCAGGTTCTTCCAGTGCTGAGAGGGGAGTGAACAAATCAAGGCTACTGAGATCAGGTTGTCACCTCAGGTGACCTAGAATCATTCCAGGTTTCCAGAAATTATTAGAGGGGCAGAGTTCATCCAATATAATGTTCAAACATTTTTCTTCTGTAAGTAAGAGTTAGAGGAGAATATTGACAAAATCATATTGGCGATTCATCTAATAATGATAGTTAACAGTCTTTGGAGGAAAATGGTTTGCTTCCTTGGAAGGTAACCTAAGAGTTTACAAGTAAAAGGTGCATTCCATTTTATGGGCAAAAGCTCCAACTAACCTCCTCTATCAAAAATCCATCTTCAGGTGGTTTCCATATGGTTTTGATAAACTGGACTACTACATTGAATAAACTGATAAACAGACACTAGGAAAACATACAATCATTGAGAGAAACTAGAATGATTTGAATACAAATGAACTAATTCTTGACACAATCGATATAAATAATATCCCTCAGTTTTTGCAACATATAGTCAAATACAACAACATAGAAAGGAAGCCATTCCATTTCATATTTACGGCCACCATCGATGAACTCTGACAAAATTCCTTGTCTGAAGACCCCCCTCATAACTTAATGTATTCTGTCTATTTGCTATATATTAAACTTGCTTCCCCCCAAAATTATAAGCGCTCATAGGCAAGGACTATGTTTGATTCTTCCTGTGCATTTTCCTCTTTACTGGGCACCTAGTAGGGACTTAAACAATGCTTGTTGTTTGATTTGAAAATGTTAAGACAAATATTTTACCAACAAGAGATGTGATACCTGCTTTCTATTTGGTAAGAGGTGAGTCAGTTGTAACTGGTGTTATGGAGGTGGGAATTGTAAACATGGCAGAGACTTTTCAGACTGTTGTTTTGAATTCTAGAAAGAAAGGCTGGGCAGAAATTCTCTGGGGTAGATGTGTGCAGTAGAGGGAGTCAGAGGAAGGAGTCTGAGCAGGGCCTTTACTGCCTATCATTTTACCAGGTTGGGGCTGGTGTCTGCTGCTTCTGAACTACCATGACCCCTGCCTTCACTTAAGAACAAGAGGGAGTGAGGACATCTTGTTACTAAGCTATTCAAGAAGAAAGACAGGTGTGTGTTGTGTGTACCATGTTTGTGTGGCTGACTTTAAAATACTTCAAAATCTATGAGGTATCAGTAGTCACGCCCTTCCCTTTTTCTCTTCAAAAACAAAATTATGTCACTCTCCTTCTCCACCTTTGTCTTCTCTGGCTCCTCAGCCTGTGCCTTTATGTCAGCTCGTGTGCTCTGCGGTATGTCCGTGTCAAATTGGCTGGGCCACTGTGTGCAGATATTTGGTCAAGAATGATTCTGGATGTTTCTGTGAGAATGTTTGTGGTTGAGATTTACATTTAACATGGTGGACTTTGAGTAAAGCAGATTACCCTCCATAGTGATGGTGGGCCTCGTCCAATCAGTTGAAGAACTGATTAGAACAAAAGACTGACCTCCCCCAAGCAAGAGAGAAGTCTGCTGCAGAAGGCCTTTGGACTTGAACTACCACGTTGACTTTTCCTGGCTCTCCAGCCTGACGGCCCGTGGACTTGAACTGCACATCAGCTCTTCCGCAGGTTTCCAGCTGATGACCCACTTTGTAGATTTTGAACTTTCCAGCCTCCATAATCACCTGAGCCAATTTCTTAAAACATCTCTCTCTCTCTCTCTCTCTCTCTCTCTCTCTCTCTCTCTCTCTCTCCCTCCCTCCCTCCATAAGTATATGCACCAAATTGGTTTGTTTTCTCTGGGAAACCTTAACTAATACAGGCTCCTTTCACTGTGACATTTGGAAGTTGGTCCTTTCTCACATGGCCATAGCAGCCATAAAACATTAAAAGAAGCTCAAACAATCACATGGAGAAGACACTGACTGGCATAAAAGTTGCCTATCTTCAGTTTCCAAAGAGACTTTAGCACAGTACAAAGGAAGGAAGCATCTGGATAAACTGGAAATGCTTCTGGTGTTTTCTCCACCCTGACAGAAGACTTCTCAAACAAGGCTCTGTAACACAAGCTAGACTTCCACATCATCTGTCTGCCAGGACACAAAGGCTGTTCTGTTGAACTTGGTGAGAAATGAAAGACAGAAGGGGGAGGAAGCTCAATTCATAAGGGTGCCATGGAAGACAAGGGCCCTGAAGCTCTGAAATGAAGACTATAGGACTGAAAAAGTGGGCAACAGCAATCAAATAGAAGGAGCTCCATCCTACCTGGAACTTTAAGAGAAGCAACAGAAGCTGCAGCATCTCACATACGAACACTGGAAATCCACTGATGGCTCTCGCTATGGCATTCTGCTCTGCAATTTTTTTAACTTGATTCCTGTCCAGCACTATAGAGCAAGGGTGGTACTTGTTCATACTTACGGACTATAAATGTGATCATTTTTTCCAGTTGGCCATACTGTCAAAGAACCATATAATCTCAGGCAAAGATCATTATTGACTATAAAAATAAGCAACAAAGAAGAGATTAAATTTCAAACAATTCTACTTTTCTATGAGTAATGGGTAGAAAAGGTTTCCTCTACCAAAATGGAGGTCTCCCCATAATTTTTTGCTGGATCTTAGACTATTTGTCAGCAAGCATATTTCATTTCTTCACAGTTTCAAAAACCATGAAATCTTTACTCTTTTGGCTGCTGAAGTTGGAATTAGTCTGTAATTCAACACATCTGTGGTTATCTCTGGACAGGAAAAAAAAAAAAAGGGAACCCACCGAAAATTCCAATTTATGTTCCCAAATATCCTGAAAGTGTGTCCTAATACCTCTTCCTTCCCTTCCCCTAACCTTTTTTTGTTTTAGCTTGTCTCCCAAACAGTGATAAGCTCAAGGTTACATATTTTCTCTAGTTTTCAAATCAATATTACCGTATATCACCATTGCTGCTCAGTTTAGGGCTTTGCGACTAGCTACCATGACAATAGATGCACAGCCTGGAACCAGTTTTAGTTAATTAGAGTCAATCAATCCAAACTTTGCTAACTTACTCATGTGAAACAATAGTATAATGAACCAAAGTCGGCAAGATGATTGGGAAACACAAATTATTGCACCCTGATAAATTATATGTGACTATTACAAACCTTCTTTCTAAATGAATACTCAGGGAAGAAATGTATGGGTATTTAATATAATTAAGAATACAGGGAAAATAAACTTAAAGGAGCTATTAAAAGCCCCACCTTTTTCTTTTTAAAGGAAGGAAAACACTCAGCAGTTGTATAGTGGGAAGAGCTCGTGGCATCACTATGAGTGTTCATTTGGGAAAATGTCTTCCTGTTGATTGGGGTCCTTGGGTGGAGTAAACAGAAAAGCAGGACATGCACAACTGTGGGCGGCAGAAACGTGGCAGGGTGGTGAAATATCCAAAAGTCAGGGAAGAGACAGAAGAGTGTAAGCTTCCAGGTCTATGAGTGTGCAGTGCCCAGGGCATGGGTTTCTGTGACTAAAGGGTCAATGCTTTGATAATGTATGAAACTGAGTGAAAGCTTTTCCCCAGAACTCTGGCAAATCTGATGTGCCGTCTATTTATCATTGGTCTTTGTGGCACATGTGCTCGAAGTTAAGGGTCTGCTATAGACTAAGTAAAATAAACACCCATACACACATATAATTAATAGACTAAGACAAACCCAAGATTCACCATCCCGGTTAGCCAAACCTTGCAGTTGCTTTATCCTAAGGGAATATGTGAATCCTTTCAGAAGTATTACTTTGGGCTAAAAAACTATGTTTAACCATAGTTAAATGGAGGATAAAGGAGTTTTGAAATGCAAATTGATATGAAGGTATTAGATGTCCCATTTGGGAAGTAAGAGTTAGGAAGCAAAAAGAAACTGGATAGGGGATGAGAAGAGTAGATAAAGGATTGTGAAAAATATATAGAAGGATAACTATTAAAACAAGATTCTTAGCCTCAGCTTAGGCTAAAATTGGTCCTATTATTGGCTGATGGCAGTAAACCATCTCGCATAAAAAAGCTTTGTGAGAAGCAGAGTGGAAAGAGCTCTGACCTGGAGATAGAAGACCTGAGGAGGGGGTCCTTGCCCAGCCCGTTCTATGATGCATTTGGCCTCTGTTTCCTTACCTGAAAAGTGGGGTGTTGAGGTAGACAATCATGGAGGAAGCTTAGAGCTCAAAATATTCCAACTCCAGGTACAATTTCAAGAACAGTTTTTAATAATTTACTGTAGTGACACATGTTCACTACTGCTATAGACTGAATGTTTGTGTTTTCCCAAATTCAGAAATTGAAAACTAACCCCCAATGTGTTGGGATTAAGAGGTGGAGCCTCTGGAAGATGATTAGGTCATGAGGGCAAAGCCCTCATTAATGGGGTTAGAGCCCAAATAAAAGAGGTCCCAAAGAGCTCTCTCTCATTCATTCTGCCATATGCAAAAAGATAGGCATCAATGAACCAGGAAAGGGGCTCTCACCAGACAACAAATCTGCTGGAGCCTTGTCTTTTAAGCCACCCAGTCTACGGTATTTTTGCTATAGCCTCCCAAATGGACTAAGGCAACTACTGACTCACTTTGTTACTTATGTCACATAATCAGGCAGATCAGGCAAATGCCAGAGATATTTACAGTGTGATTCACATGTTATGTTCTATTTGATTGCTTTATATTGAACTCCCATCTATTTTTCTCCTAATGTAAATCACAGCTAATTTAGTGTTCATGTACTCTCAAGCTCATATACATTTTATTATCATTTACCAGGTGCATAAACAGGGCTTTTCTTAAAAAGGGATTTAAAGATTAGCCCCACATCCATGGTAAGACTATATGTCTGCATCTCATTGGGTTGGGAGGGGGACTGTGTGTCATTTTCCTTATTTTTAAAAGATGACTGCAGTGGTGATAAGGTGTCTCACCCTTCTTTAAGCCATTAATAAATAGTCAAATTGATCTGAAACTTCTAGAAAACAAGGAATAGGAATTACGACAAATTCAGGTGTCTTATACTGTCTAAATGGTATATTAGCTATAGTAGCTGTTAGATGATGGATGAATGCGTAGATGGATGGATAGATTACAGATGGGTCGGGGAATACACATATAAATATATGGAAAGTCAATATAAACACAATGGTGTATAGTTTCTATTTCTCTGCATTTGGAAAACTTTTCAGTGCTCAATTTTTAAAAGTCCTATTTTGAGAAATGGCAATATTTTATATAATATTTTATATAATAGAACTGTATCGTGACAAAATTGGATGCATTTTTATTCAGATTTGTTTAACATAGTCATACTCATTTATTCCTAAGAAAGTGTACCAAAAGATAACAAAATAATGTTTTAAATTTCAAAGATGTGTGGCTAATTTAATCCTACGTTTCACATCACAGATTCAAATTCTATCATTCACAATAAAATGAATTCTTTACCAAGGGCTTCCTTTCTAGATAAAGTTTTCCTCTGTAACTTAAACCTCCCAAAACCAGTTTCTTCTTCCCAAGCCACATTAAAACCACAAAGTATTTCACTGACCATGACACCGCCAAATGGTGATGAGAAATTTGCTTGTGCTTTTGACACTTCTATGTAAAACAACAGCTGCTTCACTCACTTGGAAGCAGCCTTTTCCCCCCCCATTGGGGATTCTTATCCCCAGTGGAGGTGGGTGGGCCTCCTGCTGGCAATGTTGCATGCGTACAGATTCTTCAATACCCGGTAGCTGACAGCTAAAATGAACGCATTCTGTGAGGAGTATGTTTTCCGGTGGAAGACAGCCAACTACTTTCCTTTGGGGAATAGAGCATGAGAAATACCGTGGCCCTGTTCTCATCCTAGTGACTCAAACACCCACAGTCACACAGAGCCAGACATGTACCTTGCAGAAACCAAAGGCTAATATGTTAAATGCATCTTATCTACTAGAAGGAAAATTCTAGTTCGAAAATGAGCAGATGATTTAAAACAGAAACATATGTGTGACTGTTTCTCCTATCATCATCACCATCAACATCATCATTATTATTCCCTCACCCGCCCTACCTTCTTACCTTTCAAAGTTCCCGAAACTTGATTGTTTCTTTCCTTTTCCTCTGGTCTCCCTTCCTACTCCCCTAGGTACCTTAAACCATACACTTAATGAGCATCCACATTTGTTGTGCTCTTAAAACTCAACCCCAGGGGAGAAGGAAGCTTCTCTTAGGTACATAACATCCAAAATTTGAGCTCTTAGAAGGTGGCTATCGTTCTGATACATTCCATACTAGTTATTTTGGCCCAGATCCTGCTGATTTTGTTTGCACTGTCATCACAATGCACTTTGTGTGTAGCACTCCCTTACTTACCAATCCCACGTTTATCGTGCATGGTTTTAGTGCAAATCCAAGGCTAGCTCGGCATGAACTCAGGTTCATGGGAATACAGCAAGGAGTCAGAAGACTTCACTTTATGTACTAATGCCACTGCAGGGTGGATCTCTGCACCTCATGGAGT
This sequence comes from Lipotes vexillifer, assembly GCF_000442215.2. NCBI lineage: Eukaryota > Metazoa > Chordata > Mammalia > Artiodactyla > Lipotidae > Lipotes > Lipotes vexillifer. The sequence goes on along the minus strand of NW_006782310.1, from coordinate 1,913,582 downwards.
TGTGATAAGGATAAGTACTTACTGTTGGTGGGAATGTAAATTGATACAGCCACTATGGAGAACAGTATGGAGGTTCCTTAAAAAACTAAAATTAGGACTACCATATGACCCAGCAATCCCACTACTGGGATATACCCTGAGAAAACCATAATTCAAAAAGAGTCATGTACCACAATGTTCATTGCAGCTCTATTTACCATAGCCAGGACATGGAAGCAACCTAAGTGTCCACCGACAGAGGAATGGATAAAGAAGATGTGGTGCATATATACAATGGAATATTACTCAGCCATTAAAAGAAAACAAATTGAGTTATTTGTAGTGAGGTAGATGGACCTAGAGTCTGTCATACCGAGTGAAGTAAGTCAGAAAGAGAAAAACAAATACCGTATGCTAACACATATATATGGAATCTTAAAAAAAATGGTTCTGAAGAACCTAGGGGCAGGACAGGAATAAAGGTGCAGATGTAGAGAATGGACTTGAGGACACGGGGAGGTGGCAGGGTAAGCTGGGATGAAGTGAGAGAGTGGCATGGACATATATACACTACCAAATGTAAAATAGATAGCTAGTGGGAAGCAGTCGCATAGCACAGGGAGATCAGCTCAGTGCTTTGTGACCACCTAGAGGGGTGGGATAGGGAAGGTGGGAGAGAGACGCAAGAGGGAAGAGATATGGGGACATATGTATATGTATAGCTGATTCACTTTGTTATACAGCAGAAACTAACATAACAATGTAAAGCAATTATACTCCAATAAAGATGCTAAAAAAAAAAAAGGATGAAGGTGCTCAGTAAAGAGCACAGGGGTTTGTTAATACTGGTTATCACTATGAGGAGTGGTAGGGGAGAACCCTGAGTGTGGAGATTTCAAATCTGCCTTCTCTCCCTTGTTAACTCTGTGACATCACTTAACTCTCTTAACTTCATCATCAGTATCTATAAAATGATAACATACGACTTTAGTGATATGAATGTGTGCGCATGTATGTGTGTTTATAACAAATACAGAAGTACACGTCTAGATAGATAGATGTGACACTTCTCTGACTCTTCTAAATGGCTATTTCACTGATTGCAGCAAACAATTTAAGATTTTTAATTGAACTTTGAAAAATTTCTAATAATTTCTGTATTGTATGATATCCAGAATATAGGGGAAATTTTCATACATGCTATTACTAGTACAATGCAAAACAGATAGTAAATATCATTAAAATGTAGCCAACAGGGACTTCCCTGGCAGTCCAGTGGTTTAGACTACACGCTCCCAATGCAGGGGGCATGGGTTCAATCCCAGGTCAGGGAACTAAGATCCCGCATGACGCACAGCATGACAAAAAAGTTTAAAACTTTAAAAATTTAAAAAATTAAAATGTAGCCAACAAGAGATAGTAATAAGCCAAGAACAGTCACTACAGAAATTCAACAGTATATTTAGGGTAATGTAGAAAAGAAAAGAAAACTTATTTTATCACTTCTTAGAGAACATCTAACGTTACTATTTTCTCCCCCATGACCTGTATTACAATCCAGAAGAGAAGCTCTGTATTACTCTGATTTTAATCGATAGTCCACATGTTTCTTCTGTGATTCCTAAATTTTGTTTCCACACTGATTTCTATTTGGATTCTTACAACTTTATGTCTGGCTCCTCTTGATACTTGGATGTTTCACAGACACCTTGAACACCACAGGTCCAGAAATTGAACTTCCCATGTTTCCTTCCCAAACTCTTCCTCCTGAAGTGTTTTTACCTCAATAATTGGCCAAATGTCTACTCGCATGCTCAGGACAGAAACCTGACAATAACCCTTGACATCTCCCTCTCGCTCACACCCGTATTTGTTGATTATTTTAAAATCTACCTCTAATTCATCCATTTCCCTCTACTTATTTCCGCCACCAACAACCCCAGTGCGAACCACGCTCTGCCTCTTCACTTTCCACACTGACGCTTGCCCTCCTCCAAACTCTTCTCAGACAGATTGCTGGAGCAACGTTTCATAAACTCAAATCTGAAAGTCATTTCTCTTCTCAAATATCTCTCATGAATTCCAACTTCTTTTAGGATAAATCATCCAATTAGTAGCGCCTCTGGATTTTTTATATACAAAGGGGTAGATATGAGAGAGTGGGGGGGCTCTGGCAGGAAGTTGGTAATGAGGGGACATCTCTTGGAGCTACATTTGCGTGGGATGCATGTTGTCCCAGCCTCATCCATGGTCACATCCCTAACATGGCCTGCTCTTGAAAACATTGATCTAGCCCAACTTTCTAACTCAGCCCCTATCTCGCTTCCCTCACTCACTGTATTGGAACCTCATTGCCTTCTTCAAATATACCAGGTCCATATGCACATTCGCTGTTTTCTCCATCTGCCACTATCACCTTTTAATCACATTCCCCCTAAAGGCCCCTGTCCTCCCAACTTCACCATCTTTCTAGTTTCTGCTTAATTGTCACTTCTGCAGTGAAGATGTCTCTTCTCTAGGTCAGATTCCCCTCTTGAATGCCATCAAAGTACCTGAATTTGTCAGTTAGAGTAAGTATCACAGTTGTAGTAACATGACCTTTAGGAGGTCTTTTGTTTGAACTCCACCTCATTCACTATTGTCTGTGCCCAAGAGGGTAGGAACGAGGTTGGTTTGGTTCATTCCTGAACCTTCAGTACGTAACACGGAGCTGGGCACATACTGGGGCCCTAGATAAATTTGTTGAGTAAAGAACTTACTAATTCTATTTCAGTCACTCTTTTCAAGCTCCCTCTCAGTTCTCAAAAAGAACCAGTAATTTTAATTGTATGTAGATATTCTCTTAAGAAGAGCATATGAGACCTTTTCCTTCCAATATCTAGTTTGTTGATTGACTATTAGGCTGAGAAAGGGACCCGACCCTCAGATCTAATCCCATATGATTTTAGAACGAAGAAAAAGATGCTTATTTTTAAATTTGTTTTTAAATTAAAACATTCCTAATTGTTTAGGAATCCTCTAAATCTGCTTCTTAAGTGATCAATAGTATATATTTATTAAATTATAGATATTATTTTCTAAGTTTTTCCTGGAAGTTTGATTTTACTAAAATCCTTTCATAATTATTCATTTACTGGACACTTATTAGGTACCTTTCCTATGCTAGGACCTTAGCTATGTTCTGTGAATGGAAAACAATATTTATTGAGGACGTTAACTCTAGTTAGAGAAACCAATAAGTAAATACATTTATATACACACTTCTAAGCTAATAAGAGAGCTAGCATAACTATGTATATAGTGCTGTGGACATATGACAGAGAATTAATTAACTGTATCTGTGAAGATGAGGGAGTGTCACAGAGAAGGGGAAGCATTGGGGCTGCTCTTCAGGGTGACTAGAAGGTGACCAGGCAGACAGTGGTCTCCTCCAGTCGTTAAGGAGGAAGGAAAACAACAAGAGTAAAGGCAAGCAGACACACATTTAACTACCATCCTGTGTAACTGACCCATTAATAAACAGACCTGCCTCTTATCTGGAGAAAAACATGGTTCGAAAGGGTACATGTGCCCCAATGTTCATAGCAGCACTGTTCACATTAGCCAAGACATGGAAGCAACCTAAATGTCCATCAACAGAGGAATGGATAAAATGTAGTATATATATACAATGGAATATTACTCAGCCATAAAAAAGACACACACACACACACACACACACACACACACACACACTGGAATATTACTCAGCCATAAAAAAGAATGAAATAATGCCATTTGCAGCAACATGGAAGGACCTGGAGATTATCATACTAAGTGAAGTAAGTCAGAGAAAGACAAATATCATATGACTATCGCTTATATGTGGCATCTAAAAAGAATGATATAAATGAACTTATATACAAAATAGGAACAGACTCACAGACTTAGAGAACAAACTTACGGTTACCAGGGAGAAAGGGTGGAGTGGAGGGATAAATTGGGAGTTTAGGATTGACATGTACACACTGCTATATTTAAAACAGAGAACCAACAAGGACCTACTGTATAACACAGGGAACTCTGCTCAATATTGTGTAATAACCTAAATGGGAAAAGAATTTGAAAAAGAATAAATATATGTATATGTATAACTGAATCACTTTGCTGTACACCTGAAACTAACACAACATTGTCAATCAATTATACTCCAGTATAAAATAAAAAGTTTTTGAAAAGAAAAAATAATAATAAAATAAAGTATGACAGAGGGGGAAAAAAAGAAACACCTCTACATACCTGTGGTGAGCAAGGCTCTCCTGAAATATAACATCACTTCGCTGGGTCCTCAAAATAGTTGATCTGAAGGGACTTCAGATTTAATAACAGGTTTCATTTTCTTTCTGGACAACAATAAATATATGCAACTTCCCAGCAGTCAAAAAATATGGACAACTTCCTCCTGTAAAGATACACTTTAATGATTCACCAGTGACTGTATTATAACTCATTTGTAAAATCCCAAAGTATTAAAAGCTCCATCTTCATTATTACCAGATGTCTTACAGGCTCCTAAGTCAACACTTCTCCGGCCCATCCTAGGGTAAAAGTTGAGAGGAAGGAGAGGCCACCCTGCGTCCCAGCTACATGGAGATCCCGACAGATCCCTACCTCTACCTTTTCAGTTGACTTTATTCCAAAAATCTCTGAATAAAAGGTCTTCCCTTGTTCAATCATCTAAATTCTGTATTTAAGACTGTTAGAGATATGCTTTTGTCCAAAGTCCTGCTGAGAAAGAAAAAAAAAGCAAACTCTTTCGAGACTGCAAGCTGGCAAAACACACTCAGCAGTAACCATGGACCATAGAATCCTGGGCTTGAGTGGATGCCCTGATTCAACATGGCCCTGAATGACGTACGGCATCTATGCATTCCCATACACTCACTTCCCTGCTTCTGAAGTCATTACTGGACTCCATGTCTCTCACTGTTGTATGTTTTACCTTTAAAGTATTGCATTGGCAAACTGTTTGGGTTTTTTTCATCAGCTGTAATCAGTTTTTGAATTCTGTTGTGTTTTATTTTTTTTATCCAAGTATGGTTCTCATGGTGTAGTAAATGACATTAGGCTTTTGTAAATTCTTGCAGAATATAACAGATCATTGGTTTTATAACACAGTCGCTGCTTTTGCATTCTGATGAGATTATTAGTAGCAGCCTAGAATACAGCATCCCTGCATACTGTTAGTTAAAAAAAAAAAAAGTTTACTAAATGGTCTCTTGTCAACTGTATCTGAAAATCATTATAGTTTCTCTGTTTCCCCTACATGAAGGGACTCTTCAGCAAGCTGGTGGGTTATGTCAACATGAGGTTACAAAATTATTATCCCAGCTCTGTTTGTTTCAGTGGGGCTTATGCCAGGCATTAGCATCCCTATTGTAAGTCTCAAGGGCTTAGGTATTTGTACATCAGGTGTAGAACAACTTCAGTGTTCAACCAGAAGATACTCAAAGCCAGTTGGCCTAGTGGTAGGTAGCTTTCATCAGGAACAAATTCTAAGGGGGGAAAATGCACTGGGGCTTTTCTGATTTGCCATCTCTCCATAACATAGATTAGCCCTTTGGGGTGTTCTGAGGCCTCCTGCAGAGAGATTTAAAATCCATTTATTAATAAAATTAAGCGTTTTTCCCTCTTGGGCCCATAGTCTATAATGCAAATTAGCTACGTGCGATATTTAAGGGGCAAATGGTCTTCCACGCGCTGCATTATGGCGGCTCGGAAGGGAGATGCTTGGCGTGTGAAGGAAGTGCCTGGCAGAGATCAGGGAGCAAAACATTCCCTCCAATGTGTGCACTCCTCTTTTTTTTTAGGGCCGAAAAGAATGACATTTGAAAATTGCCTATTGCATGTGCACCTTACCTTTCTCTTCATACCACTTTACGTGTGCATATCTGCTATCTGCATTAAGATCATGTCATTCTGGGCTTCAAATTGATACAATGCCAAATAAAAAGCTATTCTGTGAGCCGTAATGGTTCTCCAGTAGTCACGGCATTCAACATAGTCAATAATATAAACTTTTAAATGTGCAAATGCATATTAAAATGAGAGATCTGATTTGCTTCAATAGTTCTGGCCTGTGAGACACATAATATGGTGCTTTAAAAACTGCTTACATCTAGTTTGCATTTTACCTGAATATGGGAATAATAAGAAGGATGAATTTTGTAAAAACTTCATATTCTGTTTTGAAACTCCCTCCATGCGACAGTTCCGAAATAGAATCAATTTCTCTCTCTTATTTTCTTTTATCTCAGTTTCTGGGGATATCTTTGCTTTGTTGGCCACACTTTAAAATTGAATAATGTTTAAAATTAACATTATTCTCCTTGGACTTTTAAGGGTATCCTTCAGATTCTTTTTTTTTTTTTTAGCTATTCTTAACTAGTGACATGCCCCATCAGGTTTATTTATGGTTAATATTTAAGAACCACAATGTAAGTTCTTTTTAAAAATGTTTACTCTTCAATTGCTATAACTTATTTTATTAAACTAGCTCATGTAAATAGAAGACTGAAACAGTCAAATAAAAACAACTTCCAGGGATCAGGGTTTCAGGAAACACTCCAGACATCTGCCTTCCCCTGAGCTACAGAAAACTGAGCTGAGTCCTAGAGGTGAGGAGACCAACGTGAGGCCCTGAAGTTGGTTGTGATCTAATGGGCAAGTGAAAAAAAAAATTACAGCACAATATATTAAGTGCTCTATGATATATAATCAGAGGGTGTATTTTTCCTGAAAATCAGTAAGATCTAGAACATCATCATGCACTTTTACACTTCAGCAGAAGCAGTCTTTTGACCCAGCAATCAGGTTTCTTTGCAAATCAACAGAGGATAATGGAATTCAAGTTCTAAATGTAAACAGTTAAAGGTGTAAATCCCACCTCCCATCCTTGCCGAGTAAAGCAAAATCAGTAACTTCTCTTAACTTTATGTTTTCCTTCTGTGAAAATGGTGTGATATTCACACCTGCCTCATAGGTTTATTGTTCTAGGTGAGACACTGCATGCAAGGAGCTGAATACAGTGCCTGGCACAAAGCAAGTGTTCAGGATATGCTACATGGCTGTACAATTATTATTGTTCATAGAGCCCAGATGATTACGCACTTGACCTGTGTGCCTCCAAGAGTTGGGTGTTGACAAGGGCAGTGAATTTCTTCTCACTGAAATATGTGCTTCTTTCCCCTGATTGGAGTAGAGTGTGGTCCAAGTGCTCCTGCAAATTTCTCGCCCATATGGCTTCATCCCCCATCTCTCCTGATCTGATAAATGTTCCTTCAGCCCATTTTGCTCTCTCCCTGTCTGTAAAATTAAATTGCATATCATGAGGATAGTGGATTTGATCAAAAGCATTCACATGTCTGTTTACATGTAGAAATGGAAGTTCATTCCATTTATTGAATGTGATGTGGCCTCCGCTGTGTCCCATGACAGCTTTGATGATCTGTGCTCTGCTTTACCCTGGAGCTGTGGTTCTCATATTTTTTCTATGTGAATGAGTACATTGTGCTGTTTTCTTAGGTGTCAGTCAGTACACAGTTGATTGGTCTCTGGCAAACTGCCAGGGTTCTGAGCCGAGGCCTCTGGTCTCTGCATTGACCTAGGCTCTGCAATGACCCAGGTCCTGTGCTGGGACCCTCTCAGCTGATCTGACTTCCTGCAGTGTGGATGCCAAGCCTTCCTCTCTCTTCTCCTCCCACTTAGAAAATGCTTCCTTTGGATCTTAGTCTATGCAGGCTGCTATAACAAAATTCCATAGGCAGGGTGGCTTATAAACAACATTTATTTCTCATAGGTCTGGAGGCTGGAATCCATGATCAAGTCACCAGCAGATTCAGAGCCTCCTGAGGGCTTGGCAGTCTTTTTACTGTGTCCTCACATGGCAGAATTGGGGAGAGAGCTCTCTGGAGCCTCTTTTATAAGGGCACTAATCCCATTCGTGAGGGCTCCACCCTCATGTCCTAATCACCTCCAAAAGCCCACACCTCCTAATGCCATCATAGTGGGCATCCAGGTTCAACATAAGAAATTCAGGGAGACACATTCAGTCAATAGCACTTCCTTTAACTAAACACACACACACACACACACACACACACCACACTACTCAGCTCTCCTCATCAAAACTCTTTAGAGACATTCCTTCAACAAAAATATTATTTGAGTGCCTTTACGTGCCAGGCACTGTGAATAGCACCAGAAATACAAAGTAAGCAAGAAAGAACTGGGCCTTGAGAACACTGTGTTTATCCTAGACAATAGAGGATAAATAGCAGACAAATAAGTAAATAACTAAAATCTTTTTAGACTGATTAGTGCTTTGAAGGAAATGAAGAAGAGGGGAATTTACTCCCATGTCATGGACACAGAAGGTCTCGCTGAAGAACAGACATTCAGATAAAGATCCAAAGAATGAGGAGAAGCCAAGCAAATGAGGAACCAGAGGGAAAAACTTTTCAGGCTGGAGGCACAGCAAGTACATAATTGTCGAGTATAGGAAAGAACCAGAAAAGTTTCAAGAAACATCCCCCCTCCAAAAAAAAAAAATCAGTGCATTAGCTAGAGTCTAGTGAGGCCGTACATGTTGGAAAGAGGTAGTCAAAAGCCAGAACATTCAGGGTCTTGCAGACATGGGGTAGGGGTGGGCAGTGGATGGAGAAGCATTGGTTGTGTTCTAAGCACAACAGAAAAATAACGCAGGATGTTAAGCAGCGGAGCTACTTGCTCTGATTTATTCTGTGAAGAACTCTAAAACTGGAATGGAAAAGGGGATATAGAAAAATCAGACTTACTGCACAGTGGTCAGTGTGGAGGTTATAGACGATTTCCAGAGCCCAGGATATGAACTAAGGGCAGGACAGGAGGTGGCAGCGGGGTTGGCAAAGATTGAGTTGGTTTAGGATATATGGTGGTGGAACCAAAAGAACTTAATGACAGATTTGGGGGAAGGGGTGAAGGGAATGGAGAGGATAAAAGAAATGAAGAGATTCCTGATGACTCCAGGTTTCTGGACTCGGTAACCAGGTAGATGACATGTTGTTTATTAAGGTGAGGGAAACTTGGGAGGGACAGGTTTCAGGGACTGAAAGTAAGTGTCTAAAGTGCAAAATGCCTGGGAGACATCCAAGTGGAAATGTCAAGGAGGTACTACCCCACAGGGTCGGTGTGTCCCAATTACCTTGTCACCACTGTGTCAATATGGCTTACTTTGGAAAACTTAAAAGTAACTGCCACCATTTTCTAGGTGACAGTTTGATCCGTTTGGTGAATAGCATCTCTTCGGTGTATTGGCTCAATGTGACTTTGACATGTCAGGATTGTTCCTTACTATCAGGGCCAACACACAAAGTCCACTGCAATAAATGTTCATCACAGAGCTCAGGTAAGGAATGTCTAGCTGGAGGACTTTTTTTTTTTTTTTTTTGCGGTACACGGGCCTCTCACTGTTGTGGCCTCTCCCGTTGCGGAGCACAGACTCCGGACACGCAGGCTTAGCGGCCATGGCTCACGGGCCCAGCTGCTCCGCGGCATGTGGCATCCTCCCGGACCGGGGCACGAACTCATGTCCCCTGCATCGGCAGGCGGACTCTCAACCACTGCGCCACCAGGGAAGCCCTAGCAGGCAGACTTTTGCAAAAGGCAGAAGGGATGGAAGTGCCAAATCCATAAGTCAATGAGGTGGGGGGGGGGGGCGGTCTCATGATCTAGAATCTGAAAGATGAGAGTGGACCAACAGGAAAACAGCCACCTGGAGAGATGTGACATAGTAAATGCTGACAGTATGCCTTGATCAACACACCAAAATGGTCTCACCAGGTTCCAGAAATATCAAACCAAAGATATCTCATCTAAAACACAGATCAAATGGTCCTGCATAGAGCAAAATGTTGGGAGGGAGGGAGGGAGGCGATGGGAGGAAAATTCCACAATCACATCCTCGATTCTTAGGGAAGAACATCACAACATGCAAATTTTATCAAAGAAAACTGTATAAATTGTGGCAGAACCATTCCTTTCAAATGAATATAAGATGCTAATTGGTGATGTATGTAGTCCCAGAGATGCTTGACATGCAAAGAGTGAGTGGAGTACGACAAAGCATTTGCATGGGCCATCTGGAAGGGCATACCACACCCCTGTGTGTGATGAGAAAGTGGAATTAAACAGAAACTTTGGAAACCAAGCTCTAAATATGTATGGCTCTGGGTGCTTACATCTTTTTCACTGATCGAGACCCTCGTGAGAAAACTATCCCTGCACCTAGAGACCACAGTGACCAAATGAAATAGAACCCAACTCTCCCCTGCATAGCCACCCCCTGTGCAATCGGCAATCTGCAATCTGGACATCTCTACAGCTTTACTAATCATGCAGGTTGTGTTTCTCAAGTATTTTATATGTGAAACCTAACGTTTGACCCTGGCTTACTTCCAGAAGCAAGGATTTGACCTCATGTGATAGCAAACATATACAGTATTTCGATTTCTAAGTTGAAGATGCTTCTACATTACACACACACACACACACACACACACACACACACACATATTTTCCACAAACACTAAAGATCCTATGCAAAAAAGACATGTTTATTTCTGTTCTATCACCACGTGAGAGAATTTTTTAAATGCTCACCGCCAAAAATGAATAAAGGGTATGATCTACATTTTTATTCATTTCAGCTTCTAAATTGGATTTCAGAAATTAAACTTGAGGGTAATATTTCATATTGAGGGATGAAAGTTTTCCTAAATTTTGTGCAAATAAAGGTCTCACAATGTAAGGAGAACTAATCCATTTTTTAAAGACTATTTGATAGCCAAGAACTGGCCTAATGCTTGAAAACTGGCCATAAAATTTGGTGATCAATTGTTTAATTAATGATTTGGTTTCCAGTGAGGAAGCCACAGCAGCATGAATTGTGGAGAGAGACAGAAGGGGAGAGAGCAATTCAAGAGCACAGAGATTCCCCCAAATTTGGGTGTTTTCACGCTCAGCCCTGAGTTCTGCACTTCAAGGTGGATGTTTTCTTCTAAGTTCTTGTAGTTTATGTCCTGTTCTGAAAGAAAGTTTAGAGATTTATTTAGCCCACAGCTGGTTAAAAGACAAACGAACCAAACGACCTCCAAGATGGCAGAGGAGTAAGATGTGGAAATCACCTTCCTCCCCACAAATACATCATAAATACATCTACACGTGGAACAACTCCTACAGAACACCTCCTGAACGCTGACAGAAGACCTCAGACCTCCCAAAAGGCAAGAAATTCCCCACGTACCTGGGTAGGGCAAAAGAAAAAAGAATAAACAGAGACAAAGGGATAGGGATGGGACCTGCACCAGTGGGAGGGAGCTGTGAAGGAGGAAAGGTTTCCACACACTAGGAAGCCCCTTCATTGGCAGAGAGGTGGGGGGTGGTGGGGGGGGGGGCGCAGGTAAGCTTCGGAGACGCAGAGGAGAGCACAGCCACAGGGGTGCGGAGGGCAAAGCGGAGAGATTCCCGCATAGAGGATCGGTGCCAACCGGCACTCACCAGCCCGAGAGGCTTGTCTGCTCACCCGCCAGGGTGGGTAGGGGCTGCGAGCTGAGGCTCAGGCTCCAGGGTCAGACCCCAGGGAGAAGACTGGGGTTGGCTGCATGAACACAGCCTGAAGGGGGCTAGTGTGCCACAGTTAGCCAGGAGGGAGTCCGGGAAAAACTCTGGAATTGCCGAAGAGGCAAGAGACCACTGTTTCGGGGTGCGCCAGGAGAAGGGATTCAGAGCACCACCTAGATGAGCTCCAGAGATGGGTACGAGGAGCGGCTATCAGCGCGGACCCCAGAGACGGGCATGAAACACTAAGGTTGCTATTGTAGCCACCAAGAAGCCTGTGTGCAAGCACAGGTTACTATCCACACCCCCCTCCCTGGGAGCCTGTGCAGCCTGCCACTGCCAGGGTCCCGTGATCCAGGGACAACTTCTCCGGGAGAACACATGGTGCACCTCAGGCTGGTGCAACGTCACGCCGGCCTCTGCTGCCGCAGGCTCGCCCCACACTTCGTGCCCCTCCCTCCCCGTGGTCTGAGTGAGCCAGAGACCCCAAATCAGCTGCTCCTTTAACCCTGTCGTGTCTGAGCGAAGAACAGACACCCTCAGGCGACCTACATGCAGAGGCGGGGCCAAATCCAAAGCTGAACCCCGGGAGTTGTGCGAACAAAGAGAAAGGGAAATCTCTCCCAACAGCCTCAGGAGCAGCAGATTAAATCTCCACAATCAACTTGATGTACCCTGCATCTGTGGAATACCTGAATAGAAAACAAGTCATCCCAAATTGAGGAGGTGGACTTTGGGAGCAACTGTAGACTTGGGGTTTGCTTTCTGCATTTAATTTGTTTCTGGTTTTATGTTTATCTTAGTTTAGTATTTAGAGTTTATTATCATTGGTAGATTTGTTTATTGATTTGGTTGCTCTCTTCCTTTTTTAGATATATAGATTTTTTTGTTTCCTTTTTCTCTTCTTCTGAGTGTGTATGTATATACTTCTTTGTGTGATTTTGTTTGTATAGCTTTGCTTTTACCATTTGTCCTAGGGTTCTGTCTGTCCCTTTTTTTTTTTTTTTTTTTAGTATAGTTTTTAGCACTTGTTATCATTAGGTGGATTTGATTTTTGGTTTGGTTGCTCTCTTCTTTCTTTCCTCTTTTATTTTGTTTTTTTATTACTTTTTAAACTTTAATAATATTTTTATTTTAATAACTTTTTATTTTATTTTATTTTATTTATTTTTATCTCTCTTTTCTTCTGAGCTGTGTGGTTGACAGGGCCTTGGTACTCCGGCTGGGTGTCAGACCTGTGCCCCTGAGGTGCGAGAGCTGAGTTCAGGACATTGGTCCACCAGAGACCTCCTGGCTCCACGTAATATCATATGGCAAAAGATCTCCCAGAGAACTCCATCTCAATGCTAAGACCCAGCTCCACTCAACTACCAGCGAGCTACAGTGCTGGACACCCCATGCCAAACAACTAGCGAGACAGGAACACAACCCCACTGATTAGCAGAAAGGCTGCCTAAAATCATAATAAGGTCACAGACACCCCAAAACACACCACCAGACGTGGTAATGCCCACCAGAAAGACAAGATCCAGCATCATCCACCAGACCACAGGAACAAGTCCCCTCCACCAGAAAGCCTACACAACCCACTGAACCAACCTTAGCCACTGGGGGCAGACATCAGAAACAACGGGAACTACAAACCTGCAGCCTGTGAAAAGGAGACCCCAAACACAGTAAGTTAAGCAAAATTAGAAGACAGAGAAACACAGAGCAGATGAAGGGGCAAGGTAAAAACCTACCAGATCAAACAAATGAGGAGGAAATAGGCAGTCTTCCTAAAAAGAATTCAGGGTAATGACAGTAAAGATGATCCAAAATCTTGTAAATAGAAGGGAGAAAATACAAGAAATGTTTAACAAGGACCTAGAAGAACTAAAGAACAAACAAACAATGATCAACAACACAATAAATGAAATTAAAAATTCTCTAGAAGGAATCAATAGCAGAATAACTGAGACAGAGAATGGATAAGTGACCTGGAAGATAAAATAGTGGAAATAACTACCACAGAGCAGAATAAAGAAAAAAGATGAAAAGAATTGAGGGCAGGCTCAGAGACCTCTGGGACAACATTAAACGCACCAACATTCAAATTATAGGGGTCCCAGATGAAGAAGAGAAAATGAAAGGGACTGAGAAAATATTTGAAGAGATTATAGTTGAAAACTTCCCTAATATGGGAAAGGAAATAGTCAATTAAGTCCAGGAAGCTCAGAGAGTCCCATACAGGATAAATCCAAGGAGAAACATGCCAAGACACATATTAAAAAAAAACTATCTACAATTAAATACAAAGAAAAAAAGCAGCAAGGGAAAAAAAACAAATAACATACAAGGGAATCCCCATAAGGTTAACAGCTGATCTTTCAGCAGAAACTTTGCAAGCCAGAAGGGAGTGGCAGGACATATTTAAAGTGATGAAAGGGAAAAACCTACAACCAAGAGTACTCTACCCAGCAAGGATCTCAATCAGTTTCAACAGACAAATTAAAACCTTTACAGACAAGTAAAAACTAAGAGAATTCAGCACAACCAAACCAGCTTTACAACAAATGCTAAAGGAACTTCTCTAGGCAGTAAACACAAGAGAAGGAAAAGACCTACAAAAACAACCCCAAAACGATGAAGAAAATGGTAATAGGAACATACATATTGATAATTACCTTAAATATAAATGGATTAAATGCTCCAACCAAAGACATAGCCTGGCTGAATGGATACAAAAACAAGACCCGTATATATGCTGTCTCCAAGAGACCCACTTCAGACCTAGCGACACATACAGACTGAAAGTAAGGGAATGGAGAACGATATTCCATGCAAATGGAAATCAAAAGAAAGCTGAAGTAGCAATTCCCATATCAGAAAAAATAGACTTTAAAATAAAGACTATTACAAGAGACAAAGGAGACACTACATATTGATCAAGGGATCAATGCAAGGAGAAGATATAACAGTTGTAAATCTTTATGCACCCAACATAGGAGCACCTCAATACATAAGGCAAAAGCTAACAGCCATAAAAGGGGAAATCAACAGTAACACATTCATAGTAGGGGACATTAACACCCCAATTTCACCAACGAACAGATCATCCAAAATGAAAATAAATATGGAAACAAAAGCTTTAAATGATACATTAAACAAGATGGACTTAATTGATATTTACAGGACATTTCATCCAAAAACAACAGAATACACTTTATTCTCAAGTGCTCATGGAACATTCTCCAGGAGAGATCATATCTTGGGTCACCAATCAAGCCTTGGTAAATTTAAGAAAAGTGAAATCATATCAAGTATATTTTCAGACTACAATGCTGTGAGACTAGATATCAATTACAGGAAAAAATCTGTAAAAAATACAAACACATGGATGCTAAACAATACAGTACTAAATTACCAAGAGGTCACTGAAGAAATCAAAGAGGAAATCAAAAATACCAAAAAACAAATGACAATGAAAACATGACGACCCAAATCCTATGGGATGCAGCAAAAGCAGTTCTAAGAGGGAAGTTTATAACAATACAATCCTACCTCAAGAAACAAGAAACATCACAAATAAACAACCTAACTTTACACCTAAAGCAATTAGGTGAACCAGGAAGAAATAGAAAATATAAACAGACCAATCACAAGCACTGAAATTGAAACTGTGGTTAAAAAGCTTCCAACAAACAAAAGCCCAGGACCAGATGGCTTCACAGGTGAATTCTACCAAACATTTAGAGAAGAGATAACACCTATCCTTCTCAAACTCTTCCAAAATATAGCAGAGGGAGGAACACTTTGAAACTCATTCTACGAGGCCACCATCACCCTGATACCAAAACCAGACAAAGATGTCACAAAGAAAGAAAACTACAGGCCAATATCCCTGATGAACATAGATGCAAAAATCTTCCACAAAATACTAGCAAACAGAATCCAACAGCACATTAAAAGGATCATACACCATGATCAAGTGGGGTTTATCCCAGGAGTGCAAGGATTCTTCAATATATGCAAATCAATCAACACGATGCACCATATTAACAAATTGAAGGAGAAAAACCATATGATCATCTCAATAGATGCAGGAAAAGCTTTCAACAAAATTTGACAACTATTTATGATAAAAAGCCTCCAGAAAGTAGGCATAGAGGGAACTTACATCAACATAATGAAGGCCATATATGACAAATCCACAGCCAACATCATTCTCTATGGTGAAAAGCTGAAACCATTTCCTCTAAGATCAGGAACAAAACAAGGTTGTCCACTCCCACTGCTATTATTCAGCATAGCTTTGGAAGTTTTAGCCACAGCAATCAGAGAAGAAAAAGAAATAAAAGCAATCCAAATCAGAAAAGAAGAAGTAAAGCTGTCACTGTTTGCAGATGACATGATACTATACATAGAGGATCCTAAAGATGCTACCAGAAAAGTACTAGAGCTAATCAGTGAATTTGGCAAAGTAGCAGGATACCAAATTAATGCACAGAAATCTCTTGCATTCCTATACATTAACAATGAAAAATCTGAAAGAGAAATTAAGGAAACACTCCCATTTACCATTGCAACAAAAAGAATAAGATACCTACAAATAAACCTTCCTAAGGAGACAAAAGACCTGTATGCAGAAAGCTAGAAGACACTGATGAAAGAAATTAAAGATAATAGAAACTGATGGAGTGATATACCATGCTCTCGGATTGGAAGAATCAACATTGTGAAAATGTCTATACTACCCAAAGCAATCTACAGATTCAATGCAATCCCTATCAAATTACCCATGGCATTTTTCACAGAACTAGAACAAAAAATTTCACAATTTGTATGGAAACACAAAAGACCCCAAATCAAAAGACCCCGAACAGCCAAAGCAATCTTGAGAAAGAAAAATGGAGCTGGAGGAATCAGGCTCCGGGACTTCACACTATACTACAAAGCTACAGTAATCAAGACAGGATGGTACTGGCACAGTAACAGAAATATAGATCAATGGAACAGGATAGAAAGCCCAGAGATAAACCTATGCACATATGGTCACCTTATTTTTGATAAAGGAGGCAAGAATATACAATGAAGAAAAGACAGCCTCGTCAGTAAGTGGTGCTGGGAAAACAGAATAGCTACATGTAAAAGAATGAAATGAGACCACTCCCTAACACCATACACAAAAATAAACTCAAAATGGATTAAAGACCTAAATATAAGGCCAGACACTATAAAACTCTTAGAGGAAAATATAGGCAGAACACCCTGTGACATAAATCACAGCAAGGTCCTTTTTGACCCACCTCCTACAGAAATGGAAATAAAAACAAAAATAAACAAATGGAACCTAATGAAACTTAAAAGCTTTTGCACAGCAAAGGAAACCATAAACAACATGAAAAGACAACCCTCAGAATGGGAGAAAATATCTGCAAATGACAAAGGATTAATCTCCAAAATTTATAAGCAGCTCATGCAGCTCAATATCAAAAAAACCAACAACCCAATCCAAAAATGGGCAGAAGACCTAAATAGACATTTCTCTAAAGAAGATATACAGATTGCCAACAAACACATGAAAGGATGCTCAACATTACTAATCATTAGAGAAATGCAAATAAAAACTACAATGTGGTATCACCTCACACCAGTCAGAACGGCCATCAAAAAATCTACAAACAATAAATGCTGGAGAAGGTGTGGAGAAAAAGGAAACCCTCTGGCACTGTTGGTGGGAATGTAAATTGATACAGCCACTACGGAGAACAGTTTGGCGGTTCCTTAAAAAACTAAAAATAGAACTACCATATGACCCAGCAATCCCACTGCTGGGCATATACCCTGAGAAAACCATAATTCAAAAAGAGTCATGTATCACGATGTTCATTGCAGCTCTATTTACCATAGCCAGGACATGGAAGCAACCTAAGTGTCCATCGACAGATGAATGGATAAAGAAGATGTGGCACATATATACATTGGAGTATTACTCAGCCATAAAAAGAAACAAAATTGAGTTATTTGTAGTGATGTGGATGGACCTAGAGTCTGTCATACAGAGTGAAGTATGTCAGAAAGAGAAAAACAAATACTGTATGCTTACACATATATATGGAACCTTAAAAAAAAAAGTTTCTGAAGAACCTAGGGGCAGGACAGGAATAAAGATGCAGACATAGAGAATGGACTTGAGGACACGGGGAGGGGGCAGGGTAAGCTGGGATGAAGTGAGAGAGTGGCATGGACATATATACACTACCAAACGTAAAATAGATAGCTAGTGGGAAGCAACTGCATAGCACAGGGAGATCAGCTCGGTGCTTTGTGACCACCCAGAGGGGTGGGATAGGGAGGGTGGGAGGGAGACACAGAGAGAGGGGCTATAGGGATATATGTATATGTATAGCTGATTCACTTTGTTATAAAACAGAAACTAACACACCTTGTAAAGCAATTTTACTCCCATAAAGATGTTAAAAAAAACAAACAACCCAATCCAAAAATGGGCAGAAGACCTAAATAGACATTTCTCTAAAGAAGATATACAGATTGCCAACAAACACATGAAAGGATGCTCAACATTACTAATCATTAGAGAAATGCAAATAAAAACTACAATGTGGTATCACCTCACACCAGTCAGAACGGCCATCAAAAAATCTACAAACAATAAATGCTGGAGAAGGTGTGGAGAAAAAGGAAACCCTCTGGCACTGTTGGTGGGAATGTAAATTGATACAGCCACTACGGAGAACAGTTTGGCGGTTCCTTAAAAAACTAAAAATAGAACTACCATATGACCCAGCAATCCCACTGCTGGGCATATACCCTGAGAAAACCATAATTCAAAAAGAGTCATGTATCACGATGTTCATTGCAGCTCTATTTACCATAGCCAGGACATGGAAGCAACCTAAGTGTCCATCGACAGATGAATGGATAAAGAAGATGTGGCACATATATACATTGGAGTATTACTCAGCCATAAAAAGAAACAAAATTGAGTTATTTGTAGTGATGTGGATGGACCTAGAGTCTGTCATACAGAGTGAAGTATGTCAGAAAGAGAAAAACAAATACTGTATGCTTACACATATATATGGAACCTTAAAAAAAAAAGTTTCTGAAGAACCTAGGGGCAGGACAGGAATAAAGATGCAGACATAGAGAATGGACTTGAGGACACGGGGAGGGGGCAGGGTAAGCTGGGATGAAGTGAGAGAGTGGCATGGACATATATACACTACCAAACGTAAAATAGATAGCTAGTGGGAAGCAACTGCATAGCACAGGGAGATCAGCTCGGTGCTTTGTGACCACCCAGAGGGGTGGGATAGGGAGGGTGGGAGGGAGACACAGAGAGAGGGGCTATAGGGATATATGTATATGTATAGCTGATTCACTTTGTTATAAAACAGAAACTAACACACCTTGTAAAGCAATTTTACTCCCATAAAGATGTTAGAAAAAAAAGACAAACGAACCCAAAGGACAAACAGACACCTGAGAAATTGCATCTCTGTGATCAATCTACCTCTTCTTAAATACATTTTGTTTGTTTGCCTATCTGAGTGTAAGCCCCAAGGCAAGAACTATCTTTTTAATGTCTTGAGCAGCACCAAGCATATTGTAAAAGCTGAGGCAATGATAAACAGTAGTAATAATGCCATTCAAAGGGAATGAATGCTGACGCAAATAGCATGAGTTTAACCCTAATGGTTTAGACACTGGAGTTGGGAAAAGATATGGCATTCGAATTAACATATATAATTCAAATCTGCTTCCAAAATCGGAATCTTTCTCTTCTCTGTTTCGGTGCCACATTTTAAATACTGTGGTAATGAAGGTAGTATTTGCAAATACCCCCCAAAGATTGCACTAGAGTATAAATGTAGTCACCAAATATTTACCAAGCACTAACTATATTCATACTATATTAGGAATTAAAGATATAAAGGTAAACAAGGCACATTTTCCACTCTCTCAGATCCTGTAATTTATGGGTATATCATGAAAGAGTTAAGAGAAGTAGGAACTTGGAGATTTTTTAAATGCATTTGTGAAAAACCAAAAAACCATGCCTTGTAGATCATAATGAAATGTACTCATTTGAAATGGATGGTCTATTCCTAAGAACATAGCTGCATGGATCAGCTCTTTGGAGGGAAGATGCAAGACTGATTTTCTACATTCAGAGAGCAGAGCTGGCCAGAGAGTATATGCCTGAGGGCCTTCACTCATTGACCTCAGGTACTGCAAGCCTCATGAACAATGGAGTTCCTACCAGTAAAGTGGCCACCACCTTGGATAAAGGCTCTGAGTTGTCAGAAGACACCTCATTCATGAAAATATGAGGGGCCCTAACCATAAAAATAATGAAATAATGCCTTTTGCAACAACATGGATTGACCTAAAAGATTATCATACTAAGTGAAGTGAGTCAGACAGAGAAAGACAAGCATATGATATCAATTATATGTGGAATCTTAAAAAAATGATACAAATGAACTTATTTATGAAACAGAAATAGACTCACAGACATAGAAAAGAAACTTATGGTTATCAAAGGGGAAAAGAGGGGGAGGGATAAATTAGGAGTTTGGGATTAGCAGATACACACTACTATATATAAAATAGGGCTTCCCTGATGGCGCAGTGGTTGGGAGTCTGCCTGCCAATGCAAGGGACACGGGTTCGTGCCCCGGTCCGGGAGGATCCCACATGCCGCAGAGCGGCTGAGCCCGTGAGTCATGGCTGCTGAGACTGCGCATCCAGAGCCTGTGCTCCGCAATGGGGAGAGGCCACGACAGTGAGAGGCCCGCGTACTGCAAAAACAAACAAACAAACAAACAAAACATAGATAAACAATCAGGTCCTACTGTATAGCACAGAGAACTAAATTCAGTATCTTGTAATAAACTATGATGGAAAAGAATCTGAAGAAGAATATATAATTAAGGTAATTAATGTTAAATGAGGTCATGAAGGTGGGGCCCTAATCCAATATGACTGGTGTCCTTATGAGAAGATGAAGAGACACCAGGGATGCACATGCACAGAGAAAAGGTCTTGTGATGATACCAGAAGAAGACAGCCATCTGCAAGTCAAGGAGAGTAGCCCCAAAAGAAAGCAAACCTGCCAACACCTTGATCTTGGACTTCTAGCCTCCACAACTGTGAGAATAAAAGTCCTGTGGTTTAAGCTGCCCAGTCTGTGGTATTCTGTTATGGCAACACTGGCAGATTTATACACTAAATTTCAGTGATTATCCAGTAGGAAAATTGCTCTCCATGAGAGACGAGGTAGAATGAATACACTATGAGGAAAAAGAGGGGCAACCATTCTAAGAGAGCAACTCAGTATCACAAGAAATGATTTTCAGCAGGGTGAGGGAGCTTCTGCAAAGTCTACTTCTTACTTCCCTTCTCTCAGAAATGTACATCTGATGCTAATTCACCCCGAGACCAGCATGAATATATTGAAAATGCTCCTAAATGATTCTAAACATGAGCACCCTTCCTCTTTCACCCTCCGGGACTCTGGCTCAGACATTCATCACCAAACTGCTGGATACTTAGAAAAATCTAACCGCTTCGGTGGTGATTGTGCCAGCAGTGGTCTGATTATCAGGAGGCCAACCATGAGCCTTTACTGGTGAAAATAGAATGTTATCTTCATCTTCTATTTCATCCACAATACCAAAGCAGGACCAGAGGCAACAGGACAAAACCAGAGATGAGAGCTGTCTTCACACGAGAATAAATTGTCCACATGCCCAGAGTAGACCATCTAACATGATAGGTGAAACTTGCAGCCTCACATGTCTTTGAAGACAAGAATACTAAATGTATTACTGGCCCACAAAGAAAATGAAGCGTTCTAATGTTGTTTCTTTGTTCAATTAAGCCCCACATTTCTACTCTGCTTTATTTAGCAGAGGCTGCAAGATATCACCCATATCTGAGTTCTATTTCCTGGGCATTCAGTTACACTATAATTTCTAGCCTCTTCTCCAGCAAGGTGTGGCCATATGACTAAGTTCTCACCAAAGGGAAATGAGTGGAAGTGCCGTGAATTACTTCCAGGCCCACCTGATAACCTCGTGTCTTTTCCTTGTCCATTAGCTGAAGTGAAAGAATAGTCAGAGGAGGCGAAAGAGAGTGAATCTCACGATGAGAAAAAGCTGGCTCCTTGGATGACTGCATAAATGAGCAACCCACCAACTCCCAAATCCAATGCACAGACGTGGGTAAGAAATATTATTTCATTACATCAAGCCATTTATATTGGAGAGTCATTTATTAGAATAGCAGAATGCATCCAACAACACTTGTAGCAGTGGAAAGTTTTCTTCCTTTTTGTCAATGAGTTTCAGGATTTTATTATTTTTTTTAAGGAAATGGCGGTGTGGAGCTAAACATTCTGCACCCACACTGATCTTTCAGTAGCTCTGCGTTAATGCCCACACAAGGCTAAAGGGTAACTAAGCTGATGGACTTAACAGTTTTTTGATGTAACGTAAAGCAGGGGTCACGGCGATCTTTACACTGAGTGATGTCTTTCTCCAGAGAGGTGTGCATGTTGGATTCGTTCCATAAGCGTCACCCTCCATTATGGACCTTGCCACGTGGAGTCTTCTTAGAACTCTACTTTCTTTGGAATGAGAGAACCACAGAACTCTTTGAGCAATTACTGAATATTCCTTGATGGTTATATAATCACACATATTAGAGTATGAGAGGCCTAGACTCTGGACTATGGTGATGCAGCTTAAGTACAGCCTGGATGTGTCCGTGGATTAGTAGCAAGAGTCGTAGCAAGTGTGTGGGATTCCTGGACCTTCTTTTGAGAGAGTAGTTCTACAAAGAGTGTGTTCGTTTCACCTCTCAAGCCCAACCCACAGGAAGGGTAGAAAGAAGAACTGAATATTCTCCATTTTCTTTCTCTACTCCCATCTGGAGTTTTCACATGCTCATTAGAATAAAGATATCTGAGAGCAATAAGAGGTGTGTGTGTGTGTGTGTGTGTGTGTGTGTGTGTGTGTTAACTGCCGTGGTATCTGGGAGAGAAGAAAATAGGGCAGGGAAGTAGAAGGGGTATATGAATATCCACCCAAGCCCTGGCCTTTTGCAAACAAATGATTGGTATAACTCTGCACAATAGTATCATAGATACTATTAATTAGGACGAGTCATATTATTTGATAAACTTTTATTATAAACAAGAATATTTCAAGTTTTTCATTATTAATAACCAATAACAGTTGTTTAGAACTTGATGGTCCACACAGCACATTGTATAAACATTATCTCAAAGCAGACACTTTTTGTGACCCACGTTACATTTATCTGGCCCACCTCTGAATTCAAAGTAGCTGCAGTAAGTACTTCCATGTACTAATTCTGCCACCCTCCTTTCTCAAGCCCAAGCAGCAACTTTTCTCCCCTTTTCTGCCTGCGGACTTTCTCTAAATCCACACAACCCAGTCACAGCCAGGAAGTGTGGGTGTGGGTTGGGGGAATAATATCCCTGGGGCAGGATGGAACCTTTAACTAATGAGAAAGAAGCATCAGTAGATGAATGCCCCAGAATCCCATGTTTTAGATAGATCATTTTGAGGTGCACCCTCTCTACATTTCTTCAGAGAGTCCCCAGTGGGATTAATACCTAGATGCCCACAACAAGAGCCAGTCCATAGTGCATGTGTATTATTTTTCCTGTCTCCTTCCTGCTCTGTCAAGACGGCTTCCAGGGGTCATCTCCCAATAAACTACCTGCGTCCAAATCCTTGACTCAGGATCAACTCCAGGGTAACTTCACTAAGGCATCTCATTTAGTCTTCACTACTAGAATAGAAGCCCCAAGAATCATGACATGTACCAGTTACATTTGTAGTTAAAAATAAAAGGTAGCCCATCCTCCATCTGCTGAAGAATTTAAGTTGTCAATTAAGGACTGGCAGAGAGACACCTCACATCCAGGACAGAAGTGCATGAAGCCCAGTGGAAGCAGTGATGACCCCAAGGGTGCAGCTCAACATAGCCTCACTGCCCCTCCCAACCACTTTCCATCAGCCAAAGGAAATCACGTGACCAAGACCAACATCACTGGGGTGGGAGGGGTTACAAGGGCACATGGCAAAGGGTGTGGATAGAGGGAGAGGAGGAGGGTTGAGAACAATAAGATAATCTACTACAATTGGTAATTACCATGAACAATCATGCATTTAATAACTTATTTACCAAGTACATGACATGCCAGATGCTAGGGATTCAGCTGTGAACAAGATAAACATAATCTCTGCCCTTAATAGAGGTTACAGGTGTGTGTGTGTGTTTGTGTGTGGGTCCAAAGGTTATATTGTGCATAATTCAGCCTTTGTTGATTTCAAAATACACTTGATGTGTGTTAGTTGTCTCCATTCTAAGCATGTTTTTTTTTTCTGTAGTATTTGGATGAGGAAGATATAAGAAATGAATTGAATATACAGTAATTTCAGGATGTCTTTTTATTTTCAGTTTCAATTCTGATTAAATCCCCAAATCCTTACAATTTCCCCCCATACAACAATGAAGCCCTTTTGAGAATTCCAGTTATTTCAGTCTTACATGTATTTACCTTCTAAAGACATGGGAGTTCAATGTAAAAAATAAATATTCTCTTAAATGAGGTGAGTAGAAGGTGAAATTAGAGAATCTATAAAGTCCCGAAAGTGGCATGTTTCTATTGATGAAATCAATGAGGGTGATTTAATCATTCTCATTCTTTGCCAAATCTCCTGATGCTTTTTTCCCATCATCTCTTATTCTCAGACAGAAGAGAGCATCCCTGTCATTTCCTCAGTGACTAGCACAAATACTGAAATATAGTAGGGGCTAAGTAGACATTTATTGAATCAATGCAGCAATGAGTACATGACTCAATCAATAAATCAGCCAATGAGAAAAGAGATAAAACTAATGATTCCCTGCTAATGTCAATAGACTGCCATAGGC
This sequence comes from Lipotes vexillifer, assembly GCF_000442215.2. Taxonomy (NCBI): domain Eukaryota; kingdom Metazoa; phylum Chordata; class Mammalia; order Artiodactyla; family Lipotidae; genus Lipotes; species Lipotes vexillifer. The sequence continues at coordinate 1,888,988 of NW_006782310.1, read as the reverse complement.
TTCTGCAGTACAAGCTGGTTAGACATTGGGGGCACATATATCTTTGGAGATGGGTTGTGTGACCACTGACAAAACTCCCAAGGGTCAAATGGCAGCTCTCCAATTAACTCTCTTTCCTTGGTGTATTGTACCCTCTTACTATTATGAGATATGCCATCATCTACAGGAGTTACAACATGTAACAGAGTTACATCATTCCCTAATGTTGCACCTCCTAGGTTTCCACCAACAGCACACTCCTCCTCAGCCTACTGAGCTACTGTAGTTTCCAGAACTTGCCATGCTCTCTTCCACTTGACTGCTGACTATAACTGCTTTTTGCTGTTTCCTGTCTATCTTTCCCTTCCTTGCCCTCCTAGAAAATCCTCCATTTCCCCAATGCAAACATATTTATGAAGTCTTCCCTGAACTCTCAATGCAAACTGCTGCCCCCTCTACATTCCCAGAGAAACTGACACACATGGAACTCTAACTCTATGGACATTATACTGCAGTCACCAGCTCTTATCATAGTTCCTACATAGGTGCTCAAATACCTGCTAAAAAATAACTAATAACAGGTTTGCTCAATTGGCTAAAGAATTGTCAGCCAAAAATTTACTATTAAGTCACACATAAAAATGCTATAATAGACATAATACACAGTCTTTTACAGGTGTTCTCAAGCCTTTCCCTCAATCCCACTGTAAGCACCCACTTCATCTCACATTCTGACCTCTTTTTATCAACAACCATTTCTGAAAACCTGGGATACAACAACAAAACAAGCAGATGAGCATATTAGCATGAAATATGCAAAATTCTATATTCTTGTTTGAAAGGTTGCATCTATTGACCTTAATCCAGTTTACAAATTGAAGGAGCTTAGGATGCTCACTGACCTTTGTGTTTGTTGAAGACACGACTATATATTTAAGAGCTGGCAAGTCTATTGAGCCTGGCTGTGATTGTAGCAGTAATTAGGCATTTTAACACATATTAATGTAAACAGCTGTGTAAAATTCAGATCAATGTTAGAAACACAAGTGATATGGTTCAACTAAAATATTACAAGGTTGGTGTCTGAAAGTGGCTGGAAAATGCTAAGATGTATCTGAGAAAATTCATTGTTCCCACACAACAACCTAGGCTAACAGAGGTGAATTTAAAGGAACTGCCTTTCAGATCGTATAAACCAGAGAGGAAGCAGTAAACGGGAGACTCTGGGCCAGGATTACTTTTCTAACTCTGCCCCAGTCTTCCTGAGATGTCCTGTGTCTTGATAGAGCAAGTCTCACTATTGCTCACAGGAACTGGAAGATCTCAATAAAAGTAAACTGGGCAAGACTGCAAATGCTACACCAAAAAGTTAGTTGTCACATTAATCAGGGCACAACTAAACACTGCCACCTTTGACGAGTTAGCAACTATCAATAAGTAGCTCCTACACTGGGAAAACTTTATGCCTAGAAGCAATGCATAGGTTTTTGGGGTGGACACACCTGATTTCAAATATCTGCCCTGCTCTTTACTATCTAGATCTGTTCTAGATCTCAGTTTTCTCACCTGTGCAAGGGGCGTAATATCTGTACTGTGTTAAAAATTAAATGAAAGTATATATCTCCTGAAGGTGCAATATAAGATGCATATTGTCATAGATGATATGGAGATCCCAAGAAGGATATCATAAGCAGAAGATAATAAAATAGACTGTTACTCTATCACTTTATTTATTATGCTATACTAAAAGGATCCAATCTTCCATTGCTTCCACAGTCTTACGATGGTAGGTATGTTGCCCGTAAGGGGCAAGCCAAAGGACTGTCTGAGTCCACCAGCGTGTTCTGATGGCACAGAATCCCTGGGGTCAGAAGCAGAATTTGAAGACCTCAATACCAGCTCTACTAAAGCCAGTGCTAAAGCCAGCACTGGATACCAGACAGTCAAATGGTCCAGGTAAATTCCTGCT
>NW_006782310.1:1885719-1887000 GCF_000442215.2 Lipotes vexillifer | reverse complement strand
CCAGGTAAATCCCTGCTGTCCTTGGTGGGAGAGAGACAGAGATAGTGTAACCCTGCCATCTGTTGACCTAGCAGCATATTGTGCTGCTTCTCATATGATCTAAGGGCTCTCAAAGCTCAGAAGGAGGATAAAAGATCGATGTTTACAAGAATGGAATTGCTAACTTTATTCTGCAAACTCTAGCTGTACTACTGCACTTTAAATATTATACACAGTCTGGTGAAACCAGAGGTCCCAGGAACAATATTACCCTGCAAGTTCTTTCAGTTCTATCCCACTCCATTCCACCCGAATACCAATGTGATTATTAAAACAGCTATCTGCACTTCTCTGGAGGGCACATTCAATAGATTTTTGAAGGTAAATCATATGAACAAAGAAGAATAACTCCAATATATGTCACTAGAAATTAAAAGCTCCCTATAGGGCATATGCGGCATTTTTAGCTTTATATACCCGATCTGTTAGCAAGCACACAATACTGATCAAAAATTAATATAAATGTTCAGGGGAAACTGTAGTTCTTGTTCTAAAATATAAATTGACCTCTGATTAGATTTAAAATCCTATCCTAGAGCCGAAGCTGTATTTCTTGAGAAAAAGAAATCAAGAAATCATCATTCCCCTATTTCTAAGCAGGACTACATAAGTGATTTTCAGACAGTTTCTAGTCTATCCCATTTTGAAAGATCTCCAGAAATTCCACTCTTGTTCTCCTTCCATTAGCATACCACAAAAGCACCTACAGCTTTAGGATGAACTCGGTTTGTGCCAGGCTTCAAGCTCCTTTATTTGTTTTCCTGTTGCCAATGAGGGTTGGCATCAGTGGGTTAATAAACCCTCTCCTAGAAGAGCTCTCTAAATCTTTAAGACAAGTATTCAACTTGACATTCATGTACTCGTTACTGAGGATTTCCTTGGTTTTGTCGTGTTTTGTTGGTTTATTTTTGAGAGACAGGGATGTTTTCATTCCATTTATGCAATGAAAAGATGTTTACATGGTGCCTGTTAAACAGTGAGCAAAATGCTGAGTGATGAGAATTCTGGTGCAGGGGTTGGATACGTCACAAGCAAATACTCAGGTGTGGGAAATGTGGAACTTTTCCACTTTTTTCTATGTGTCCATTAAAATCCCAAAGTTAAACCCACATTTCATTTAATTAAGGAAATTTGCTACAGGTCAGCTCAGGGTTGTCTCACTCCCTTTCTCCCTAGAGTGGCATTAAAATTCCCAGAGGATTTCTGAGAATTTCAGGCATCCTCCATTCCCTCCACGTTCTC
>NW_006782310.1:1874873-1885709 GCF_000442215.2 Lipotes vexillifer | reverse complement strand
CCTCCATTCCCTACACGTTCTCGATGAGGAGTCCCTCTTCTATCTTGTCTTTGGTCTGGCTCTAATTTTGCTGCAGGGAGATATTTCAGGTCCCCAGATGGCCACTGCTCCTCGGGCCCTGGTAGTCTCTCTGCGTCCCCACATCTCAACCCCAGGGCTCCTGGGCCTTCCACCAGCCCACTTGGTGGTATTCCACATCCCCTCTCAGGAAGCACAGAAACTGTGATGTTCTCCTACACCTCTCTGGGTGGCTCTAGGAAGGAGGAGAAATGTCAGTTCAGGAGGTCTGTAGAGTTCCTGGCAACCAATTTTTGTTTGTTTCTTTCCGCTACTCTTGCCTGGGGCCGTGGAGGACTTCCCAGAGGGGCTCTGTCCAGGTTGTTCTCCTGTCCATCTCTTCTCCGCTCATCCCCATCTCAGGCTCCCTGCCTGCAGCAGCCAAAGGGCCCTCTCTTGGGACAGATCTAAACGTTCTTCTGGGACAAGCTAAGCTCTCACAAGCAGCTCTTCCCAAACTGAAAAGTATTTCCACCACCCTTAAAGGATGTGAATAATCAGGCTTTCACTTGTTTACTTACTGTTCTTTTGTATCCTTTTCTACTATTGCATTCCATTCAGTATGCACCCCTTGAGACAGATGAATGTCACTGATTCAATGGGACAGAGAAAGGTGGGAAATTTGGAAGGGAAGTGGTGGCTAAACCGGAGCTAATACAGTATCTCCCAATTTTATTTCACCACCCACCCAAAGAGGGTGGAGCACACAGTAGTGAGATTTCTGATCTGACCATCCTGCAAATTATTTGAAGGTAACGTAGTGCAGTTAAAATCCTACTTCCTGTCTTTATAATTACGCATCTGTTCCCTGGAACTCCTCCTATTTCTTCCTCCTTCCCTTTTGTATAATATCCATTACTTAAAGTTTCTAAGCATACACTGACCATGAAAAATGAGTTGGTCCTCCCAAAACAATGAGGTCAATCCCAGCATTTCAACTTCCGACAAACCATGGCGGGGGGGGATGGGGGAAGTTTTAGTGGACGGGACAAAAAAAAACTAAGACATGTTCTTGTTACCGAGTCCAAGCTCGCTCTGCTCACTGCACAACAGGCCAATAAATTGGAAACGAGGGGTTGAGGCAAGGAATAACGACTTTATTTGGAAAGCCAGGGGTCCAAGAAGATGGCGGACCAGCGTCCTAGAGTACCATCTTATCAGGGTCTGGATGCTAGTTTCTTTTATAGAACAGAGAGGGAGACGAGGTGAAAAAGAAAAGTAAAAAGGCCATAAGTCTTGCAAAATATCTCCTGGTCTTGGCCATCCTCTGGGAGAGGATGTGTTCATTTCTTCTTTTCTGCAGCCATTCACAGGTGGGCAGGGTGAGGGTGTTTCCCTGTGGGCTGAACCAAGGCACTTTAATTTAACATTCAGGCAGAGGGGCAGGGTTCCCCAAGGCAGGCCATTATGTATGCCTATAGCTATAGAGAGATCACCAGCGTGGAAAGCAAAGGTCAAAGTAAAAGAAACAGATGCAACATGGAGTCAGATTTTGTTCTTCCCTGTTCCATTTTGACAACCACATTTCAGGGAGAGTTACCCTGTACTTGGTCAGCCCCAAGAGCAATTCATTCTCCCTATACGCGGACGATGAAATTGGGTATTTCATGGAGAGTTAAAAAGATATAGAGGGACTTCCCTGGTGGTCCAGTGGTAAAGAATCCACCTTCCAATGCAGGGGACGCGGGTTCGATCGCTGGTGGGGGAGCTAAGATCCCACATGCCGCAGGGCAACTAAGCCCACACACCACAACTACTGAGCTCATGCACCAAAAGCCATTTGAACATGGCTTTGAACAAGAGAGCCCATGTGCCTGCAAACTACAAAGCCCGTGCACCACAACTAGAGAAGAGAAAACCCACATGCCACAACTAGAGAGAAGCCCATGTGCCGCAGCTAGAGAGAAACCCAAGCAGACCAAATGCTGTAACGAAAAGATCCCTCATGTCTCAACAAAGATTTCATGTGCTGTAACTAAGACATAATGCAGCCAAAAAAAAAAAAAAAAAAAAAGATATAGAAAGCCCAGCATATCCTCTAAGACCTTATTTCTTTCTACTACCCTGAAAATCCTGGAAGAATCATCAGTCTAGATCATAATATTTTTAGTTGTTCATTTTCAGGAATAAAAACCTCTATATTTATAAGTTCACATATTATCTTTGTTGGATAAAGCTGGAAGAGCCCAAATGGTTTACAGTCACAGCATTTGGCAAGGTGACAGAAGAACACAAGATCACCCCTTGTTGAAAGGCAAGGATGATGCTAAATCAGAAATCTCTATACCATTGCTATGTGTCCTCGAACTCAAGTATTTAAACATATGTTCCAGTGTGATGATTGACCTTTACTTTTCCTCTCAAAAGTCCCTGTTTGGACAATAAATATATGTTCACCCTTTCCAGAGTCTAGGGCAGTTTGATTTCCAAGGTTTTCCTCCTGTACAACTCTGAAAACTGCTGCTGGCCAAATTTCCTAATGTTTCGAAGGCATCTACCCCCTCGCCAGAGTGGACCTCTTCCCTTCAGGACTATTCCCTCTACTTAACAAATGCACATTATTACCCCTAATAAACTTCCTGCAATTTGCCAGCTTTTATGGAGTGATAAAGGCTTTCTTTGAAACACTTACCTTGCTTTTTAGTTAGGAGCAAAAGAAAGCCTGTTCCACTAATGTTTTTATCTCCTATATGGTGGCAAATAAGAAACCACCCCTTTTCCCCCTCCCCCACCTACATTTTTCCCCATGCAGTGTTTAGAAAACTCTGTCCAAGAATATTACTCTATAAAAAAAAATAATCTCAAAATTATTAAAATCTCTGTGGGAATTCATGATTAATTTTAAGGCCTGGCAGATTAAAATACATTATTGTGTACACTCTAGTGCATCCTTTCAGATATTTTCAGAATCTGATTTTGCTCTCTTGATACACACCAATGACTCTACATGTATCTAGTAGATTGCAAGGAATAGATTAGCATTAAAGAGGCAGTATTGTGTTGTTAGGTTGTCATATGTAACTTGTGCTCATACATTAAGAAAAATGTACCTGGCATTCCCCTGGACATGACCAGGCCTCTTAAAAAAAGAAAACGAGTGAGAGAGTCATTAATACTTGGTGACAATACAGTTGTGGCAGCAGTTCTGAAATTCTGAGCTTTGGAATATCCACTGACGTTTTTATCCAATTCCCAGACAGAAGATGAACCACAACAGCCTGCTAGAAAGTGGAATACAGGCATTTATTTTCAGAAGCTGTCAAACTTCCTACTTCCTAATCATAAAAGAATTGTCGTTTTGGCTTTTCCTAGGAGGTCACATTTGCAGGTGTAGAGAGAAGGTTAAGCCTACAGCTTCCTTCTCTTTAAGGGCAGAGGGTGAAATCTATGATAAACTAATAAAGAGAAACAGACAAACCTTATCATGTTTCACTTCCAGGATATTCAAATACACTGACAGGGAAATTAGCTCATCTCTTCTTCTAGGATATGACACACCCATCATTTACAACCTTCCTCCTTGCATGGCTTTGAACAAGTCTAAAAAGGGAATTCAGTGAGAATCCCACTTGGGAGCTTGTATTGCTGAGCACAGAGGTGATGTCCTCCAACTAGCCCTTGCAGGAACACAGGCTGTGGTAGGAGAGCTCTCACGGAGACAATGCCCAACTTCAGGGACAGGCAAGGTTACTTCTAGCCAGGAAAATAAGTGTGGAAGTGAGATTTTGGCAAATGCTGGCCCAGCTCAGTGCTGGTCATTGACTATACCAAGGCAAGATCAGAGCTTCTAAATTTTGTAATGATGAAAAAGATGAGATGTTTTCATCAGCTTCACATACATTCTCAATAAATATCAGACAGTATCTAGTGAATACACATACATACATATTGTGTGAACATATGCTGATAGATAGATGTCATATAAATAGGGAAAAGTGAGAGAGAGAAACTAGACAAAGAGAGAAAATACTCAATGCACGGTAGTATTGCTCTTTTCCATCCCACTTAATCATTTTACGTCCAGGAGAATAATATATATGAGCCATGTAGAATTAAAAGAGAATCATCCATTACAATTTAAAAAAAAGTTAAAAAAATTTTTTTGGCTGCATCAGGTCTTAGTTGCGGCATGGGGGATCTTTCGTTGCAGTGTGCGGGCTTCTCTCTAGTTGTGGGGTGCGGATTTTTCTCTCTCTAGTTGTGGTGCACAGGCTCCAGGGCGCGTGGGCTCTGTAGTTGTGGAGCGTGGATTCCAGAGTGCGTGGGCTCTGTAATTTGAGGCACGTGGGCTCTCTAGCTGAGACACACAGGCTCAGTAATTGTGGTATATGGGCTTAGTTGCCCCATGGCATGTGGGATCTTAGTTCCCCAACCAGGGATTGAACCCACGTCCCCTGCATTGGAAGGTGGATTCTTTACCGCTGGACCACCAGGGAAGTCCTGAAAAATTAAAACTTTAAAATAATAACATCTTTGGGCTTCCCTGGTGGCGCAGTGGTTGAGAGTCCGCCTGCCGATGCAGGAGACACGGGTTCGTGCCCCGTTCCGGGAAGATCCCATGTGCCGCGGAGTGGCTGGGCCCGTGAGCCATGGCCGCTGAGCCTGCGCGTCCGGAGCCTGTGCTCCGCAACGGGAGAAGCCACGACAGTGAGAGGCCCGCGTACCGCAAAAAGAAATAAAAATAAAAAAATAATAACATCTTTATTTAAAAATAATGAAGCTGTATGATATAATGGAAGAAACAAGCACAGTTTTTGAAAGTTAAACAGACTCAAGTTTAAATACTATCTCTACCGCTGTGTGACTTTAGGCAAGTCACTCAACCTTTCTGAGAGCTGGTTTCCACATCTGATAAAGTATATTCGTGGTTGCTGAAATTCAGACACATATCAAGTATCTCGGACACGGAGTTTTCAAAAACTTTTAGCTGCTTCCGTTTCCCTCAGTGTTGATAGCATAAAGCACAAAAGAGGGTCCTCTGAGTGCAGAGAGAGAGGTAGCTTTCTTTCTTGAAGGAGAAGGAACAAGAACACAACTCCAACTGCAGAATTGAAATAAATTCTAGAGCCAGAAGGGCTGACCTTAGGGTCCACAGGCAGGGAACAAACTTGGAAATAAATTCTGTAAAGATCAAGTTCCATAAATGCTAGGACTAGAGGTGAGCAGTGTGGATCCATGTCAGATGTGACTGAACCAAAGGAATTAAAGGTTTTGTGCCCAGGAGATAGGAGAAAAGCCCCTCTGCAGCCTTGGTGACGTGTATTTGGATAAGTCAGTAAATGTAATCACATGATCTGGAGAGAAGCTGAAGTGTGGAGGATTTACAGCTGTGGCCCTTACTTGGAAGGAATTCTTTATTATTTGCTTGATTGATTGAGTTGTTTTGCTCCTCATCAGGAAGGAGAAGGCAGTGAAGAGTAGGCTAGTTTACACACTCACGAGTGTGTGGCCTGAAAAAAGAATGGTTAAATGGGAGGAAGCTGCAGCCTGGGAGTGAGAAGAATCTTCTGGAAATCCAGAAGAGAGCAAGAGGACAACTGGCCTCCTTGTGCTGTACAGTCTGCGAGCTTTCCTAAGAAGTTATGTAGTATTTTTACGCAATGCAATATCCCCTCGTTACCACCACCCGCTCCGGGAGACTTCAGTGTTAACAAAAATAATATTAATTGCATGTTCCAGGTATTACATGTTTGCCACGTACGCTAGTCCAAGCTCGTAAATAAGTTAATCCTAACACATACCAAGGAAATAGGTGCAGCCGTTACTTCATCTTGCAAATGAGGAGACTGAATCACAAAGAGGCTAAACAATTTCCCTCAAGTTACCTACCCAGTAAGTGAAGGAACCTGGTTCTGGAATCTGGGCTCTTAGCCACTAGAGAGTGGCTTCGGATTCTGGAGTCTGATGTTTGTTGATTTTCAGTGAGATCACATATGAAGGAGAGAAAACGATGCCCCTGGTTTATTCTACCCACAGGACTAATGGTGGCAGTGACAACGGCCACAACCCTTACCTGTGATGTGCCGACTTCCGGTGTTAAACACTTTATAGATTACTTAATCCTCTCAACAGCCCATTCGGCCGTCACTCTGTCAAGTTACCTTCAGTGAGGAAACTTTAAGCTCATAAAGATTAAATAATTTGTACCAACACTAAGTGAGATATATCTATGCCCTTATAGTCTCTGGTTTTAAGTCGTTTTGGCTTCTGGGTTGAGATGGGCAGTGTGTTGGTGGCAGACCCCAGTGTCTGGAGCACCATGAGAGGACTGGTGAAACTAGAGGGGACAGAATTACTGGGGACAGCAGTGACGGAGGTGCTTTTCGTCCTGGTGACTCGCTAACTCACAACCACCCCTTAACTCGTACAATTAAGTGTCTATGAGATGCATTAGGCCACTTGCCTACCTGAGGGGCATCCGTGGACATGCAGGCAGTCACACACACACACACACACACACACACACACACACACACCCCTCAGTGTTGTACCCTAACTCTCTCTAGACTTAAACCTCGTACTGATGGACAGCTAAAGCGGAAAACAAAAATTCAGGTCTCCTATTCGCTCAAGTTTCACTTTTCACAGCAGTACTAGATAGTAATTCATAAAATAGCCTCTGATTATGATGAGTTTAAGTCCAAATACATTAAGATTTCCACTTGCAACCAGGATTAAAACGCTGCCTTGATTTTCTAAGACCTCACAGTGAAGTGGGCACTGAATTCTAAATGTCCTACAGTATTAATTCCCCTTTGTGTTTGAGGCGGCTTAGCCAGCAGCTTTGGGCAGACCTGTGAGAGGGAGAAAGAAGAAATGAGAGGAAGGTGAAGGGGGAACCAGTGGTGCATGAATTGACGGAACTCAGCCTTTCACAAAAGGATTCTGTAGTCAACATTGTAAAAGGGCTTCTTTGTGAATTTCCCACTCATTTTTTTCTACCCTTGTCACAAGGTTTTTTAGTTTTAAATGGGGAAAACTGTAGAAAAGAATCATCAAAATCAAGAAGAAAGTGAATAAGGAGAAAAGCAATGTTTGGTCATTATGTAAAAAAAAATTGGAAGTAGGTATTTGTAACTGCAATATCCTTTGCTGGAGAATTCATTAATTCATTTACTGTTTTATTCAATAAATATTTACTAAGTAGCCACAGAGTCAGGAGTGGGAGATATAGTATACCCAAAAATGATGACATTCTGGGCTTCATGGATTTCATATTCTACTGATAGAGAAAATCAATACACAAGTACATGTTCAAATAAACTTATGTTCATGAATATTATGAAAGAAGGTAACAGAAAAGGGAATAACAGAAGTGGGAATAATACCTTGGGACAATATTAAATTGGATAGCTGGAATAGAAAGCAGAGAAAATCACATTAAAAAAATCAGAAATTCTCATTCAATTAATTTTTTTTTAGCAGGCATTTGACACTGTGCTAGGCATGGGTACATTCTTGGTTTTGATTGTGACACAGTCTAGATGGAGAAAAAGGAAGACAGATGGTCACATCATTGCAATAGCCTGAGATAGCTCCTCCAATGGAGGTATCCATGGTATGGAAACGGTTGGAAGGGCTGAGTAATCAGAGAAATCTTCAAAAGAGGAGACTTTTAAGCTAGGCCTTAAAAGATAAGCAAAAACTTAACAAATGGTAATGTGTCTGGAAAGAAACTTGGAATAATATTATTATCAAGAGATGCCTGTCTGCTAAGGAAATTACCCTTTATCCTATGGGCAATGGGGAGCTACAGAGTATGCGGAGGAGGGGTTCCATCACATTAATGTTTGAGAAAGATAGCCTTGAAGAAATTGCAGGGAATCTGTAAGATCAGTCAGGGACAGAGCCGGGGAGAGTAGTTACGAGTTATTAGGTCACAGGAGAGAGGCCCTTTAGCCATGTTCTCTACTCCTAGTAGCCCCAGTGAGAGTTATGGAAGGAAATAGGCTGGAGAAGGGACCACAGCCATGCATAGCCTTTGCTCAGAGGTCAACGGGCCATATTAGGGGCCTGTGGGCATGCCCTAATATGCAAAGGAAACCTGAAAAGGAAGGCACGAGGCGGGGGCAGTCCCTTCCCCGAAAAACTGAGCCTACATCCTCAAATCATTGTGTGCCACCACCCTATGCAGATACAAGGCTCTCTCTGTGCTTTGGCACTTTTTGGATGAGAAAAGAATACCACTTGTCATGCCACAGAAAGACACCTGTGCCATTAAGACCAAATGAGGATCGCTTCCTCTAATCCCACGTGTTTCTAGCCCTCCAAAAATTCAATTTCATTGTGAACAAATAATCCTAAACTGGTTATGTTTGAGTAGGAAAGTAAACATACCATCAGCATTAAAGAGGTAATTGTTCATCTTCCTCATTATTCAGTAGCCTTGGTCTCAATTTCAACGTATGTACTTATTTTTAAAAAAATGTATTTGGACAAAGTGTTGTTTTTAGACTTGCAGCTGTCCTTGCTCTGGTTTTGTGTCATTTCCTATTTGAAAACTTCAGGTGTGGCTTTCGATACTTGCTGTTCTCGTCCTGATGATTTGTCATACTGGCATATCAAGCAGGACCTGGCAACTAGAGGCCACGGAGACAGGTAGCCAGGAGGGGAAAGATATATTTTTAATAGGCAAAAATGACATGGAGAATAAAACAAGGCTACCCAAATCCAATGGTAGAAAAAAATCTACTCCCCTTTTCTCATTCTAATTCCTGACATTTTCATCCTTTCTTTAAAGGTATTTCTTTCAGAGCTCAGTCCCCCTTCCCCCAATAATGCCCATGATAAACAGTATCTTGGTCTCGTGATAGGAGGCTTGTTTTGTTATGCAGAGAAAAACCAACACACTCATCACAAATCCAGGGGACACAATTCTCTTATTTTCTTAGGTTTACCCGCAGAAGCAGCACAGCTACTTAGAAGGCTGGGAAATTTTACATCCTATGAAATTGGATACAAACCACCTCCTTGAAAATCCACAAGCCAGGAATACATCCTGAGAGCAACCCATGCTTTGAGATTTTCAAACTTACCCCTGAAACATGAATTATTATTTTTCCCTCATATAATTATTTTTCTATAACAGTTGTTCTGCTTTTCTAGTTCTCTGCTTGCCTCCTTTCTCTACCTCAGAGAGGATGTTCCCAGACTGATCTCACGTGAGTGAGAAATGGTCACCCCAGCTTCCAAACTCCAATCAGAGAGAAGGTCCAGTAAGGAATGTAAAATGGGTTTTGTTTCCTGTTTTTAATGGAGAGCCATTTGTGGGACCCAACATGGGATTCAGTGACCTAATTCCCCCATCTCAGGAAAGGTGCTCCAGTTTACCCATTCTCAGAGGTGATCCACCCAAGGGCAAGAAAGAACAAGTAATAAGGTGTTCTTGTCATGCAGCTCAAGATTTTTAAAACACATTAACTGTAATTTTTAGATAGTCAGAATTTACTGAACCATTAAAAGTGGCCCAGTTCACTGAACCAAACTGAACTGAACAGATGGAATTCCACCCTTACTATGCTTGAGCAGACTCCAAGAACAATGCAGAGTCCTCTTTTAAATCCCTCCTCTGAGCTGCTTACCTCACTTAGGCAAACATGTCGGGGATGCTTTGGTCATTCTGTGTCTATTCTCTTAACTGCAGCTGGAAGCTGGGACTCAGAATATGCCGAATTGATGGGACTGAGTATTGTGGTTTGCAGGCTGTTTATATGTCACCATTTTTTTTTTTTTTTTTTGGAATTTGACTCTGCATGTGAAGCTCGATAGTCCTGATTTTTTTCTCTCTTTCAGCACCTGTGTCAGATCCAGCTCTCTTCATTTTATGGCTCTCTTCCTTCCTTCATATTCTCTTTCTTCCCACAAACATACTGGAGGTGATACCCTCCCGTGTCCTTCATCTGCTATTGGCAGGCTTCCAGGCACAACTGATTATGGATACTTTGAAAAGTAAACATCTACTCTTCAACCTCTCCTGGTAAAAAGTGGAGCTGATAGAAACGTTCCCGTGAATCCGAGAATGGCATCCCTATGGATCAGAATCCTCCAGTAACAATGGCAGCACATCTTCTGTTGTTTAAAAAAATCCCAAATATCCTGAAGAACAATATGTTACAACCATTGGAAAATGAAAATGAAAAGCCTCGCAGAGCCTCTAGGCAGTGAGGAAACAGTGAGAATATCTCACAGAAAGACATACATAAAAGGTTAAAATTGTGGCAAAATAAGAATAAAACCCAAAGACCAAAGCAGAGCCATCTGTATCTACACAGACTTTAGAAAAATAGAGATTAGAGAGGTTTCATTATGCTGGCTCTCACGTGACTGGGGAAGCCGTAAAACAAACTGTGTTACGGTCTCGGGATGAGGTCTTAGAAGTGGAACCAGAATGGGTGCGCATTTGTTTATTTTCGTCTGTATCAGCTTTAAGTGTTAATTAACACAGTGCACTACATTATCTCTGTGTCTGTGGAGCAGAGCGAGGACCCACGTTGTCCCCACCCCAGTCCCCGCATAGCTTCCATGGGACAGTTTGGTTTGGCCTCTAGCCTCGGTGTAGGGCACAGAGATGCAAACTTTAGAGCCAAATGGGAGCTTGGCTCCTAATTTGTAAATGACCAGTCAGTTATTGTGCGACTTCAGTCACTCATCGGCAGGATGGGAATGTTAGTACTGCTCATTACGGTGCTGAGGAAACTCACTGCTCCATTCTGATTGGAAACTCGGGCAGTAGCAGCCAAAGCAAAGGTTGACATTCAAGCTTTTCCCATCCTTTACAAA
>NW_006782310.1:1866508-1874863 GCF_000442215.2 Lipotes vexillifer | reverse complement strand
CCTCGCCACTCTTTCCAGGCTTTTCTGCCACCTGCCCTCGTTCATGGAGATAATCAAGGAAAGTGGCCATGAATGTCTGTGTGCAATCTGTCTTCATCTTCTGTGTGGCTGCTGTGACATGGTGGCCAGAGGAGCCTGAGGAAGTATGACAACACTGTCTTCATTCGTTGGTCAAATATAATGTGTATGCAACTAATCTTACTCTTAGTTACCTCCAAGTAATTCATTCATTAGTTAACATCTATCAAGCACCCACTATATGCAGGTTCTACAGAGACAGAAAGATGGATAAGGCAATCATTGCCTTAAAAGATGTCTAGGGGGGCTTTCCTGGTGGCTCAGTGGTTGAGAGTCTGCCTGCCGATGCAGGGGACACGGGTTCGTGCCCCGGTCCGGGAAGATCCCACATGCTGCGGAGCGGCTGGGCCCATGAGCTATGGCTGCTGATTCTGTGCGTCTGGAGCCTGTGCTCCACAATGGGAGAGGCCACAACAGTGAGAGGCCCGTGTATCGCTTTGCAAATGGAACTCTATTTTCCTTCTCCACAGAACCTCAAGAACTGTCACATTTGTTCCAGAGGTCACACACTGGCACCTCATGGCCCAAATCTAGCAACCAGAAGTGTTTTATCTGCTCTGCAAGTTGCTTAACCAAACTGGGGTGCCCCTGCAAGGGCTCTGTTGTCCCCTGATGCTCTGTCCTCATTTCTCCTATTGTCTCCTGCTTGCTCTTCCCTTCATGCCTGGACTCATCTTTTTGATTGTTTCTCATTGAAACATGACACTCCACAGTATAGTGCAGACCTAGGAATGTTGGTGTATAGCAGAACCATGGAGCCAAATATCCAGAAGAATTGGAGCCCCTGAGATAGGTCCTCCTTATCCCCTTTGGCAGCCTCTTCTCTTCACTGAGCTTGGAAGTCAGAGGTGGGGAAATGCAGGTGAGAGGGCCAAGAGTTCCTGTGTCCTTTGGGCCCACCTGTCTGCTGCTCCACATAAACGATACTCTGGGAGGCCCCCGAGGGCCAGTGGTGCATCCCTTGCTGGCTACCTGAAGGCTGTTCCTTTAAAGACTTGGGACTTTGGCTGAGCAGGAAATTAAGTAATTTTGTTATTTTTCCTTGATAACGCTAAAATTATTAATCTTTGAAGATAAGTACTGTTCAGAGCATAATGAGCTAGAGTTGTTGATAATTATAATTTTGAAGAGTTTGAGCTTGCTGTCAGCCAAGTAATTAAAGGGGTGGGACCAGGGTTCTACTTCGTTCTTGATGGTTGGGCTTCTGGTAAGGGCTCTTCTGCGCGTGACAAAAGCACCCTCATTCTGGGCCTGTGCTGCCATGAAAGGCTTAGTTAAATCAAGGGAAGTAGTCCACTGTCTTGTGAAGAGGTCTCTGCCGGATTTTCCCCCGGCCTGCTGTCTTTTTCCTACAATACTCCCGTTGTTTTGGAAAAGCTGGGCACCCTGACAGATCCTACTCTCCACTGATTGAACAGAGCCAGGGGGTCTGGTCACGCAGCCCAGGGAAGAGGCTCCACTTCTTTCCTTCTTCAGCAACTGCCCCCTACACCCCTTTGTCCATGAGCCACCATTTTTTATAAACTTCTTGTGTATACTAGCGCAGGACTAAAAAAATTGAATGACAAGAAAAGAGGAAGAGAAAATGGAAAACTAATGATTCAAGAAATCACATAGCACGAGATAATTCTATTTTGAAATCATAGCAGTGGCACCCAGAGGCGGACGTTCCCCAAATTACTAGTGAAAATCCTTTGATGTAGCCAGTTGTAAGAAAGCCCAAGGCACTTTTTTATTATTATTATGAGAATGCCTCACATTCCCCAAAAGAAGCATTTAGCAACTAATTTTTAAATGTCTGTATGTGAAGCAAGCTTTAAAAAAAAAAAAAAAAAAAAAAGATGTCTAGGGGTCATCAGACTCAAAAAATAGTCATCTTACGAAGATGCAATGGGTACCTGAAATGGCTTGCACTGTTTCATACCAGCGCAATTCAAAACAATTATTTAAAAAAGAAACAAAAAAAGAAAAGAAAAGAAAATTCCGTACCAAACAACTGAAGTCAAATAATAAACATTTTTCAGTTATCGATTGCCTTTCAAAAAGTGGCATGGACACTTTCAACAAGAACTTTCCTGAGAGAGAGGAGTGAGGGTGTTCTTTTGCCAATTATCTTTGTGCCATTGCCTCAAAATGGTCACAACCGCAGCATCAGTGATGTCATCTGGAATTTCTTCATCATTCTCAAGCTTCAAGATGAGAGCGCGGAGCCACAGTGTGCATTTTCCTCAGCCGATTTGAAGATTTCAGCAGGGATTCCATCAGCTCCAGATGCCTTGTTGGTTTTCATCTGCTTGATGGCTTTCCTCACCTCATAAAGAGTTGGAGGGATTTTGAGATTGCCACTGATTGGGAGTTGTGGGATGGAGTTGAAAACACTCCCACTGATAAAATAATTTCCACCAAAGACCTTGAAATGGTCTTTTCAATGTGTGTTGACATTTTCTCTGTCACTGAGCAGTTTTCAAGTACCCTTACCTTCCTGAAAGCTCTTACAGGGCTTCAGTGGCATCAAACCTAATCCACGTGGATGTTGAATCGACTTCACCATGACATCTCACCATCTGCCCTGTGTGTTAGAAGCCTCTTTCAATCTCTACCTTGACTTATAGATGTAACAATGTTTTCTTTTGGGATCAATGACAATGCCAAATGCCCAGAGATTAAGAACAAGAGAATCACTGCAGACTTAGGTTCAAGATTGTGATAAGCTTACCAACTTGCATCTACTAAATAATATTTAAGAGAGTCAGGGCCTTAGGGAGAAACTAGCATATTGTGGCTTTTGCAGTGTTCACGTTAGGTCAGAAGAGGTTCATTAATTCACATGGGTATGCATTGTTTTGATATAAAAGTCTGTTCTCAATAGTAAATTGAGTTCAGAGTATTCTAATCTTACATGAAATAGTTCTGAGAAATTGGCTTTCTTTTGTTCCCTGAGTAGATGCCTCTTTCCTATTTACAGAAACTTATTTGGATTATAGCTTCAATTTTTATCATGCGAGTATTATAGGCCCAGTATTGCATTAGGGCTCCTGTATTTTACTATGTAGGATCATCTTTTCAGAAGGCATCATTGGGCATAGCAATCTAATGCAGTTTTCTACCCCTATCTAATACAGGACAAGTATTACATATATTGCATTATAATTATCTTCATCACAAACTGTTAGAACTGGAAAGGGGCTAGTACTTTAATTTTTTAGTGAGGAAACAGAATCCAAGAGAAGTGGAGTGATAGTTATCCCAAAGTTGCATAGCTGAATGGTGATGGAAACCGTTCTAGAACTCAGTGCTTCTAGGGCAGAGTTCTTCTAGCTGTGATATTCTTTTGCTCTTGACAATATTACATCTAATAAGGAATAAAAGCCAAATCCTTCATCCTCTCTAATTTCTCTTGTAAACAATACCCAGGAAGCAGGAATATTTAGTGTATTTAGGCCCTCAGCAGTGTGACGCACTACAGTCACAAATATTATGGCACTGGCATTAATAATACATCTTGAAAATCTCAATGTGTAGGGCACCAGAAAAAAAATATAAAGACCATTTCATTTCAAAAGCAAGAGCCATCAGAAAGACTACAAATGTTTTGTTGCTGTATCTAACAATGAGGAAAGAACTACAGGAATTCTGTAAATACGAACCATAAGGTATATGACCTGCCAGAAGACTCCAAGGTACAGAGAAGGTCCACATGTGACAGTCTCAAGAGGCATCAAGATTAACAAGGGATCAAGCATCAAGATTAGCAATGGATGATCTTCCAAAGCACAGGAGTTGGTTTAAGGGTTTCTACTGGGCCTTGAACACATACATTATGAACCATCATTGTATATATCCAGTGAGCAAATCACAACAATACCGGAGTAGACTTTCAAAGACGGCATAAAGCATAAATTCCTGTCCTTGAGTCATTTATTGACTAAAAGGAGAAACAGGACACACGTGAATCAAGGGCAGTTAAGTGAGGGTCAAATTATTTCAATGAAGAGTAACAAAATACATAACCTTGGAAGACAAGAGCTCAACCTTTGTGCAAAGTATAGAGGGTCTAACTCTAGGAACTTGGTTACTCAGGCTTCCTTTCCACTCACTCTATTTAGCATATTAGAGCCATGTCCCCAGCCTGCTGTCATACCTCCCTGTCTCCCATAGCCTGGCCTACTTCCATGCATTCATGCATTTATTTATTCTGCAAATATTCAGTGAACATTCCCCAGGTAATAGGGCTTGATATGTCAATGAGAAAGCCACAGTCCCTCCCCTTGGAGGTGTTTAAAGTCTAGTGAGGGGACTTCCCTGGCGGTCCAGTGGTTAAGACTCCATGCCTCCAATGCAGGGGGCACGGGTTCGTTCCCTGGTCGGGGAACTAAGATCCCACATGCCACGCTAATGGGCCTAAAAATAAATAAATAAATAAATAAAATCTAGTGAGAATGACAGAAAAGGAAAACATGATTCAAATACAGTATAACAACTCCCTCCATAGGGGTGGGCATATACTGCTAAATAATATACAAGCCAAACTTGGCATTAGAAGACATGATGTCCAATCTAAAACTGTGGAGTAGAGAGAATGGCACATTTGATCGACTTTCGAGGATGGAGAAAATGGAGGAGTGGCGAGAGAATACTTGAGAATAATAAGCAGAAATCAGACAAGAAAGGCCTTGTGTGCTGATCTCACAAGGTTGAAAAAAAGTTGGAGGGGGGGTGGACTATAAGGCAAGATTCTCCTTAATCCTCTCTCATCATTAAAGGGAGAGGTATGGACCCAAACCGTCCATCACCACAATGTCTTACTCTTATCAACTGCATGCAGGTTATCAGAGAAATGTTCAGGAAAAGAATTCATTTTAGGCTCTAATATTCCAAGCAATCTATACAGAACCCACCTTAGCTTCTGACACCTGTTTATCTTCCCCACCATCTTCTCAACTGTACAGGGACTATCCTCCCAGTTACTTATCTCCTGGTCCTACTCCTTACGTGGACACCAAATCTCAGGTTTCCTGAGGCTCTTAGATTCCTTCACCCCCCTCTTCCACTTCATGGATGAAAGAGGAGCAGAAAAGAAAGCAATCCTCAAAGGTCTGGCCCCAAACAAGGTAGAAAGCCCGACGACTGTCACAGAATCACCCTGAGCATGATCGTGCTTACAAGTACCTCTGTTCCTTTTCTCTGCTTACAGATGCTTTAGCACAGGCGCCATTTTGTGATCGGTGTAGGTTTAGTCCTAAAACGGAGTGGACATCTCATGCCTTCCAAAGATGTTTATGGTCAAGGGAAAACACCCCATTCTGCTGCATTTAAGGTTGTGGCATGCCCCGGAATGTGGATGAGAAGGAGCTAAAAATAAGAAAAAGAGATGTATTCCAGCACGCGGTATTCCTGTGCTTGGAACGGCTATGATCAGATTTGTGTCTTAGAACACTTCCTCTGGCTACCTTGTGAGAAATAGGCTAGAAGGGGCATAACTGGAGAGAGGGAAAACCATTGAGGCCTATATTAGTTTTCTGTTGCTGCTGTAACAAATGAACACAAACTTAGAGGCTGAAAACCACATAAATTTCTTCTCATACAGTTCTGAAGTTCAGAAATCTAAAATGGGTAAGCAGGGCTGCACACCTTCTGGAGGTTCTAGAGAGAGAACCCATTTCCTTGCCTTTTCCAGCTTCTAGAAGCTTTCTGTGTTCCTTGACTCGTGACCTCACCTCACTCCCATCTCTGCTTCTGTCATCACATCTCTTCCTCTCTCTGGCCCTCCTGCCTCCTTCTTATAAAGACTTGTGCATATATTGGGCCTACCCAGATTCTCCAGGATAATCTGTCTCAGAATCCTTAATCGCATCTGCAAAGTCCCTTTGGCCATGCAAAGTGACATGTTCATAGGTTCTGAGGATTAAGATGTGGACATCTTTGTGAGTGGGAGTTATTCAGCCCTTTAAAACATCCAGCCAAAAGAGACTTGGGAGAAGTAGGTGGATTTGAGAGATATTCAAGGAGTGGAAATAGGATTTGGTGATTGGCTGGTTGTGGGGATGGGGAAATAGAGAGGGAAGTCCAACCACAAAACCTCATGCTTTTTAACGCTATCAGCTTTCCAACTCCTTCCATTTTCTAAGACAGGATACGCAGGGAAGCAGGTTTGGCGGGGACTGGATAATGAGGTCCATTTTTGACATAGTGATTTTGAGATGCCTCTGAGAAATCCAAGTGAGACTGTCAACTGCCAGGTGAATATACAAGGCTGCAGCTCAGGGAAGGAAGTGTGAACTAAAAGGTATATATTTGGAAATCAGGAGGGAAAAAAACAAGATAATTGAAGCAATGAAATCTGTCAGGAAGGGTATGTAAAATGAGAAGAGATAAGGCCTAGCGACAAAGGAATACCAATATTTTAAGTTCTGGCAAAGTTCTAAAGATTCTAAAGAGACAGAGGAAATGGGGGAAACCTATTTTCTTCCAGTAGCGCCCGTTCTTTCTCTCCTGTTTCCGTCCCTTGTCTCTGCCCCGTGGTTTGGACTTAGTAACTACTCAGCCTCTTTCTTTAAGGAAGCACTGATTCTTATGACCCCCAATAAATGCCACCACCAACACTCCTGTTGAAAGAGTAACCGGCATCTCCAAGGAGATAGAAAGAAGGGAGCAAAAAAAATAAACGTCCAGAAGAATTACGTGCAACAGTTGATGGGGTGAATGCAGACTCTGTGGTTGAGAAACTTTTCCTCTTCCTGCCTTCTCCCCTGTCGCAACCATCAAACACTATCAAAAGGAGAGGAGGAGGTCAAGTAAAAAGTTCTGGAAGTCCCCATTAGCAGGGAGGTGAGCCCCTCTGGGAGCCATGGTGGGCCTTCCTCTTTATCACGAAGGCCTATCGCAGATCAGGCATAGACAAGACTTCCATAGGCAAGAGGGCATTAAGCTTATAGAGGTGGCTTCTGTATGTTTGAAACATCAGCTCATCATCCTCTGTATTGAGTTTCTGAGAGTTTGGCAAGATCGGTTGGAGTATCTTGGGGCCCAGGAGGCACAGTGTCTCTGAGACAATAGGCGGGAAGATGTAAACAACAGCTCCCATTGTTTCAGTGGACCCTGAAAACTCTGAACTTGGATTCAGGCCAGGGCTTAGACTCATATCTAGCGTGCTGCTCCGCTGTCTTTATCACACGCCCAGTTAAAATCACCTGTCCATCACCAGCAGTCCCCTCCCTGCCAAAGCATCGCAGCATGAAAGAAGAAACAAATGCATGAGCTCTTACTCTGAAGATGCGCTCTGACCAAGGATCGAGACGGGTTGCTGGGCAGCGGATACTGCAGCCACAGGGTGGACAAGTACCAGTAGCCTCAAGAATAAATCCTTCGTGGTGCAACTGCTGATGAGGGAAGTTCAGCAACAGGAAGTGCTGGCCGCCACATCCCTCATCGGATGGCAAACGCCAGGCTCCACAGCCGGCAACTTCTGTCAGAACGTGGGTAGCTACTACCTGTGCCATCTCTTCCCCCGGGGAAGGAAGCAAAGACAGGGCTCCTGGGGTGCAGAGATGTGAAAGGAATTCTCACTCTGAAACAAAAGAATGAACACAGTCATGAGAATTCTCACTGTGTTTTGTGTGTGTGTGTGTGTGGTTAAATCAGGAAAATTGCTTAGTTCCTATCTGCCATGTTTATCATCTAAGGAAGGGCTTTGTCAACAGTCAGGATTCGAATTGTGGCTCTACCACTTACCCTGTGGCGTGGACATGAGACAGCATCTCAGAATCAATTGCCTGGCCTCTACCTACAGGTATATGCAGTTAAGTAGTTAGTGCCTGACACAAAGGAAATAAAAGATAAATAAGGCCAAGCCCTTGCCTCAAGAAACCTCCAACTGAAAGAGAAAATTAAGTCAAAATGTATGAAATGGTCAAGCCCACTGAAAAATTATTAACTACCCATTCAAGCCAGCACCAGAAGATGGTTAATTGCCAAACCGTCTGCAGACACAAAACTTGGTGAGTGAGTTCAGAGGAGGATCTCTCTGTGATCAGAGAGCACAGGGAAGGGCTCTACTGATAAAAGAATCCCGAGAATCAATACAAAGGGCCGTCCTTGAGTCAAAGGCTTGATGTTGTCTGTTCATTACTCCTTTACTGATGTGTCACTTGGGGACGGCTTCCTGTTAGGCATACGCTCTCTCCCTTCAACGAAATCAGATATGTTTTGCCATATTCTTTTTCATATCACTGCCCTTTTGTTTTGTTTTGTTTTTTCTTTTTCTTTTTTTTTTTTTTT
>NW_006782310.1:1860936-1865960 GCF_000442215.2 Lipotes vexillifer | reverse complement strand
CCCGTGTCCCCTGCATCGGCAGGCGGACTCTCAACCACTGCGCCACCAGGGAAGCCCTCGTCGTTGTTTTTGTTTGTACGTGGCCTACGGGGATCACCCTGTAAAAAGCCCATCAGGATGGTCTGCGTGAGGAGGGATCAGCCCACGTCGCTCTCTGACGCGGAAGTGGGGTTTAGGGCTCTTCTCCTGGGAGAAAGTGTCACACCAAATGCCTCTGGAGCTCTGACTGGAGTCTGAGCACAAAGGATTTCAGACCTTCACGACTGCCTACGCCAGCTCTGCAGCAGCAGCTTCAGAAAGAGGTGATAGTGATCCATTTCTTGAATTTGTAATCCCTCTATATTTTGTCACTGATTGTGAAGAGCTTTGTGATGCAAAATATACAATATAAAATGATGTGGGCTTTCTCACTCACCTGAGGGTTTCTGTCCTTCTAGCTCTTTCTCCTTCTGCCGTTGACACAGATGAGAAACAAAACCCCAGGAAGACCTTCCCTTTCTGTAGTCCATAAGGTGAGAATTCAGCAAAGCAAAGGAAATCCATCTCTGAGGCCAAACATAGAAACTCTCCACCCAACTGTTTGGTGGGAATGAAAGCCAAGGTGTGCTTTGCAGAGCCAAGCACTTTTCTCCTCGAGCCATGAACTCCTGTGCACAGCAAGGGAATTTTAGCCCATTATGTTTCTGATTCATTTGCACTTAACTCATCAAGATATTGTTTTGTATGAGCTGTTTGATGTCCGAAGCACCTTATGAGCCTTTTTACGACCCTTTTATCTGAGAAGCTGGGAATTATGCCTAGCCAAGAATAAACAAATCTCAAAGGTTCAAGTTCAGTTCCAAACATGGAACCCCTATTTAGGCAAAGGCTAAATAGTCCGTCCTTTCTGAGTTTTGCTGTGGTTAATTGGAAAGCGACTCAGAGGTGTATAAGGCCGGGGAAAGCCGACCCTGGTTCAAAAATGCTTTCCTTCCGTCCTGGGGATGATCAGTATTAATTAGTAAGGAAAAATATGCCCTCTTTCATAACCAGCCTATTTTTGAAGTGAGGTACAGTGATAAGCAGATGTCATTTTATTGTTGTTTTCTGAGCATCCATTCTTAATCAGATGAATGAACTTACTTGTATTAGTTAACTTTGCTGGAGTTTAGGAGTTGTATTTAAAACAGATTTTATCCTACAGTGATATTAATTTGATAGGATCCCTGATCTGTAAACCATTGGTTATCTTGGTCTCTCCTGATAAGGAAAAAAAGTGCCGAGGATTTCCAGTTGGTGAGCACATTTGGGCAGAATCTTTCACACGTCACAAATTGCAGATGGGAGGCGGTGATCTCGAACATGCAGTCACATTGCGTGACCATCTGACACCTTCCATTTAGAAAAATAATACTTTCCTCCCAGCATACGCTCCCTGCTGCAACCAGCACCAAAAATTATGCCTGGGAGAGCCGTTCCTCCTAGAGCAGGATCTTAAATATTTCTTAGGCAGCTTTTAAAAGATTCAGATGGCCGCAGCACCTAGCTCCCACCCTAGTCACCCTTAGAAAAATCCGGGAAAGGCGACTTCGCAAAGATGCTGCTGATAACAAAAACAGCCACAAAGAACAAAAGGGGCGGGGGTGGGGGAACTGGAAGGAGATGAGAAAATTACACCAGACACATTGGTAAGGTGATTTATTCTTGTCTTCTGTGTGATTCAAGCATACTCATGTTAAAGTCAATGGACTTCTTTGTCGGCTCATTTCTAAGCCACTTCACAGTGGCAGAGAATTTCGCAGTCCCCAGGAGGGGCACCGGAGTCGCTGGGATTGTATACAACTTGCTCATCCCCCAGTGTTCTGCACTAACCCTTGCTCATTTAAGAAAAGGAAGAGCATCTCTGCCTGGCCTCCTTCCCTGTACACTTAATGACCCCTGGCATTAGCAAAGGCAGTGATTTCCGACAGACATATTCAGGCAGAGAGATTTTTAAACAGAAATTCAGAATTCTGATAGAATGTCGAAATGGGCACAGCTTATTTGCTGATTAACAAAGGCCATGGCAAATTCTGTATCTGCTCTCTACACACACACACACACACACACACACACACACACACACACACAGAGGTTGTCTGAATCCATCCATGTACATGCACACACACATATACAGATCGTGTATGGCTGTCCCTCCTTTTTGCCCCAGACTGAAAGCAAACACACTTTCACAACCATCTAGGTTGCTAATATCCACCTTGTAAGAATGAAGCGGGCTTGGGTAGCTGCTGTCCCTTGAGAAGTGACCCCAAACGGTTTTCTTAGAATCTTTTGGGGAGATGGGGTGGAGGGAAGCGATATTCTCTCTCCATGATCAC
This sequence comes from Lipotes vexillifer, assembly GCF_000442215.2. Classification (NCBI taxonomy): domain Eukaryota; kingdom Metazoa; phylum Chordata; class Mammalia; order Artiodactyla; family Lipotidae; genus Lipotes; species Lipotes vexillifer. The sequence continues at coordinate 1,863,603 of NW_006782310.1, read as the reverse complement.
AGAACAAAGGTGACCAAAGCAATCACCCACCTGCTTTAAAAAAATACAGGCTTCTTCCCATTTTCACACTGCCTTAGGTTTCGGGGGATTTCCCAGAGCAGCAGCAAGTGAATGCTTTTAAGGCTGCATATATCAGGATCTTTAAAAAGAAACTTTTCTTTTTATTAAAAACAAAATGGTACTAGCAAGATGAATACCCTGTTCTCTGTTTTTATAGAAACAGGGAGCAGATAGCCTGATAATTAAATGTAATAATAACATCATCTTTCACTTTTATAATGAAGAGAAAGTGCTTGAAAAGTTACTTCATCAGAGACAGACAGGTGGGTTTGTTTTCAAGAAAGCTCTAGTGTCAACTGCAGAGAATCTGACTTATTTTCCAGCAGCTTTTAAAAAACATAGGAGCAATCCTCATTTGTAAAATCAGCTCCACTTCTGTATCCAAGGGACAAGAATAGCAAGTGGAGGACTTTAAAAAGAAAAAATAAATTTAAAAGACCAAGCTGCTTTGATCAGGATTGCCTCTAAAAAAATCCATTGCTCCAGAGGTTTTGTATAAATATTTTAGCCTGTTGTAGTTCTCTCCAGATCTTTAACTGATAAAGTCTGTAATAACAATAATCTTGGTCTTACAGTCTGTTACTTTCTCTCTCACTCCTTTTGCTACTTGTACGTGAATATTCAAAGACACATATTCAGATATGCGTACATGCGAGAAATTTAATCAGGTATTGCCTGAAATACCAAACAATATAAAACTTCCTCCAAAGTCAATCTGTCCATGGGATCTACAAGTATCATAACTTTGTAGTAGGGTTGAACAGTGTGTGACTGCCTGATGGTTTCATTAGGTATCTCTTCTAGGTATAGCCTCAATCCATTTGTCTACCAGGTATCTATTAATCTTTATCCCATAGCTTTAACCTCATCACTAACTCAATGACAAGGTATATTGTATTACCTTGAATAATTAAACAAATGCAATGCCTGATTCCTAAAAGCTCCAGACAATTGAGGAAGTAATGATTTGGGCCTGAACTATTGCCTGTATTGTCCAGAAAATGACCAACTCTCAGTTTGATATTGAACTTGGGAAATCTATCATAACTGGCAAATAATAATGAGAGCTCACATTTATTGAGCACTTATCATTTTCCAGGCATAGTTTTAAACAATTAAAATGTATTTGAGCAAGGTTCTCTTATCTTCCTTTACAAATAAGGAACCTAAGACACAAAGAAGTTAATTTCTCAAGATAACAAGGTAAATGAGCAGTAGGTCCAATATTTGAACTCTGGCAGGCTAAATCTACCACACGTGTTCCCCACCTCTCTGTAAACTGCCTCTTTGTGAATTCTGATCTAGGGATGCTCACTTAACAGTACTTGGAAGGGCTGCCTATTCAGGTACAACTCTAATCAAGAGGAAGCTACATGAGATGGAACTTTCTTACAGAGGTTGGAGGGAGGTGGTGTTTAGTATACTTGGGCTAGGTTTGAATCTGTTACCTTAACGAGAAAAGCACTTTATGCTGAGAATGGTAGAGCAGAAAGATGGAAGGGATCTAGGTTCCAAGGACATCTCTGCCCCAGCCCTGAGGGTTCCTCCCAATCTCTGGACCTCCAAGTATAGGATATAATGTGTCCTTATTGTCTCTCTATGACGTTTTTTTGTTATGTTGTGTTATTGAACTATTATATTTGAAGTTGTATAGCCCATTGAGTACTAGAAAAGTCACATTAACATTTTTAGTTTAATATTTGTTAAATTCCCCATAAAGTATTGTCACTATTTTGGTCTAGTATTTATTTAAACCATCATGATATATTAAGTGGTAAAAGAAGTTGTACATCAGAGATTTTAACCATAACAAGAAAAAAATCAAACGTTAAAAAAATGTTAATGGGGACATTTTTAATTAGACTAACGTTATAGTTAGATTCAGTATTTTGCATAAAATTGGCTGGCTTATGTGAAAGAATGCATCATATGGCCAGCACTATATCTTAAGAAGAGGGGTAGAAGAGAATAACATATGTATAATGATTACTGTTAGATGCACTGACCAGATCTGAAGTGTCTTAACCAATTTCAAAATGTCTTTCTCAAAACTGAAAAAAAATTGATGTAAACTAAAAAAAAAACATAATGTAGACTAATCACTTGTCAATTTTATTTTTAACTGAAGCCATTTTGTGGTAGCTTTTATAAGGACAGATTCATGCAACATTCTATATCTTTCCCTTCAATTTCTTCAGACCAAACACAAACCTCTTCAGAGTAAATTGAATAGATGCCAAACAGAAACTTCGGGTGGTAGCTTTGCTGCCTCTTCTTTGATAAGAAAAGGGAAAATTCACCATCATTCATTTAACAAATCTGTACAGAGTGCCTATTATGTGACAGGCACTGTTCTAGGGACATAACACTAAATGAAACAGACAAAAACACCTGTCCATATGGAGCATACATTTTAGTTGAAGTTGATGGACAATTAACCAAAAACAACTAGTAAAATAAGTAGTAAATGTTATAAAGAAAATAAAGCAAGAAATGAGGATGGGAATGCCTCTGAGAGGGGGCCTTGTGATTTTAAATAGGATGGTCACAAAAACTGGCACTTAGATGAGGTCAGGTGGCAAGCCCATGGATATCCAAGGAAAGAGT
>NW_006782310.1:1849771-1860767 GCF_000442215.2 Lipotes vexillifer | reverse complement strand
TTTTTTTTAACATCTTTATTGGGGTATAATTGCTTTACAATGGTGTGTTAGTTTCTGCTTTATAACAAAGTGAATCAGTTATACATATACATATGTTCCCATATCTCTTCCCTCTTGCATCTCCCTCCCTCTCACCCTCCCTATCCCACCCCTCCAGGTGGTCACAAAGCACCGAGCTGATCTCCCTGTGCTATGCGGCTGCTTCCACTAGGCTATCTACCTTACGTTTGGTAGTGTATATATGTCCATGCCTCTCTCTCGCTTTGTCACAGCTCACCCTTCCCCCTCCCCATATCCTCAAGTCCGTTCTCTAGTAGGTCTGTGTCTTTATTCCTGTCTTACCCCTAGGTTCTTCATGACATTTTTTTTTTGCCTTTTCAAGAAGCTGCAGAGGTCAGTGGAGCAGAATAAGCAAGGGAGAGGGATTGTAGTTGAATGTGAGGGTCTTGAAGTAACAGGAACCTTCTGGGGAGGGATGCAGGGAAGCACTTGAAAGCATTTGAGATGACCTTGGCTTTAAAATACTCTCATAGAGGTAGGGCTTGAGAAAAAGCATTTCACTGTGGTCATGCTTTAGTTAGTATAGATCTTTTTTCTCTGTCTCTCATGTGGCCCAAGTCTGTTAAGTGCAGCCAGGGTAATAAGACGGTTCACCATGTACCATATTAAAAGGAATGATCAGCTTGAGACAAAATCTGTCTAATCAGTTATTTTTTTTTTACCTTAATTCTATATAGCTTTGCAAGTTAAAATTTTCTTCATGATCTCTTTTAGACTTTTATGAGCTTTTATTTTTTCAGTGTCCAAACAAATCTATTGATATTGTTATATATTTTAATCCAATAATGATACTAAATGAGTTTTAATAAAAACCAGCAGAAACTTGCCCTACCTCTCCCCCGTTCTCCTTAAAAACAGTCATTCTCTCTTTTACCTGCTGTTCCTGGCATTCACATCTATATATATATTTTGTAAGTTTGGTTGGTTTTGGCTGTGTTGGGTCTTTGTTGCTGCGCGCGGGCTTTCTCTAGTTGCAGCGAACCGGGGCCACTCTTTGGTGCGGTGCGCGGGCTTCTCATTGCGGTGGCTTCTCTTGTTGTGGAGCACGGGCTCTAGGCGCGCAGGCTTCAGTAGTTGTGGCACGCAAGCTCAGTAGCTGTGGCTAGCGGGCTCTAGAGCACAGGCTCAGTAGTTGTGGTGCATGGGCTTAGTTGCTCCGCGGCACGTGGGGTCTTCCCAGACCAGGGCTTGCACCTGTGTCCCCTGCATTGGCGGATGGATTCTTAACCACTGCGCCACCAGGGAAGCCCCACATCTATATTTATAAATAATTTGCTAAGGTGATATGTCTTTGTCTATCACTTTTGACTTTTTGATACCTGCCACTTCTTCCCATTTTGATAAAATTAAAACAAAAACTAGTTAAATCAAAAATCAGTGTTCACATTACTACGTACTGCAGGGTGAAATAATTATTATTATGATTACATTTCCTTTCTTATACAATTGCCCCTTTCTGGAATTTATTTTTGCCTTTGTCTTTTACCTAAATAGATTTTTAGAAGCCAATGCATTAAAAAAAAAAATTCTGCTCCTCCTTTGAAACCACCATACATTTGTAACTAGTTATATATTTTCTTAAATGCTTGAACTCTAGCATCCCTTTCGCCCTGCCCCACCTTTTTTTCTGGGAATTTTCTTCCTACAACCTTTAGTTTTTCTCCTTCATTCTGAGTCTGATTTCTCTTTAGGTCTATGACACAGACAGCATCCTGGGATTTGCCTGCCCAATTCTCATTAAATGTACATTTTTTTCCCTGAGCCCTATGTCTTCTTTTTCTTCAATTACTTCTTGGTTCTGCCAAAGCATATCCTCTTGTAGTTTGCTTAAAACTAACTAACTAATTAATTTTTTAACAAGATACACAGGAGATGCACTAGAAATGGAACAACAATGATTGGTTATTCTCTTGATGGGTGATTTGATTGGGTAGAGAATTCTGGGTTGAAAATTATGTGAATGTACAAAGAATTTGAAGTCTTTCCATCCCTGGAGCTCTGCCATTCCCATCACTTTGCCCAGTATGGTGATTTTGTTTCCATCCGTTGTGCTGAGTGCCTTGAAGCTCATGTTCTTCAGGGCAGAGAAATTGTCTTTCTCATGATTAATCCGCTCTGCTTTCTCTACCATCTTCTTTTAGATTGATGCTTTATATTTTTTTTTCTTATTTTCCTATTCTTGATCTTTTCATCCTACCTTGAACATATTTCATGATTTTATCTTTAATTCTTCTTCTAGATATGTTTCACCTTGTTTATAGATACTTCATTATACTCCTTTTCATGTCTGAGGATGTTCATTGGGCAGCTTTGTTTCTTGTTTCTATTTTTTGGTGGTGATGGTGGTTGTGGTGGTGGTTGATTGGTTAGTTGGTTGATTTTGTGTATTTTCTTCTCTTCCCAGAATCTTCTCTATTTCAAGTTTATTTTTTTGTTGCTTTATTTTTAAAATTTTTGTCCTTTAGATTTTCATAAAAAATGGAGTTACACTTATCTCAGTTTCTGTTTATACTTAAGATTCATGTACTAAAGTGTGTTTGGGCATTTTATGTCATTAGGCAAGATTGTTGATTAGCAAACGTTATTCTTGAGTCCGGAGGTTCTCCTTCCCCTTTATTCAGAGAATAGCTCACAGTCTTCCACCTGATCAATGAGAGGGTGAAGGACGCTGACTCTGCTAAGGGGTTACTCCTGGGATCTGACACTATTAATATACTTCTAACCACCTCTGACTTTCAGTACTATCTTCAGCCATGCCCTGCACTAACCTGGGAACTCCAAGTCCTAAGTCCCCTAGAGGTTCTAAAATGCAAATCAGTTCACTTTTCGCTACTATTCACCACTGCAAGACCTTTAGGTTTTAGTTTTTTCCATGCTCATAACCCCATCAAAAGACATTTTCTTAATATATTAAGATACCTCCTCTGCTGCTCTCTTCTCTCCTTTTATCTTTGCTCTTATAAGTCTGTTTTATCCCTTTATTGTCATTTTAGAAGTAAGCTAGAGAGAGAGGAAATAGTATGGTCACACAACCATCTCTGATCTATACCTGTGATTTTGATTTTAAACATTTTCTGATTTTTTTCTAAGACTTCCTTACTGACAAATAACAAATTGGAGAATATGTTGTTTTGATTTGGTTTCAAATAAAATAATGCCTAACAGAGCAGCTACTCATAAACACTTATTTACAGGTAGTGAATATAATGAAAGTATTCTGTAATTTAATGATTACAGTATAAATGACGGTCAATTACTGAATTTGAGCTAATGCATAGCATCAGGAAGATATTTTACCTTGTCTATATGAAGAAATGTCCTCCTCTTTCTGTAAAACAACAGGCACTTTTTTCTTATGAGGCTTCTAGTTAATTTCTTAGCTTCAGCAATATCAATCTCCTTAGTTCTGAAAACCATATTTGAATAATTTAAATAAGCATTCTGATAGGAGACTGCTCTGTGTTTTCTGGCTGAAAAACCTTGTGTGGACCTAGGACAAGTTACCACCAGATTATATAATACCATTTAATATCGAGTCCCCCCATGAAACCTATATCCTTCTTTGGTCAGCCTGGCCTATGTTCACTGAGGTTTAGGGCACTGAAGTGTTCATGCTAAGATCTTGCCATTAAAAAAAAAAAAAAAAAAAGATCTCCTCTTGGAGTTTTTTTTCTCTGACTGACCACAGATTGTTTAAAAAAAAAAAAATCAGAAACACTAATATGGCAAACCTCAGCTTGCCCTTAGCTCTGTGATTAAGTAGGATAAGCAATAACATTGACAAGTTGCCTTGATAAATTTCAGAAGCCAAATGAAACTGTTGACTCTTGGGAATGAATTCACTGGAGGATGTTACACTATCCTTAAGGAGTAGTCGCTGGAGATGTCCCCAGGACTCCACAGACTTAAATAATAAAAATTAAAAAAATAAAACTGTTGGCAAAAATAAAATAGAAGGGCACAGACAAAAATAAGGGAAAACTTATAACCAGTGTTTTTGATGTTGTTGTTTGTTTTATGACAGCTTTATTGAGATATAATTCACATAAAATATAATTCACCCCATTAAAGTATACAATTCAGGGAGTTTTAGTACAATATGTTTAGTATATAAAATATTTAGTGTAGTTAGTATATTCAGAGATGTGTAGCCATCATCACACTCTACTTTTAAAACATTTTTATCATCTCAAAAAGAAACTCCATACCCCTTAACAGTCACTTGCCTTTCTCTCTTCCCCCAGCTACTGGCAACCATTAATCACTTTCTGTCTTTATGGGTTTGCCTATTCTGGACATTTCATATAAATGGAATCATACAATATTTGGCATTTTGTGTCTGGCTTCTTTCACTAAGCATAATGTTTTCAAGGTTCATCCATGCTATAGCATGGATTAATATTTCATTCCTTTCTGTCACCAATAATATTCCTTTGTGTGGCTATAACACATCTTGTTTATCTATTTATCAACTGAAGGACATTTGGATTGTTTTAACTTTTTGGCTATTTTAAATAATGCTTTTATGAACATTTGTGTATTTTTGTAGACATAAATTTTCATTTCTCTGGGGTGTCTTCCAAGGAGTGAAATGGCAATCCATACGGTTTAAAGTGTTAAGAAAATGCCAAACAGTTTTCCAAAATGACTGTACTATTTTATGATACCAGTTGTGTATAAGGGCTCCAGTTTCTCCACAACCTCACCAACACATTTTATTGTCATGTTTTTAGCAATTCTAGTGAATGTGAAGTGGCATCTGATTGTGGTTTTTATTTGCGTTTCCTTAATGAATAGTGGTGTAGAGCATCTCTTCATGTGCTTATTGGCCACTTGTAGATCTTCTTTGAAGAAATGTCTATGCAAATCTTTTTATAATTAGGGTTTATTTCAATCTAAATTTCATTCCATTCATCTATATGTCCATTCTTATGCCAGTACCACACAGTTTTGGTTACTGTAGCTTTGTAATAAATTTTGAAATTAGCAAGTGTGAGTCCTCCAGTTTTGTTCTTCATTTTCAAAATTGTTTGGGTCCCTTTTGTTTTCATACGAATCTTAAGATCTACTTGTCAAATACTGCAGAAAACACAGCTGAGATTTTGTTGTGGATTATGTCGAATCTGTAGATCAGTTTGGGTTGTACTGCCATCTTAACAATACTAAGCCTTCCAATTTGTAAACATAAAATACCTTTCCATTTATTGAGGTTTGCTTTCATTTCTTTCAACAATATTTTTCAATTTTCAGGGTACACATCTTGCACTTCTTTTGTTAAATTTATTCCTAAGTATTTTATTACTTATGATACCATTATAAGTGGAATTGTTTTCTTAATTTCATTTTCAGATTGCTCATTGCTAATATATAGAAAAACAATTGATTTTTATATAATGATCTTTTGTCCTGCAACCTTGCTGAACTCATTTATTAGTTTGAATATTTTTGTTGTGGATTCCTCAGGATTTTCTCTATAAGATCATGCCATCTATGAACAGAGGTAGTTTTATTTCTTCTTTTAAAATCTGTATGCCATATTTTTCTTACTCTCACTAATTGCCCTGTCTAGGACCTCTAGCACAATGTTAAATTGAAGTGGTGAGAGCAGACATCCTTATTTTTAATTTTAGGGGAAATCATACTATCTCTTACCAGAAGTATATCAGCAGTGGATTTTTCCTAGATGCCTTTTATCAGGTTGAAGAAGTTTCTTTCTACTGCTAGTTGGTTGAATGTTTTTATCATGAAAGGGTGTTGGATTTTGTCAAAAGCTTTTCCTGCATCTCTTAAAATAATCATATAGTTTTTGTTCTATAACCTACTAACATGATGGTGTTACACTGATTCATTTTCAGATGCTAAGCCAACCTTGCATTCCTGGGTTAAACTCCATTTGAACATTGTGTATAATCCTTTTTATATGTTGATGACTACCAGTTTGCCTTTAGTTGTGATCAATACTCTGCACACTATTTGGAAAGTGGTGACAATGTGAAACACTAAGTATAGCAACAGTAATAATATGCTTGCCTGACTCTGTGCTGGACATTTTTACATCCATTGACTCATTTAGTCTGCACACTAGCCCAATGAATTGGATCCTAATATTACCCTAATTTTACAGACTATAAGCCTGATTCTCAGAGAAGTTATGTAACTTGCCCAAAGTCATAGTACTAGTACTATTGAGTGGAGATGCTGGTGTTCTGAACAGTCTGACTGACTGAACTTTTAGCCACACATTCCAGGAGTATATATTGAGATACAGGTACTCTTTCCTAAGTAAGTACTTTATCTTCTCTTTGTATTTTCACTTCCACCTGTCTGTTGTGTTCAGGGTTCAAGCCACTAAAGATGAATTAATAGTGCTGATTGACAAAGTTGTTTCTGGGGCAGAGGTACAGGTTCATTCAGTTTAGATTCAGTTTGGCACTCACATACCATAATCTATAGGGATGAGAGTATGTGGGATAACTGAAAATAGATCACAAATACACACTGAATTTAACTAGAAAATGTCCAATTTCTTTTCACTAAAATGCAGAATTATAATCTAATTCACTGTCTTTAATATTTGCATGATTCTTTTTTCCAGATGTTTCAAAAGACTTCCCTGAGCTTACCTTGCCAGATCTGTTTGGGTTCCTCAGGTTACAAATATATTAAGGATAAGGAGTTTGCAAAGGAATAAAGTCATAAAGAGAATATGCAAAACTTGTATAGCCATAAAGAGAAATAAAAATAACGTTGGATTGGTAGAACATTGTTTTCATTTTCCAAAATACTCTATAGTATGAACATATTGTTTTACAGTTCAAGGAAGGAGAAACATTAAATAAGTGAATAAATAAGCTTATTTTGAAGAAAAAAGAGACTGAGATTGTAATGTTTATTCAAATACCATTTTGAATCTTTTTTCTACTTTCTGAGTTATATTTCCCAATGTCCTTTAAATTTACTGTTTTTAATAATCTGCTGGGATTTTTTTAGAAAGTACTAAGAAACATTAGCTACCAAGATGAAGAGAGCTTTGAAAAGATCTGCACCCCAAAATAATGTCCAACAGAAAATTATCATTCAGATTAAACAAAATGAGCTAACATTAATTAAAACTCCTCTTTTCTTTTTCCTGGTGAATGTCTCAGCTCTTACCAGTAGCTAACAGATCATGTCAGAGAGTATTTAGGCGTTCAGAATCCACAGTCCCCAAAAGAAAATCTGAACTCCAGGAGCTAATATTTAAGTAGTTTTTCATCAGTTCTACTCGGATGAAGAGAATTTCTGAGGAGCCCTTGTCTTTATCGGTGAGAAAAGCTGGAAGAAAGGAGCCCAACTCAACTATCCCTGCCCTAAATTCTTATGATTCCGAGCTCTTCTGTTTCACAAAGCAACCCTGTGTGAAGTGTCAGCTCTGTGCTCTCCCCCACTGCCCGTCTGTAGTGCTGCATGGCTTTGCATTGCTTAAGGATAAACATGTTGAAGGTGCATATGGTTAACATTTTTTGTTTGAGCTGGGGCAGGGAGAGATTGATTAGCATCTGCAGGTCTCACATGGTGTCACGGCAGTAAAGGAATGACCGAAGTAGTCGCCGACAGCATGGAGTCTGCGTTCCTCTCTTTGCCTAAGAAATCATGGATAATTAACATGGATTGAATACAAAGCGTGAGAGCAGAGGCACGAGATCAGAAACCCCCATCTCCTCGTGGGATCTCCATATTTACCTGTATTATATGAGGCAATAAAAACCAGAGGAGAAAAGTAATAAAAACGCAATCGTAATAAAAACTTATATTTACATAATTTCTTTCTGCCCCAGTATTCCGAAGCATTTGATGAAAATCATATAGGAAAACCTGTCACGGGACCTGTGACTTATAACTGGCAGAAGAGCTTATTAGCAATTACAGGCTGGCCAAAGGAACCAGAGACAAAATGCATTTTAGAAAGAGAGTCCTGCCTTAGGTCTTCTGACTTATCCTGTTACCTTTATGACTATAAATCAGAGTGATCAATTTCAAACATACTCCTACTTGTCATTTGAAAGCGGCGAGAATCATTAAAAGCTCACAAATTCAACAAATTACAATCAACCTGTAACTGTGAAATCCATGCTTACTTAGGGAAGTGTTAAGTGTGCATTTTATGTCCTTTCATCGGTGCTTCCCAACATGGAATTAAAGGACAAGGCCTTCATCTTATGTGCCCAGCATTATCAGGTTTCCCAGACATCTTTCCTATACATGAGTTGAAATTTGTACTGTGGCTACGAAATCAGGCCGGTTTTGTTATGACTTGAAAAGGTTTGTAAGGCACAGATGTCAGCTCCAGCTGTTTTTATCAGTGATCTGCAGGCTACAGTGGTCCTTTGTAAGTTGTGCTCTTACAAATGCCATGAGGGTGTGTTCTACTAACACCCACATATTGAGAACCCCCACCAAAAACTGGATTTGAGAGAGAAATTGTGCTTGAAGCCAAGAGGATTTTTGAAAGATTGGACAGTAATAAAATAGCTACGTCCCCAGAACATGAGGACTTCTGTGGCAAATCCATTGCTTTTCAACTCAACAAAATCTCTTGTATGTATCAGACAGGTGCCAGTTATAATTCTACTCCTCATAGTAATAGTGAATGCACATGATGTAGGTATTCTGTAAAGTCTTTAAGCATATTACCTCGTTTAAGCCTCAACAACATGATGAGGTAGGTACTACTTTTATTCCCATGTAAGGAGAGCAAAGTTTGGGATGGTTAAATTATCTGCTAACGTCACAGCCATTTGCAAAGTGCCATTGGTTCTAAAATGAAGTCACAATGAAATCATTCTTTAGTCTTATCTCTCAGATTCTTATCTCTAGATAATAAGTCCAAGAAATAAGAGAAGGTAAATGCTCTCCTGCCAGTTTAATTGAAAGAAAAGTGAGGGGTAGAATCTCATAAAGTCAGAGATGAGACAGCAAATATAAAATCAGCCCTATATCCTAGCTATTGATATCATGTCATTATTTTTTGTCAATTCACCCAACAAAGACTGTATATTTTTCATTGCTATAGTGGAAATCACAACTAAACGGTTATAATACCAATTACACTAGAAAAATAAAGCATAGCATAAGCACTTCACTTGCAAAGGGTTTTTATGTTCTACTTGATATGACTTCATGAGACAAGATATAATAGACGATATTACCTATTTGTGAACTTCTCCAATCCACTTATTCACTCTATACACTCCCAGCCTCAGTTTCCTCTCTAAAATCCTCCCAGCTCAAAAATTCAATGATCCTATAATTCTAAGTCACAGCAGTTTTTTTGAAAGTATGCTTTACTCATTATTCTTTTTATGCCTTTTGAATATAAGACAGTTGATATTAACCAAGTATTCTCAAATAGTCTCACAAACATTGGATGTTCATTATAGCAATCCCGACTCCAACAAACCTTCATGAATCAACCTGTTATAAAATAAAGCGTTGCAGTAAGGCAGATAAATATTATCATCTGCTAAAGCTTCCCAAAACATTCTTCATAAGTGATGTTTTATGCGACATGATTGGAAAGCACTGCCATCTGCCTTGAGGTTAAACTTGTGATCATCATGCAGATAGGAAATAAAAACCTCTGCATAGAATTGTATTCATATCATTCATGAAGCAGAGGCAAAGAATCACAGAGAATGAAACGTTTTCATAACAACAAAGAACCACAGCTAATATTTTTTGTGCCTTCGCTCTGTGCAACACTTTATAGGCATTACCTCATTTAAATTAAATGTATAATAATCATGGGTAAGACTTCTTGAGCCTTCTCTCATTTAATACTCACAATAACCCTATGAAGTAATAAAGTAGATAACTGATATTCTACTCAGCATATTATTATTTAGAATGTTCACATTTTATTTGAATTTTCTCAAATTTTCCCCCATTAATAACAGAGACTGTTATTTTCCAGCCAATGTATCTCTGCCTCTTCCTTTGCTAAGAGAATGCTAATTGGATTAAGGGTGCCAACATGCCCATGTAAACGCTTGCATTCCCAGCCTCTCCAGTAGTGAGAGGTGTTCCTGTTACACACACCTGACCAATAATATATAAACAGAAATTTCCTGCTAGGAATTCTGAGAAAGCCTATTTATTTATTTATTTATTTATTTATTTATTTATTCTTATTTATAGCAGTAAGACCAACGGCAGCAAAGAGTTCAGCTTTTTATTGACCCTGTTACTAAGGAGGTTTAGTCAAAAAGACCAAAGCACATGCCATCATAAGACCCTTCAGATTCTTCTTTCTTTGCTTCTGCTTTCTTCTCCTCAGCTGGGGCAGCAGTGATGGAGGGGGCAGGACCCCCTGCTGGGGCAGCACCAGCTGCTGGGGCAGGTCCACCAGTTCCCACATTGCGCATGAGGATCCTGATGTTGACATTGGCCAAAGCCTTTGCAAACAAGCCTGGCCAGAGATGTTCAACATTTTACACTGGCTGCTTTCATGAGGGCATTTATCTCATCCTCCGTGACTGCCACCTCATCGTCGTGCAGGATGAGGGCCGAGTAGATGCTCGCCAGCTCCAAGACAGAGGCCATGGTGCGGGCAAGTGCTAGGTGGGGCTGCCCGGCACGGTGTTAGTCGCTGGATGAAGCGAGGGCCTCACCCCAAAAGCGACCTTTGCTTCCCCAGAAGGACTGAGCAGCTTAGAGGCAGCTGAGGAAAGGCAAGTAAGCCTTTTTAAATAGGACAGTTTGGGTTCTTGCCCGAGAAGATGTTTAAGGGGACACACGCTGCAAACAGATGGTCCTTGGTGGATTTACCCTGGCCCAGTCACATCTTGTTTTTCTTTCCGTACCACTTCGTACCTCTGGGTGTCAGGCCCCTTCCTCTCTTCCAAAGTGGGGCCATTGGAAAGTGTGGTCTTCACACTCAGTTTGGATGGAACTCAGC
>NW_006782310.1:1838389-1849761 GCF_000442215.2 Lipotes vexillifer | reverse complement strand
TTAAAGGAATGCCGTTGATGGACAGCATCCATGCACTAAAGCACAGGAGCAGGCAAAGTTGTGCTCACCAGGCTTTCACCTCCCTTCTCTGTCACTTCCTCTCCAGATGCTGATATTTCTTTCCAGGTGACCCTACAAGGTGAGTCTAACCCTGGCCTCCTGTAAGGTCATTGTCCCACCACCATCAAACCAGACCTACCAGCCTGGGAGCCTGAAAGCGGAGAGTGGTAAGGGGGATTCCTCTGCCTCTCCCTCTAGTATCTTCCTAATCTGTTGTTAGATCCTTCACTCTTTTTTTTTTTTTTTTGAGGTACGCGGGCCTCTCACTGTTGTGGCCTCTCCCGTTGCGGAGCACAGGCTCCGGACGTGCAGGCTCAGCGGCCATGGCTCACGGGCGCAGCCGCTCCACGGCATGTGGAATCTTCCCGGACCGGGGCACGAACCCATGTCCCCTGCATCGGCAGGCGGACTCTCAACCGCTGCGCCACCAGGGAAGCCCACAAATCTAAATTTTTAAGTAAAATCATAGAAATACTAGAAACTGTGTTGTAGTTGAAAATGCATTTAATGTTAGGGCTGAAATGTGTTGATAACTGTGATATCAAAGCAACAAATACTTTAAAGGAAAAGGTAAACACACATTTTTGAACTGTCTGAAACAAAATAATTGAAAGACCTTTTAAACTGGAAAAATATTTATAACATATGTGACATTTAGATTTTACTATCTTTAATATATGGAGGGTTCTTAAAAATTAATTTTTAAGAAAGAGCACGTATTCCAATAAACAAATGAGCAAAGAACATGAACCTGCAGTAAAACACATACACACACAAATAAAGATAGACCAGGAGAGGCTTCCATGGTCGTGCAGTGGTTAAGAATCCGCCTGCCAATGCAGGGGACAAGGGTTCAAGCCCTGGCCCAGGAAGATCCCACATGCCACGGAGCAACTAAGCCCGTGTGCCACAACTACTGTGCCTGCGCACCTAGAGCCCGTGCTCCGCAACAAGAGAAGCCACCACAATGAGAAGCCCGCGCACCGCAACGAAGAGTAGCCCCTGCTTGCCGCAACTAGAGAAAGCCTACGCACAGCGACGAAGACCCAATGCAGCCAAAGGTAAATAAATAAATAAATATTTTTAAAAACAAAAAAAAGATAGACCAGGAAAAAGTTTTAAGTTCAATTATTTCAGCTAGTCAAATAAAAGCTGATTGAATCGTGAGTTTTTGCCTAGAAAATGTACTTTAAAATTGATGGTATTCAGGGATAATGATGCAGGAATCATCAATAAGCTTAAGGAGTATAAATTGGTACAGCTATGCTGGATGTAACTTTGGAAAAATGTATCCATTTTTTAAATCCTAAAATTGTGTACAAACTATGACCTAGTAATTCTTCCTCTAAGAATTCACCCTAAGAAAATGATTACAGATGTAACAAAGATTTATTTACCAAGATAGTTTATCAATATACTTGTTTACAATAACCAAAAACATGGATAGAACCTCCAGCCCAACATTAGGGAATTGGTTGAACAAACTGTGTATACCCATATAATGGGAAATTATAAAACCATTTTGAATAAGATTGAAAAATAGCATTTAGGAAAATAGAAATATATTCATGTTATATTGTGGGGAAACATTACAAAATAGTTTATACAGTATGATTCATTATTGTAATATTTGTAAATAAGAATATCCATGGAAATAAAGAAAAACTATATACCATAACACAGGTTATTTCTGGTTGACGATACTGCAGTGTTTCTTATTTTCTCTTTACCCCTTATCTAATTGTATAAATCTACCATGAACATCGATTGTTGTCATAAGAGACTATTCTTTTAAACTATTAAAGTTAATGGCAAATAATTAGATAATCAAGTAATCAAGGAATTAATTTTGATGCAATATGAGAAAGTTGGTTTGAAATATGTAACAGGGGAGTATCAGAGCATTTAAATCCCAACGTGGGAATGAGGAACGCAATTGTGTCATGGAAAGAAAGAATTCAAATAAAACAAGTGTACAGAGGAAGGCAAGCTGAGATTTGAAACTGGTAAAGAGGGGAAAGGATGTTATTGACTATTAGCTCAGATAAGAAAGTCAAGGAGCAAGCTTTCAGTGCATTTGAGTATTATAAGTCAGCTTACTATCATACAAAACAGTAATGTGTTTTTATTCGGTGCAAATGTGGTAACGGCCAAATTACTTACTCTAAAATGCAAACACCTTAAAGGGGAGCTAGTAAAACACTGGAAGCAGTTAACTGATCTCCAGCATGATTGGGATTTTCAGGCTGGTGTTAAGTTTAACAATCTTGAAAGGTGTTTTGGAGTTCAAGTGCAAAATAAGTCCCTCCCTTGGAGGGAATTCTGTGAATTAATTGGAGACACAGGCATTTACAGCTCACAGGTTTCCTCATTTGCTGGAGGGTATTGTTATCTTTATAGTTCTATATATAAAATTGGCAAATGTCCTAGGTCATGCCTCTTCCCATGAAAAATTGATCATGTGCTGGGAAGCAAGGAGAAGCCCCAAAAAAGTCTGGACAGAGATACAGATACATAACCCAACACAAAGGCACATCAGTTTAGAAAACTGGCGCCTTTCCCCAAGCATCAAGGAATTGTCCTCTTAGGGGGAAAATGGTTATTTCTGAGGACTACTCATGATCACTCCCAGAATTTTCTTATGTTCCAGAAAAAACACCACATAGAAATTTCCACCACAGTAGTATTCATATTTCCTAGCACATAGGTGTATAGAATGCTACAGCAATTGGCTACAAAGTGGACAGAAAGTTTTGTGGTTAATCAAACCAACTTGCCTCGTGAAGCCGGTATACCTGGATTTACTAGTGAACTCGTTTTCCTTATATGCAAAATTGAGATAACAACACCTCACTTACGCAGTTGTTTAGAAGATAAAAGTAAATAATACTTATAATGCTGAATCCATAACAAACAATAGCTACCATTGGGACATGTTTTTTGTGGGGGAAGAAGTTGGGGAGAACTTATTGTAAATGTATAAGACAAGAAATACAGTTGACCCTTGAACAACATGGGTTTGAACTGAGCAGGTCCACTTATATGTGGATTCTTTTTCAGTAGTAAGTACTACAGTACTACACGGGTTTGTGGTGGGCTGAATCCACAGATGTGGAACTGTGGACGCAAGGGTCAACCATAACTTATATGTGGATTTTCCATTGCCCTGGTGGTCAGTGCTCCTAACCCCTGCATTGTTCAAGGATCAACAGCATATGTAACTTGAACTGAAATACATTATTACAATAGCAGTGTTTTGGCTGACAACTTTTTATCTGAAATGCCACAAAGATCCTAAGCAAAATTCAAATGCTTCTATTTATAATAAAGTTGGAAATTCATTTCAAATTCATATTTTCATCAGGGTGTGGCCAGCATTTTAACAATTATTTTGATTTTTTAGCTCCATTCACATTCTCAGTGGCAAGTATATTTGTCCCATGTTTAGACATTCTATACACTTAGCACAGCATATGTGAGCCAACATGCTTATATTAATGTCAAAAGACTGGTGAGATTTTTTTCCTGCTCTCAATAATTAAAACATTTCTGTAGTCTGGTACTTAAATCAGCAAAGAATAGAAAATTGTTAAGACACTGTTAAGCTAATCTCCGTTTGTGAATTTTTTTTCTGTTTCTTTCTTTTTTTTAACAAAGTAGGTTAAGTTTTGCCATATTCATATAAGGTATTTTAGAGAAAAAACTTTTCAGATATAATAATTTTCAAAGGAAATGTCTTATGCAAGCTTATTTGAGCTTGTTCTTATAGAAGCAATCTTTCTGAGCCATTGATTGCAACCTATAACCACTACAATATGGTGACATAAGTGACAATGACATGGTCAGTTAATCAGGAGTACATTTATTTTAGTTTAACAAAATTTGAATCAAGTGCTTTAAATCTAGAAGACTTCAGTCCACTCTTTTCAGAGAGGGCAAGCTGTTTGGCTAAGGATTCAAAGCCGGTTAACAAAAAAACCTGCCTTAAAACTCAGGTACCCAGCCTTAAGGTAAAAAGTGAAATATTGGCATTTCTGAGAAAAGGTCAGGAATAGATTTTAATAATCAGTTTTTAAACACAATATTACAAAGCACACCGTATACACGTGCTGTTTCTTAGCTAGATGGTTTTGCTTGTAGTTTCCAGGGTTGTGAGTAGAATGGAGTTGTTGAGTAGCATGATAAATGTTCGAGTCTCTGCTCTGCCACTTAATACAACCATAAACTTTTCCATCTACAAAATGGGAACAATAGCACCTACCTCACAGGGGCATTAGGAGAATAAACTGAGAGAGATTATGAAAGTAAAATCAATTTTTAAACTAATAAAAAATTTGAAAATGCAAGGGATTGGTATTATCATTATTAATCAGCTTACAGAAATCCTGGCTCCTTTATTGTGAATGAACTTGATTTCAGGCTCTCACGCTTATTTCAGCAACATAGCTCTTAGATTTACGATATTGAGGGTTTTTCTCACCAGTGGGATTTTTGCTATGCAATAAGAAAATATAAGTAATTATCCAAAATAAGGCCATCTAATTATATCAGGGGGTTCTGATAACAGCATAAACCATGAAAGTGGACCCTAAGTGCTTTACTATCTGAATCATAAAACAGAAATACATTCTGTTATTGCACTATTGCAAATTCTTTATTTTTATAAAACAGATTTGAGAGTGCTTCCCAAATTGTCATTTTTATACTGAATATGTTCCTGTTAATTTTTCGTATTGATGTTAATATTATTTCACAATATCATGCCATTTTTACTAATGGATTTTTTTTTGTAAATAACCATAGTTTCCACATAAAAAACATGATGGAGTTGAGGTCTCTGCTATAGTCATTAATCCCCCCATGTAATACACCAATTAGGCCTGTATCATATCTGCAAAAATATACATAAGGTCGTTTGCACGTAATTCATACCCATACCGAATGATAACCTCATAAACTGTTTTCCCACCATTGAAGCACACATGTTTAACTTTGAAATGTGTTGCCAGAAGAATGCCTTTGAAAAAACGAATCCCACTGCAGATGAAGTCTCATCAATTGCTGCTTTTTTTTCTACTGTATACTTTATGAATTGCCTCATCATAATTAACTCCAGCCACTGGAATTAATTACTCCAGATGATCTGGAAATTGGTCTTCTCAATTCCTCTGAAATTCATCAAGATCATTCCGCAAAGCGGGGGAAGGGGTTTGTATAAAGCAAAAATGTCTTTGAAAAACTGAATATGTTTTAGTGTTTTGTTTTTTAGAGAAGGAAAAGTAGCACAGGAAGATGACTTTAGGCATATTTTATTCCTTTTTCGTTCCATAAAATGATAGACATTAGGAACTGAAAGTGATCATAGTGAATTTCTGGTTCAACCCCTTCCTTCCATACACGTGGAAGGGAGACCCTAAAAGCTTGGGTGAATTGGCAAGGTCCATGTGGTCATGGGCTCATGATCCAAAACCCATGTCAGGGTTCTGTTTGGCAGTAAAATAAGAAAGAAAGATAGATAATTGATTTCACAGACTTTCTCATACAGAAACCACACATGGCACTAAGGACTTATAGGTGAGAAAGATGCACTGAAAATGAACGCTTTGCTAAAAGCATACTAGGATGCTCATTTGAGGAAGCTTTCAGTTTGATTCAGCCCATCTCAACTTGGTCCCAATTGTTTTCAGATTTTCCATCACAGTCATTCTTCCCTAAATCTGTTATAATTAGAGACCATCTATATTTGATAGAACAATTCTGTATCAGCCAACTGCATGGAAAATAGTTGATACCAGTTTACAAGTTTTTAACTGTCAGAGGAGATTTTACCTTTTGAATAATGTACATATTTGTTAGTGTCAATTCTTCCAAAATGTTAGCATTCTTTCAAAACATGCTAAATTCTCTCTTAGAAAGAGTACATATGATCCAACCAGAGCAGAAACTTGTTAATCAGGGATTGGAGGCAAGGAATATCTCAGAGTATGTCACACCTTTATATAAAGCAGAAATTGGTGTAAATGGGGAATATATGAGTAAATAAAAAATAATAAAAGTAGGTTTTAAAAAATCGTTTTCCCATATATTCTCTGCAAGTTCCCGATACAACGAAATAAAGGGTGACATGGTGTGTCAGTTGAGTCTTTCCAGCAGCAGATCCTCAGACAGAGCTAGAAATGCAAGGTATTAATTGGGGATAATGCCTGTTACAGATAAAGGCGAAAAGGAACCAGAACAGTTAGAGAAAACTTTCAGACTCTGATGTAGGTCTGATGCCTGTGGAAATACAAGGGAAGGAAGGAGAGTCAGGTAGGGAGAACCTCAGCCTGTGGGGCAGCTCTGAGGAAGCCTCGGTCAGCCAACAAGGGACTGCAGGACAATAAGCTCCCAGAGAGCAGTGGGAGAGATCCCGCTCTCCAGAGCTCGCAAGCCCTTCACCACTGTTTTGCTCAGTGGTCTGCTGAGGGCCGCCATGCAAGTGCTCGGCACTGGCTTAAAGGCTGAGGCAGATCCCAGGGTCACCTACACTCAGAGGCTGTTGGCTACTCGCGCTCCTTGTAGAGGTCTTCCCTTGAAGGGATGGCTGAGTGGTGCACCAGGATGGCTTTCACTTACAGGCATCGATTCCTTTCCAGTGTGATTGCATGGGCTGAAATTGATGACAGCCAGTCAGGTCACTGCATTGCTGCTGCCAACTTTAATTTGGATGTGTATTCTTTCCCAATGACTTACCCAATTACTTTCATAAAGAAATTCCTTTGTGAAAAATTTCCACATCTTATCAAGTCAAAAAACATATCATAAACACTTCTGAAACCTTCTCAGGTCATGGACTGTTTCTCCACAGATGTGACCCACCCCCTCAAACCCATTGAAAGCACTAAATGAAAGTAAAAGTAACTTTGTGTTTAGAAACAACTAATTCTGACGCATTCCCTTCTTACTCTGGAAAATGTATTCTCTCCCCTGCATATACATAGGACATTTACTCAACCTTGATTCTTCTCATTGATTTTTGTCTCCCCACAGAAAAGCTTTGTCCTGCTGATTTGTTTTAATCAAATTGCTCAGTGATACAAAACAGAAAATAAAGGAAGGTGAGTTTTGCTTGTTTGCTCTGGTTGTATTCTGGAGCAGTTTGATTTCTGCTTCCCTCTTCCCCGGCTGGGTCTGTGTGCATGACCTTCATTGCTGTCGGCCCTCAGGGTCCTCAGGACCTCACACAGGCCAATACACGGAGCTGGCCTGGCTCCCTGGGCCCTGCCCCCTAGGCCCCGCAGGGTACTTGATGGTGTTGAAGGCAAACTGACTCAGAAGAAACTTTTTTCCTCTTTGTCTGAATTTAAATCCATGTTATTTCCATAATTTTGAGCTATAAATGTAATGTTTTCATCTAACAGCAGAGGATAATGCATTTCCAAATTTAATCTTGAGCCCTAACCTCGCCCCAGATTCTAAAATCATGTATTCCAGTATTTGCTCGACATCTCCATTTGATGGATGATTAATAGGAAAAGACATCTCAGACTTAACATGTCCAAAGCAGAACTCTTGATTTCCCCTCCCCCAAACCTGTTCCTCCTTCAGTCCTTTCCCACTTGGTAAACAGTACATCTACCCTCTAGTTGCTCTGGTCAAAAATTGTGGACTTGCCCTCGACTCTTCTTTTTCACCTTTGTATTCTATCCATGAATGAATCATCTCACCTCTCC
Source organism: Lipotes vexillifer (assembly GCF_000442215.2). Lineage (NCBI taxonomy): Eukaryota > Metazoa > Chordata > Mammalia > Artiodactyla > Lipotidae > Lipotes > Lipotes vexillifer. The sequence goes on along the minus strand of NW_006782310.1, from coordinate 1,841,989 downwards.
CTAGAGCATTTCTAACCATGTCCACCATTACAACCCTAGCCCAAACCACCATCAGCTCTCACCTGGGTTATTTCAAGAGTCTCCTGAGTGGTCTCCCTGCTTCTTTTGCCTCTTCAATCTATGTCCCTTTCTTGCTGTCAGAGTGGTCCTTTTAAGCATAAGATATATCATCTCACTCCCTTTACCAAAACTCTTCAAAGACTTGTCTTTTCATTCTGGATAAAATCTGAAGTCCTCGCCTTGGTCTATGGTGCTTTCCATTATCTGTGCCCTGACTACTACCCTGACTGCATCTCCGGTCACTGTCGCTTTTCCCCACTCTGTTCTAGCCCTAGGACTTCCTTGCTCTTCTTTGAGTAAGTCAAGCTCACACTTACCTCAGGGTCTTTGCATCTGCTTTTCTTTCTGCCTGGGCCAATCCATCCAGCTGTTCTCAGAGGGACAAGGGCTGCTTCTGGAAGAGAAGAAAGAGCATGAGAGATAGTTAGAGGAAGCTCAGAGGGCTCAAAGCCAGGAGTGACCTAGCGATGCACAGACACAACAGAAAGTGGATTTGGGGCTTGAGTCAACTTTCCCTAAGCCTCAAAACACTGGGGGGCTCCAGCTGCCAACTGAGCTATTCTAAACAATGGTGAAGAACCTCCCACTTTCTGCCCCCAAAGGAAATATTTACTGTTGGCTTTCACAAACCCAGTGCTTTACATATCTTATTCCCGTAAATCCCTACAACGATACTATGGGGTACATATGATTATTATCATCATTGGTGTACATCTACACAGGGTTTATATGTTTCACATACGGTGAGGTTCCATGTCACACAGCCAAGGAATAAAGGCAGAGCCAAACACAGGTTGAGCCAACAACTCCAGAGTTCATGCTTTTCTCTTCCTGTCATGCATGCTCCTAGTTAAATAAGACCATTCGCTACAAGCCCCACAACTTTCCATTTCCCTGTTTATGATATTGCATCAGAATATCCCCTCACACTCCCAATCCCTCCTTAAATTCTTACTTGTACTTCCAGGACCAGCTCAAGTGATCACCTGGACCACCCTCCTCCCCACCTCAAATAAGAACGAGAGACTTTCCTCCCTATCTTCATGGTTTGTGGATGTGGTCTGTGCCCCGGTTCACCCTCATTGCTGTCAGGTGTATATGTGTCTAACTCCCATCAATCCTAAGCAGCTGGAGGCTAGAGCCGTATTTTCATCATATTTTTACCCCTCAACACACAGGACAGTGCCTTGCATGTGTTAGATGTTCACCAATGCAGCTGCAGTTGAGTAGACTTGAATGGAAATACTACTACCAGGTCCTAGTTTGCTGGTCATTGGTAATAAAGGCTAACTTTCATTGATCACTTTCTAGGTGCCAGGTGCTTGCTAATCCTTTACGTGATCTATCTCAATTTATTCCTCGCAATAACCCTATGACCTGCGAAATGTTATTATTCACATTTAGCATGGAATGGAACTGAACAACAGAGAGGTCAATTCACTTTACCAGTGACTTCAGCCCTAGGAAATGGCAGGATTTGAACCCAGGCTGTCTGAATTGAGATATCCCCATGAGGTAACTATCACACTATCCAAAATTGAATTTTGTGACCTCAGTAACTACTGTAACAATTGCCTCTTTTATTCCAATCCTGCCCACAGTTGTGCCACGTGATGCTCTATTGTCTGCTCATTTGCCCATTTTAAGCTGCATTTCAGGGCAGGACCCAGGAACCAGAGAGATTCACTTTGTCAAGAGGTGGATGTCATATGTGTGCAGTGCGGCTATGGGGCTACATCTAAAGCAAGTCCCAGAATTTGGAATTCCCACTTGAGGTCTTAACTGCATCCACATAATACCACTGATGACTATGAATCGGTCTAACCAGACTCACTCATCCTAAAAATAAAGAATTCTTTTTTTTTTTCTTATTGATGAAAATATGTGAAGATTCAGGAGACCAGTTAACATCTTAGTGACCATGGTTTTGGTCCACAGTGATCATCCATCCTGACAAAAATGATGGACACAGCTATCAAACCCCGGACATGGGCCAACACCACGGTGCACACTGGCCACGGCCGTCCAGTCTTCAAATCACCTACCAGACCATAGACTTCACTGCTGCCTGAGACAGGAGCTCTTAAGAACACGAACTCACAGAGAATATTAAATCTTAAAGAACTTCTCTGGTGATTGCTGAGAAGTTGACTAAAATTTGGGGCTGATTTCAACATTTAAAACTAGCTTTTTCCATTTTGATATCTATTTTTTTCTACATCTTAAAAAAGACAGATACCTTTTCTCTTAATAAATAATCACATTTTTATAACTGTACAAGATGGATAACTGCTCCTTAATTTGCAAGTGAAAATTAATTTCTTCATCTCAGATGTAACTGGATGGATTGCAGTATTGATTTGAGCACATTCTGTACAATTCCTGATAACATCAACAGAGAAGGAGGGGGCTGAGGTGTGACCTCTCAGATTCTGCAGTCCCTTGACAGTGTTGAGCATTTGTCATTAACAGAGGGAACTAAGTTCCTCTACTCAGAGGGAATAGGATTTACAAACGGTAGCACACACAAACACACTTAGAGGATAAAATGGAAGGGGGATGCCAATGATTTGTTTGTCATTTGAGATGGAGACAGGGGAGGACTGGTATTGTTTCATCTGAGTCAAGTAGCAGAAAGTCTGAATTTAAGTGCAGCTCATTTGATTTTATTACCGAGTACACGTGGATATTAGCAGATTGGTCTCTTTTCGCCCATGCCTGCTGCCCTGTTTTTGGTCATTAGATTATTTGATTTGACACCCATCATACAAATAGGCTGTGCTGTATCAGGGCTGATAGGAGGAACAGAGGAGGAAGAAATATTGCACAGCTGGTAGTACAGTGAACCCAAAAATATACAGCAATGTACCAGAGGGAATAGTCATCAACACGAAGTGAATAAGCACCCAGACTATTGATTACATGCTGCTCACAGAACACCAGGCGTTTCTGCCAACCCCTTTCTACTCATACACTGAACTGCAGACAGCATGCTGTACCTTGCATCATCAGTTTTGATGAATAATGCACTGATAAGCACTGCAGCCAGTATTCCGGGGAGCTGGGTAGCCAGATGTCATCTGGATCTCCAGTAGTTTGAACCCTGGGTCTCTGACAGACACTGATAAAAATCCAAGGCGAGCACTGCAGAGGGGGCAAGGCCACTGCAAGATTCTGGTGAATATCATGGCGTTTGGAAAATGAATGAGAATCAGCTTTGTCATGTGCAGCATTTTGAAGCATAATTTAAACAGAGGGTTAGTTGCTAAGTGGCAACGCCGGTGAGGTGAACTTCCATCTGAGACTTGTTGGGAAATCGCACACACAAAGAAAGGGCTTTTGAGAGGAAATCATTTTTAAAGGGCTTAAATCCACTTGGCTGCAAATGGGCCATCGTGACAAACAGATGGAACGGGTTCCCTCTACGATGGAATTCAGACGGTGGTTATGACAGATTTGAATGTCGCCTTGGCAGGAGAGGGCGTGGGATCCGATGCCCCGTCCCCCCACCCACCCCGTTCACTGCACACTCAAAGCATT
>NW_006782310.1:1832108-1838151 GCF_000442215.2 Lipotes vexillifer | reverse complement strand
TCAGCAGGAGTACTGCACAGATCATGTTTTAATTCCATCATTACAGGTAAATGTTCAAAAGGATCAATTAGACACAAGGTTTCCTTCACTCAGTAACTGCAGACCTACCTCAGGTCGTTTTATGAGTGAAACCTGGAGCTCGGGCAACCATTGTCTTTGCTCTATTTAATTCTTTGTCTAGACAACAGATTTTTCTGACCCTAGATTCACAATGGTCTCTGGCTCCATCCTCAGTTGCAATCGGCTTTCCTCCACTCCCTTCCAGGCCGTCTCCTCCCTGTGGCTCCTCCCAACCCTGTCACACTTTTCTCCAGCAGCCTCGACTCTTCCAATATACTCAGCCTCCGCAACCCACACTGTCAGTGTCAAACGCTGATACCTGGCAAATCTATTCCCCCAGCTGGAAGGACTCAATGATAAATCTCCAAAGTGGGAGATTTAAGCTACAAACATTGTGAAGCTCAAGCTATTACTTTGATACTGACCCAACTTGGACCTACTGCACCAGACTGGATCACATGAGCCGAGAACCAGAGGGCAGCCTGGGTGGTCATTGCCTGGAATGTACAGACAAAAACCACACGAGCTTTGGGTGGCAACACCCCTATGAGGTCGGTCACTTCAGGCTCGGTTCTAATAGCATCATAACAGGCAAAACTCAGATGAGGTCAAAGCAGTTTTCCAAAATCCCTAAAGTAGCCCATAATGTATAATACAAATAATCTTGTATATGCAAATGTATAGTAGGATATTATAATAGCATTTCCACGTAAAATATCCTATGTAATAGAGTTTCTCTCAACAAGGCAAGAAGACAACCGAAAGCAAAGCCCATACTCTCCTTTTCCTCACTCCCTGCCTGTGGTCTGAGTGGAGACAGGCTCATCTGCACCGGTGTGTTGGGGGGATTTTTGGTTTTATTTTTACTTGTTATTATTTTAAAAAATTGAAACACAGAAGAGTAGAAAGAATAGTATACTGAACATCCATGCAACATTTACTAAGTTGTGAAAGACATTAATCTTGGCATATTTGCTTTACCTTTTCTGAGAGGGGGATTGAAAATGCAAAATAAATTACAGATACTGTATTTTACCCAAAAAACTTCAGTATCTCTTTCAAAAGGGAATTTTCTTTAATGGCCCAATTTTATTATCACACCAGCAGAATTTATAACTTCTTAATATCATCTAACATCCAGTCCGTATTCAAATTTCCTTTAGTCTACTCAAAATACCTTCTATAGTTAGTTAATTTGAACTTGAATCCAATTAAGCAACATGCATTGTATTTTCTTTCCCCTGCACTATTTAAATAGGTATTATTTCTGTCTATCTCTCTCTCTCTCTGTCTCTCTCATTAAGTGCACCTAAGTAAACTTCATTAAGTTAAAATGTGTAATATGCAATTTGTCTTAATGATAATATAAAGAACATGAAATATGTCTTAATAGAACATAGTAGAAAATTTCATGGGATAATAATGACTAAAACAATAAATGTACTTTGGGGGATTAAAAAAAAATACGTTCACAAGTTCTTTGATACTCCTTCTTTCAGGAGTTGAAGGTTAATTCCCTTCCCTTTGATGTGTGGGCTGAACTTAGTGACACATTTCTAATGAATAGAATATGGCAAATGGGATGAGATGGGCTTTTGACAGATTGCAGCTTCCAACTTGAATGTGATCTCTCTCCTCTCTCTCTGTCTTTCTCCTCTTCTCTCTCTCCTCATATCTTTCTCAGAAACTACGTCCTGTGAGCAGCCCTATCACAACTGCATTGCCTGTGCCTCAACTTCCCATTTAGAAGCACCCAAAGCCTCAAGACCCTTTTAGCCAACAGCCAGAGAATCCTTGGTTTCATAATTTCACAGCTCCACTACAGTTACCACTCTGCTATCATATCATGGTCTTAAAAGAGAAATCAAGAAGCAGCCCTGACATCCAGGAACTGGTCTGACACTTACAGCAAGGACTCAGCATTGTTTGAAGCTGTCTTGGTGCTCACAGCCAGGCCATGTGTTTATATATTCTTCTGTTAAACATAGATTATCTCACAGAACCATCATCAGACAAGGTCACTTAGATAAAACAAGGCCACTTCATAATTTTGGCTGAATACAGATCAAAGCAAGGTCACCGTGCCACCCACGAAATACCAAACATCCCCCTGTATACACTAATGTGAAGGACTGTTCCTTCTTTACCAACCATTACAGCTCTATCCTGACCCAGGATGCCCTTCCTGTCATTATAGAATGACTCCTGCTTTCTGTCCTGTCCAGAGTGAACTCCAGCCTCCTTGGACCCCTTCCCAAATCATCCAACCAAAGCCCAAGTCCTCTAATATGCTCTTTTTAATCCCCTTACTAAGACCCCCTATGGTTCCCCATGGCATGCGTTCTCCCTTCATGCAAGGAGTGATAAACCCAAACTCCAACTACACGTGTGTTCCTGGTGGTCTCTGGCTAGAAAACATTAGCATAGTAATAATTATCATTTATTTCTTCTCCAATGGGGGCACAGACCTAGGTTATTATAATTCTGGCTTTATAACATATTACTTGTATGACTTTCGCTAAGCCACAAAATTTTAATGCCTCAATCTCCCCATCTGTGAAATGGTACAACATCTTAACTAATCAGGCAGTTGTACAAATTAAATGAGGTAAGGTATATTAATCACTGATCTTACTCCCCTGCACACAGAAAATGCTCATTATATGGGTTTCCTTCTTATTTTAGTGAGGGTAAAAAAATTATTTTTATAAAAGCTAGGAAATTATTTCAAGTTTTGCCAAAATGTTAAATATCCTAGGATATCTTATATTCGACACTCATCTAAAGAAGGGAAACTAATCTTATATATAAACACTTACTTAACCTTCCCAGGATGAGAACTTATTTCTACTTGGTGAACTGTGATGTAATTTTTCAAAGCTTTGACCTCTTTGAAATGGTATATTGGTTAAAATTATTTTGGGCTTGGAAGCTCCTTGGAGTTGTTTGTAAGGCTGAGTTGTAATAATAGATTCATTAAATGGGTCTAATTTTACCAGTGTTTGGATGTGTCAGATCGGTGTTTCCTCTAGGTAGGCAATGTGTACACTTTGGGGGCTCAAATGAAAATCCCCTGTCGTGCAGAAGCAGCCTCTCCAGGGAAGCATGTCTCGCCTCCAGGACTGACCCCCTTCAGGTGCACGTCCTTGGTGCATTGACCACAGTCCAGGGGCTGTCATCAGCCTTTCATCCTCCAAAATTTCACCTTATCTTTATTCTAGAGACCACCTAACTTCGGGATGCTAAAGCCTGCATCAAAGCTACTAACAGATTTACTTGTAAAATCTGAATTTTTCTTTTTAATTTATAAGGCGAAGGTTAACTGCCAAAGAAAACTTTCATATCAATAGTGCTAAACAAGCACATATTTTCCCTATAGACAAAGCACATAGGAAATCAAATTATGAAAAGATTGGCATGGAATCAGAATGAGTGGGCATATGGTTCTGAAATTTAATAGCATTAGTTCTGATAGGGGCTGCAGATGGCTATTCAAGGGGGAGACAAAGTAGCTATTTCATTGAAGAGGACACCTCCCATGGGCAGGGCCTGGAGAGCCCCAATAAAACCTGCCCTTCTGATTGTCCTTTCTTTGTCCTTCCATTCCTGGAAAGTCATTCCTTCTTCTTTTTTTCTTCATGCAAATATGGAAATTTGGAAGCAAATGAATAACCAAGAAATTTGGAGATGTCTCAACATTACATTATTTTACGTTTACCTTGTTGAACTTTCAGGCTAAACCACAAACCTACATGTCTAGACAAGGCTGCTCTCTGAAAGGAATGGATGTCTTCTTTTGCTGTTCATCCTAAATATGAACCTGGAGAGGTTTGGGGCAGTGCTTGGGGGTGGGGACCGGCAGAGATATGGAAGGACAGAGTGAATTCTTTCAGTGGATGGCACGTGCTGTCTGGAAGATGGGCTGGGAGCGAGGCACAGGGCAGCCGGCTATAAGACATGAGGATAATCCAGGTTGAGGAGATGTATCCTATTCTCCATGTTGATCTTCTGTTTGCTTTTCCTCTAAAACATCAATGAAGCCTCATTTTAAAACATATAATCTGGGAGAAGATGCCAGAGTAAACGCACCTATCAAAAGCACCTATTTATTACTAAATAATAAAAAGGAAGAAATTAATCTTCACTGAAACAAGGAAATAGTCCCAGTGCCAAAGCCCAAAATACGAAATGTCCCTGCCAAATATTGTGTCAATTGAGTTTTATTAAATTAATCAGTTGATCAAGAATAATCACATCCCCAAATACTAACCAAGTGGGTGTTTGAATAAGGAGATATGATCTAGGAGGACCAGGGCACATCCCATAGATGTGTCAGGGAGCCCTAGGAAGGCTGTAATGAAGGAGGAATTATCCTACCCATCGTTTTGATTGTCAACATCCTGGACAACTATCCAGGGGACAGTGTGAGGTGAAATGTGAGGAAGCAGTGTCATGAAAGGTAAAAAAATCAAGTGAGAGACAAGCCATCAGGAAAAGGATATAACTTATTTGACGAACGGTTATTTGTAAAAGAAAATCTGGACAGAAGTTGTGAGTTATCCTACCTCATGCTCCCCTGTCCCCCTGCCTTTATTCCATCCTCAATCTCTGCCCTGCTTAGAATATTTTATAGCAAATATTAGAATCCATTCAAATATGAGCTAAGAATCAGACAGGAGACAGTATGGGACATAGGCATAGAAACTACAAAAAATAAGAAACAGAATATAAGCAAATGGCACTCAAAGAATAACCTCAGAAAACAAATCAATGAAGGAAATGGAAGACCTAAAATACCACAATCTAAATAAAATTAGAGATAGCATTATGTCTTTTAAAAAACAAAAGAAGAGTCAAAAAAAAAAAGCTACAAATGTTCAAATAAGAGATTATAAACTAAAACAAAGATCAACTAAAACTGAGCTGGAAGAAAAATAAGAAAGAAATTGAAGAGAAATTTAAAAATATTACAGTGATGAAAGCCCATTAAAAGAAACAAACATAAAATAATCATGACTGGAAACTGTCATGAACAGTATGGACGTGTTTGAGAAAAGAACACTGAAATGTACTGAAAATGCTATACTGCAATCTTCGAGGAAAGATCTAGAAAGAGAGGTGTGTGGAAGGGGGCTGTTTAAGCCCAGTCTTTCACAACCAGCGTTTCTTAAAAATGCAGAGGAAATGACTGTATTAGAGGTGTCAGGGGGTGGGTGTCAGGGTAGGTTAGAGCCTAGACTAGCCAGTTACTGGGCCAGTCAGGGTGTGGATGGACATGAGTGACCCCTGCCCCCCCCCCCAGCAGTAGCCTGGGAGAGAAAGGGGGACCACACCTAAACTTCACCTGGAGTGAGTCTGGGCTTAGGATCAAGTTGTGAATTCTTCCCCATATTTTACCCCCATTCCTTTATTCCTAAAAGTTAAGCAACACCTCATTCAGTTTACATCATGGTATCTGTAAATGTTATACTATAGAAAATTAGGGCAGGGCCTGTGCCCAATATGGTACAGAATAAAACCATGATCCTCCCCTAAGGATGGGTTGACAATGGCAGGTGTAACCTCCAATGAAGTTAGCAGTCATTAGCAGATGCACTGTCCGATGAGAGACAGTCATGGAAGAGGTAAGGGCATGGTAGCCAATGATGAGGCCAGGACAGGGGGATCTGAGATATGCACTCAGAGAACAGGTAAAGCAGCATCTATCTTGGGAAGCTCCCTTGGATATGAGAATGAGTCTATTTCAGGTGACCGCCTGCGCTTCATTCCACGTGCACCGATTTTGTAACTTGATTCTCAGAGTGTGATCTGATTTCCCTTATTTCCAAGTGCTTCTGTGTATGCAGAGTAATAAGTCCATACAATGAAATACTATCTTTCTGGAGTCCTTCTGCAATTGAAGCAAATACAGTGTGCAACCTTATAAAAAAGTTGAATATTCATTTCTGTTTATACCTCTGTCCCTTACTCTGTCCTGTTTCCC
>NW_006782310.1:1811274-1832026 GCF_000442215.2 Lipotes vexillifer | reverse complement strand
TCCCTACAGCGTTCACAACTCCATCTGCAGTGCAGAATGTGAGCACCATTTCATCCTCAGGGACAGTCCTTCTTTGCCATCTGCACCAGCAGCAATAATTCCAGCAGGACTTGTTTAAAACAACAGTATGTCATTTCGAGACAGGAGTTTCGCAAAAGGCAATTTTAAGGTACAAAGGCTCCTCCCATGATCTCCTTTCCATTTTTCTCTGGAAAAGAGATCTGAAAAAAAAAGAATCGGATTTTTAAATAAAAATAAACTGTGGTGTCTCAGAAAGGTCCCGTTCAGAAGCAGAATTTTAAAGTTATATATATATATGGTTATATATAGTTATATATTATATAATTTTAAAATTCATAGTATAGTTTTGAAAACTCAATTTGAGCCTATAGATAACTAAAACAGACCCTAATGACCCTAAATTTTGCCATCCAACAGTTTAGGAAAGTACACAGGAGTTAACTTGATTGTATTATTAGTAGCCTTGTTAATTTCAAAAGATTATATTCTCTAAACTAATGAGTTTCTTTAGTGAATTAGAAGCACTGTATTTAACATATCTTGAAATAATGTGACTATTGCATAAAAGAAAAGAACCAAATACAATAACGATTCTCAATGAAAAGGTTACATATTTAACAGCAAATTTACTTTGTGGAGGTCACATAGATGGGCACTGATGAAAAAAATTAATACAACTGTTCAGCAGAAACAGTATATATTGGAAATCATCTGTTGTTAGGCACCCTGAAATTACTAATAAATGCCAAGTTGTATCCTGAAAAAAGGGAATGTGACATTCCCCTGCCACTCAGGTGTGTAATCTCCGAGGACAGAGTCCCCCGCTCTGCTAATGGCCCTCTCAGGAGGAAAATATTGGGCAAGACAAGACATCTCTCAACACTCTGGTTCAACAGCTCTGACTCAGCCCTGAGGGCAGGGTAGAATAATTTGAGGGAGGGAAAAAGAGAAAGAAAGTTTGTCTAATTCAGACCCATACTAATATTTAAAAAAAATAGAACAAAAAAGAACAAAATAATGCCATTTGCAGCAACATGGATGGGCCTAGAGTCTGTCATACAGAGTGAAGTAAGTCAGAAAGAGAAAAACAACATATGTTAATATATATATATGGAATCTAAAAAAAAAAAAAAATGTTTCTGAAGAACCTAGGGGCAGGACAGGAATAAAGACGCAGACATAGAGAATGGACTTGAGGACACAGGGACGGAGAAGGGTAAGCTGGGACGAAGTGAGAGAGTGGCATGGACTTATATACACTACCAAACCTAAAATAGATAGCTAGTGGGAAGCAGCCGCATAGCACAGGGAACTCAGCTCAGTGCTTTGTGACCACCTAGAGTGGGGAGATAGGGAGGGTGGGAGGGAGACGCAAGAGGGAGGGGATCTGGGGATATATGTATACGTATAGCTGATTCACTTTGTTATAAAGCAGAAACTAACATAACAATGTAAAGCAATTATACTCCAATAAAGATGTTTTAAAAAACAAAAAACAAATACACACTAAAAGAAAAAATTAACTAGGGAAACTTGGTAAGAAAGGAACACCTAATAGTTGGGGCCAACTTATTTTATAATAAGAAAATTTGAGGAAATCACTATAATTCTCTAGTGTTTTGTACTGGAAACTTAGGAGCCAAAATCTCTATCTTGAAAGCTCATATGTTAATATGCATTTTTAAATGTATATTTCATTTCTACAACAGTTTTCCCTCACCCCACCCACTCTTATACATTTTTTCAAAAACACACTTTTATCAATACAGATATAAGAAGACTGTACAAATCATAATTGTGTAGCTCAGTGAATTTATATACAAGGAACACACCATCCAGGTAGAGAAATAAATATCACCACACTCCAGAAGCCCTCCATGGACCTTTTCTTGGTACCTGTCCCTACCTTCCCCTCCAGAGGTACATCCATCCTGACCTAGAAAACATATATTAGTTTTGCCTGATTTGCAACTTTATGTACATGAAATGATATACGATACGTGTACCCTCTGTGTCTAACTTCTTTCATTCAGCATTGTTTATGAGCTTTATTCATGTAATTGCATATAACAATGCTTTATTTTCACTGCTGTGAGGAATTCTATTGTGTGAATATACAAGAGTTTATTTATTGATTTTGTTTTTGCTAGACTAGTGGGTTGTTACTAATTTTGAACTGTTATGAATCAGTATTAATAATGCTGCTATAAGCATTCATACATATATAGATACATATATACTATACCTGTATGTGTATATATAAGTATATGCATGTATACACACATCTTTTAGTGAATATATGTATGCATTTCTGTTGGAATGGAATTAAGTCACATGGGTATGAACATATTCAGTTTTAGTAGATACTCACAATGGCTTTCCAAAGAGGTCGTCCCAATTTACCTTCCCATCAGCAGTGTATGAAAATTCCAGTAGCTTCACAGTTTAATCAACATTTCATTTCTCACTTTAATTTTTGCCTTTCTTGCATGTATGGTTATTTCACAGTAGTTTTCATTTTAATTTCCTTAATGACTAATGATGTTGGACACTTTCTCATACACGTATTATCAAATGGGTACTGCCTACTATGAAGTGCGGGTTTAACTCTTTTGCCCATTTTTTCCACTGGGTTGTCTCTTCTTTTCTTCTTGATTCATGAGCAATGCTTACATATTCTCGACGGAAGTACTTTGCTGGTTATACATATTGCAACTATCTTCTCCTCTTTGGCTTAACATTTTACTATGTTGGTGATATGTTTTGATAAATTGTAATCTCATTTATCAATATTTTCCTTTTTGCTTACTGGTTTTTTGTGTCATGTTTAAGAAATCTTTACCAACCCCAAGGTCATAAATATCTTCTTACTTGTTACCCTCAGGAAACTTTAATATGTTTTCATATTTAAGCTTATAATCCACCTGACATTGATTTTTGTTTAAGACAGAGTTTCTCAGTCTTGGCACTACTGACATTTTGAAGATGATTCTTTGCTGTTTGGGACTATTCTATGCATCTTAGGATGTTTAGCAGCATCCCTGATCTGTACCCACTAGATGCCAGTAACACTCCCCCACTCACTCGTGACAATAATGTCTCCAGACATTTCTGGATGTCCTTGGGGGTAGGGAGGCCAAAATCACTCCCACTGAGAATCACTGATTTATGGTATTAAATGGTGATCAAGGTGATACCCAGTCAGCCTAGTACTATTATAGGAATAACATTCTTTCTCCACAGTCTCAGGGTCACCAAATGTCACAAATCAAGAGACCACATGTTGTCAAGAGAATGTAAAGTTTTTTCTGGATTCTATTCTGTGCTCTTCGTTTGAGGGTCAACCTTTATGTCAATTTCACACTGTCTCATTATGAAGCTACCATAATTAGGTCTTGATATGTAGCACCATATGTATTCCAATTTTGTTCTTTATGATTTATTTTCTCTTACTGTTCCTACATCTTTGCACTTTCAAATACATTTTAGAATCAGCTTGTTGATTTCCATCCCCTATAAAAACATACTGGAACTTTGACTGGATTACTTTAAATTTATAAGCCAATTTGGAGAAAACTGACAATTTAGTGATATTGACTCTTGTAATTCTTAGCTATAATATCTCTATTCACATGGTTAAATCTTTAATTTCTCTCCAAGTTTTATGATTTTCAGTGTAGATTTCTTACATCTTTCCTTAGACTTAGGTAAAGGTATTTGACTCAACACTATTGTAAATAATATCTTTTCTTTAAAACTTTCTTTTAACAGTAGTTTCTAGTATGTAAGAATACAGCTGATTGTTTTATATTGAACTTATACTAATTACCTAGCTAAATTCATTTATTTATTCTAATACTTTATTTTTAAAGCATTTTATATTTTCTGAATGTTTACACTGTCCTGTAAAAAATGACAATTTTATTTCTTTTCTTTAATATTTATACTATTTTTTTCCCACTTACGTTGGCCAAAACTTTTAGTAGAAAGTTGAATAGATATGATAATAATGTGCAGTGTTGTCTTATTCTGATCTCAGCAGGGAAAGCATTTCATTTTTAATTATGATATTTAATGTAGATTTTATCAAAATAAAGAAATTTCATTTTACTCTTGGTTTGATATGAGTTTTTGTCATAAATGATGTTGAATTTTATCAGATCTTTTTATACATCCATTGCAATGATAATATAATGTTATTTTGTTATTGCTAAAATTGATTTTAAAACATTAAGCCAATCTTGTATGCCAGGAATATACTAATTTGTACTGATGTATTATTGTTTTAAGTGTCATAGAATTTAAATTGTCAATCATTTCTTTAGGATCTTTGCACCTCGGATGATGGAAAAGATGGGTCTGCAATTTTCCTGTCTTGTAAAGATTTTATCAAGTTTTGGTATCAAGGTTACTCTGTTTTTGTTTTGCTGTACGCGGGCCTCTCACTGTTGTGGCCTCTCCCGTTGCGGAGCACAGGCTCCGGACGCACAGGCTCAGCGGCCATGGCTCAAGGGCCCAGCCGCTCCGTGGCATGTGGGATCTTCCCAGACCGGGGCACGAACCCGCGTCCCCTGCATTGGCAGGCGGACTCTCAACCACTGCGCCACCAGGGAAGCCTTATCAAGGTTACTCTGGCTTATGATAGAGATACTTTGAAGTTCTGGGTGTTATCTTCTTCCAGAGAAGATTTACTCTTGCTTCTGACAGGTAAAGACTGCAGTTCAAAAAAAAAAAAAAAAGTTTATAGAGAGAAAAATATAAAAGAAAACCCAGGAGGATCCTTTGTTCTTGAAGAGACTTTTGAGAAATTCCTGTCCCACAAAGTCATACAGCTTTCTTAAACATCTGCTGGAATTATTGCTGTTGTAGTAAAAAGTAATTGAGAGGGTTTTTCTCCTATTTTTGTGTAAAAGTGATCCTATTTCTTCTGTAAGTGTAAGAAAGAATTTGCTGACAAAGTCATCTTGTTCTGACATTTCTTTATGAAAAGATTTTTTTTTTTTAGATTTAATGGCTTTAGTAAATATAGAACTGTTTAGCTTTTCTATTTCTTCTTACATCAGGTTTATTAAATTGTGTTTCTCAAAGGCTTTGTCCATTCTATCTGAATATTCAAATTCATTACTTTAAATTTTTCTTAACATATCTTATTATATTTTTAATGTCTGAAGGCAATGTGGTAATATCTGCAATGCTATTTTGATAGTTTGAGTTTATTCTCCATTTGTTTTTCTTTTGATCAGTCTTGCTAGGATTTTATCAATTTTATTAGTCTTTCAAGTAGTCTTTTACTTCTTTGATTTCTCGATTTGTACATTTGTTTCCTGTCTGTCATCTTTATCTTCTCTGTGTTATTTACATTTTATTTGCCAATCTTTTCATAACTTCTTGAAATAGGTGCTCAGATCATTGCTTTGTAACCTTTCCTCTTTTCTATTGTATGAATTTAAGACTAAAATTTCCCTCTCATCACAGTTTTAGCTGCAATCCACAAGTTTTAATATATCATATTTGTATTATCAAGTTTAAAATGTTTTCTAATTTCCACTTTAAGTATTTCCTTGTGAATTATCAAAGGGAATTTAAAAATTTCTAAACAATTGGAGATTTTCTTATTTTAAAACAACTTTATTGAGGTATACTTGATATACAAAAAATGAGCATATTTAATGTAAATAATTTAGTGCGTTTGGATCTATGTACACACCCATGAAATCATCATCACAATCAAGGTTATAAATATAATCTACTACCTCCAAAAGTTTCCTGCTGTCCTTTGCTTTTTTGTTTTTGTGGTAAGAACACTTAACATTAGATCTACACTCTTAACAAATTTTAAGTGTATGATACTTAAGTGTTAACTATAGAATATATTCTATATATATTCAGACTTTTCAATTTAATTGAGTTTTTCTTTATGGCCCAACATATGTTCCATTTTGGTAAATGATCTACATGAACTTAAAAAAAAGTATATTCTACCGTTGCTTTGAGCTGTGTTCTATTTACGTCAACTAGGTTAAGAGTGTTAACTGTGTTAGTCAAACTTTCTATATCTTCACTAAGTTTTCTTCATGCTTGCTCTCTCAGTTATTAAAAGAAATGTGTTTGAATCTGTCACTATGATTATAGAGGTGTCAATTTCTCCTTTTAATTTTGTTAAATTGGCTTTACCTAGTTTGAGACTTTGCTATCTGACACATACAAATTGGAACTCTTATTTCTTCCTGGTGAATTGATCCTCTCATCGTGAAGTCTCCCTAGTACATTTATCCTAAGGTCCACTTTGTCTGATATTAATATAGCCACTCTACCTTTTTTTTTTTCATCTTGGTTAACTGGCACAGTATTATAATCACAGTTATTTTAAAGTCCATGTCCTGAATTCTCATTATCTGAATCACCTGTCAGTCTTTCTATTTTGCTTATTGTTTCCTCTTGGTTTTCTGCAACTTGGTGTTTTCTCCTGGTATTTTCCTTCTTGGCAATTTGTCGTTCTTGTCATGGAATACCAGACATTGTGCATGATAGTTTGAAACTCTGAATGATGTCATCTCCTGAACAAATGATTTACGCTTGCTTCTGGTAAGCAGTGAGACGAGGGGTGGTTTACACTAATCCAAGTTCGGATGGAGCTGAATTGAAGCTGAATTTCTGTTTTTGTGAAAGCTAAATTTTTTTACCTCTGCTGACAGAGTGTAGACTTAAGGGGTCTCAACTGAAAAACTAGCATGTTTCCTAGGTCCTGCTTTCTTGGTGGGCCCTGAATTTTAATTTTGTTTCCCCAGGACCACAAGACTGCTGAAAGTCTACTTGGCTTCCCATTCTCTTAGCTGAAGGTTTCTTCTTGGCTTTTCAACTTCTCAGTTGATGCTCATAAATTAGGAAATGTCACTTCTCTTCAGGACTTTGCTCAAGTTCTGGCTGCCCTCATAGCCCTGAACTCTAATTTTCATCTCCTCAGCATTGTAAAACTGCCAGAAACTCTGCTCGGTTTCTCAGCTCTCAAGCCCACCCCACCTATGGATTGGCATATGCACTGAGAGGAAATGTATTAGCACAAAATATTGTGATAACCTTGAGGCATTTCCTTCTGCCTGAGTTAGTGGTCCCTCAAGTAATGACAGCCTTGGTAGCTAACCCTAGCCCTAACAATAACTCTAACCCTCCAATCAGAGATTTTTAAAGCTCCTTCCAGCCTTTCTACTTGTACCTGGAGAAGGGCTATTTTATTACAAGGTAGTCTGTTATAACCAGAGGCAGAAATACCACTCACACCCTTTTGAAATAACATTCCTTTAGAAAAATTCCAGTCCCCTTTAGCTGTGCTAAGGTGAGCGAAAAATACAAGATCGTTTTGTTTTTTTTCAATAGTATTGCAGAATACTCCCAAGTCTGGCTTAGGTGATGAAAAATTTGGTTCAAGTGAGAAAAATTGAAAGGGAATTTCTTAAGGGAAACGTAAGCGTCAATGTTATCGCCATCTCTTTCCATCTGGAGATTTTCCTTCTAGAGCATAATGAGTATTAGAAAATATATAACTAGCACATAATGCCTCTGATTTTACAGGTATCATTGCTGAGGATCGAAACTGGTAATTCTGTGATAATCCACTTCAGGCAGACCTCATAAATTAGATATGTAGGGATTGGGAGCCATAGATGTGGCATTGTGAAGGTGGTACACAAGGATACTTTACACCAAACAAAAAATTTTGTGATTCCGAGGACATTTCTTCAACTTTCCTTTTTCCACACCTTGCCTCTGCCTGGAGTGCTCCTTTCAAACCAGTAGGACTGCATTAACCTGTTTGCCCTACTGCAAGCTCCAGTCCAAAGGCAAATGCTAGAGCTTCTTGGCTTCTCCAAACACCTAATTCACATTTCCTGTACTGCTTTTATGGAACTTTCATCTGTTTTACTAACGTTGTATTTGTTAATGAATGTTTTCTTCCACTCAGAATTAAATCTCATTGACGGAAGAGACTGAAATGTTTTCATCTTTGTTTCCCCTGAAATACTTTGAGTTTATAAATAGTTGTTGGCAAAATAATTATGTTGGAAAGCCTAACTATAATGAACAGCCATATGGCATTCAATGTAAACCAAAGAACAAGAATAATTCTCTCTACTTGCAGTTGTGGATAATTCAATATACCAAAATGTAAAAGATAAATAATAAAAATAAAGGTGAATTATAATCACAGTACAACTGTGGGGTGTGTGCGTGTGTGTGTGTGTGTGTGTGTGTTGGTGGAAACATTATCTTTTTCAGCTAAGGATGGACAGCCAATCATTAATTGATTATTAATCCCAAGATCATTAATCTTGGATTATTGATCATTAATCCCAAGAAATCCCAAGAAATTCATGCTTCATTTGTAATTAGCTATGTGTATTTGCATAAAAACAATTCAAGTAAAATCAACAAACATTATGTTTGAGTTCCTACAATATAAGACACTGTGTTGTACATTCTGAGAACCACAAAGAAATATACTATATTAATCCTGCCCTCAAGATGGAATATTCTGAGGAGTTAAGACAGTAACACATTAAACATTAAAATATTGATAAAAGAATTTTTAAAACCACAGTTGAAGAGATGTCACCAAATAATACATGATTAATTGCCTAATGAATTGTAGAGGCAATCACTGCTTTAGGAATTGGGGGCAGGGTGAGCCCTTTCTGGGGGACTCGGGGGGAGACAGTAGACAGGGCCACCATTTGTGGAAGAACATTTGTGTTCTGCATGAAAAGCCCAGGTGGATTGGGGGTGGGGCAGCTGAGATCCAACCCAGCTCGGCTCACCAAGCCCTCTGCCCTCCTGCAGCCTGCTCCGGAGCAGAGAGGAGAGGCCTTTTTATAGCAATTCACACAGAGATATGGTAAGTGCCAGGAGGCTCTAACTGAGTGGAATTTTACAAAAGGTGTAAGCTTTGAACACGTCTTGCAGTATGAGTGTACTTTGCTGTAATTCCAGCAGATGAAAAGTACCAAGGATATGTTTGGGGACCACTTGTGGGGTGGTGGGGGGAGTATTTTGAGCTAAGGAAACATATGGGGAAGATGTAGGTACTCCAGGCTAAAAAGTATAGGATTTATCTTCTAGCTACTCAGAGCCAACAAATATTTCTGAACAGGTTACAAGTGGTTGCTGTTTTAGTAACATTTATCTAATGCAGTATTAAGTAAACTGGAGAAGTGAGAGAAGGGTCAGGGCATCTTTTTGGGGCATGATTGTAATTGTCCAGGCATGATGTGATGAGGGTCTGGTCTAGGGCAGTGGCCACAGTAAGAGAAAGAAAAATCTAAAAGAAATGCAAGAAAAAAACTGCAAGATAATTGGGAGGCTAAGATAAATAGGAGGAGAAAGAATCTTATTTTATAATAAAAGTATATTAGTTATTAAATGCAATATTTCTTCTTTAAGTTTAATATTCCTTTTCCGATCTTGAATCTTGATTGTTTCTCTTAAAGGAATTTCACTAGCCCTCAAAAAAGTCTTCAAAAATCATATTAAAATTGTATCTACATCTTGAGACTAAAGTAACGAGGTCCCACAGTGTCTTAAGATCGCTGAAAGTATAGCTTTGGAGCTAGACTTCCTAAGTTGTATTGCAGATCAGCACTTACTCCTTATATGAACTTGGAAAAGTTACTTGATTTCTCAGTATCTCAAATGTATCATCTCTAAAATGGGGGCGATAACAGTATCACCTCTAGTATTGCCTCATAGTATTGTTGTGAGGAATGAAACAGCACCTGGAACATACTGTTACTTTTCCTTGGGGTTACTCTTAATCTTTCTTGTGTTTCTTAGGCCATATCAGCCTGGGGCTAATAAAATGGTCATAAAAGCTACAAAACAGTATTCCTCCAACTCCACACCACCTGCTTTTCAGGAATTTTACCCTGTCTGCTCAAGCTACCAAATAGTTCTGGAAATTGCCAGGTAATGTCTCATTGGGCTATCAGGATGTCCAGTCCTCCCCCTTTCTCAAAGGCTTCTAATGTTATAATGGCATTATCTCCAGCTTCACTGCTACCCATCAGAAGCTCTGCCATCACTGATGCCGATACATGTGACAGTGTTTCCAGTATCCAATTTTGAGAGCTCTAAAAGGACGCTGAGGCACTGCTGTTATCACAGCCACCACTGTCAGCCCCGCTGTACTGCTCTCTCCAGCGCTGCCACTTCCAGGACAGTACAACCAACTGCTCCTCCTTCACCATATGGCAGGTCAACGCCACGGCCACTGATGTCAATGCTCCTTATACCCTGTGTTTTCATCATCCCTTAGAAGTGGAGAAATCGCACGTTTTATTTTCCCTTGGTCTTCTTTTTCCATGTCCCCCAACCCTAAGGACTCAGGTTTATGTCCTGGTGGCCAGCCTAATGGACCCTTCACATGACAAGCACAATTGCCATATTAGGATTTTCTCCTCTGACTTGAAATTTACCTTTTGCCCTTGAGCCTCCTCAGGAGGAGTTCTTTCCTAAGAGTTAGTTGATCCTAGAGGGCAACAGCCCAGCTTTTGGCAGCTCTACCTTCAGAGGCATGTCAAAATCTTGGTAAACATTATATGGGCTCAAGTTGGGATTCCTGGTCCAGTTGGTTAAAAAAAAAAGTCATGCCACATAGAAAGGCCATTTTTCTAAACAAGAGTCAAATTCATAAAAACAGTTATTAATGTGAGGAGATATGTTTTCCCATAACAGAAAACTAGGAAATGAGCAGGAAAAACATGGGGAGGCTTTAGAGAAATAAATGTAGTCAATGTGATGTAATTTCAATCCCCTGACAATGACTGATAGATCACAGGAATGGAATCAGATGGATGCTTGTCTCTGAGTGCGTTGCAAAACTGTTCCCTCACATAGCTTGTGAAGCAATCAACAGGACCAGGGGCTATTCTGGACTCAGTCCAAGGAAATGAAGATAGGTGAAATGAATACTGCAACATGGAAGCTAATAACCCCCTAGGGGAAAGTTATCATAATATCACCAGATTGGAACATACTTCTGAGAATATTTGTGAAGGGTAATAGAAATATAAAAATATTGGAAATGTGGAATGAGTTAAAAAAAAAAGTTGATTGGAATCAACGGTTGTGTACTATAATGGACAGGTGTACAGTGCTGAGAAAGAGGAAGTGACATTTGCTCTCCTGAAATTCAATTCTAACAACAGAAGTTAATGTAGTCTTATAAAAATGTAGTAATGGAAATCCAAAACAACTTCATTATTTAAAAATCCTATCAGCTTTGATATGGGATTAGAGTCTGGAGATTAAAAAGAATGAGAGAAGTCGCAAGCAAAATTCAAAAATGTATTTTAAAATGTAGTTTCAAAGGAAGCTGTATAGGATTGCAGAAAGAGCAGGGATTTTGGATATGACTGTCCTGAATTCACGATGCTAAGCAAGTCACTTCTCTCATTTCCTACCTAAAGTATGTACAATAATATCTACTTTTTTTTTTTTTTTTTTTTTTTTTTGTGGTACGCAGGCCTCTCACTGTTGTGGCCTCTCCCGTTGTGGAGCACCGGCTCCGGATGCGCAGGCTCAGTGGCCATGGCTCATGGGCCCAGCCGCTCCGCGGCATGTGGGATCTTCCCGGACCGGGACAGGAACCCGTGTCCCCTGCATCGGCAGGCGGACTCTCAACCACTGCGCCACCAGGGAAGCCCCAATAATATCTACTTTAATGGAACTATTGTTCACAGAAAGTCAGATCAGTCGTGTGAAAGCACTTGCATGGCACACAGCATTGGGTAGCTGCTCATTAAACATCACCTCCACTCGCTTGATTCCCCCTTCGTTTCCATGACCAACAGTGTATCAGACATTCGTGGTCCCTTCTCACTTTCTTCTTACTTCTACCAAGATAATAGTATCTCCATTGCCAGGTCAACTCTTAAAATCTGATGGGCCAGTGGGAAAGATGGACGAGTAGAAATGGACTTGAGAAATCTTGAGAGAATAAAACATATACACGAATTGCATTATAGGAAGTGCTTTTCACCAGCTGGTAGACACTAATCCAGCTTAGGGTAGCCCTAAAATACAAAATAAGATCATCAGTGGATTGGCCTTTTTTTTTTTTTCCCCAGTGTATAATGGAGAAAATGCAGGCATTAGATGGGTAACACCAAATGATTTCTAATTCTCTTTCAAGCCATTTCTTCTGATTCCAGCCAGACTGACGTGTTCTTACTAATCTGGCATCCAGGGAGTAGGGTTGGTAAACCATGGCTGCCTCCCCAGATCTGTGCCCTTAAAATGTAGGCAGCGTCCCCATGGGTGCTAACAAAATTGTATATTCTTAATATGAAGGCTCTGTCCAAGCTTACAAAAGGACATACAAAATGAAATCAAGAGAACTCTATCTGCTATTTTTACCATGCTCAGCTTACGAGGTATAACCCAAATGTAACTTTATTTTGATCTCCCCTCCCCCTTTAAAATGTACATAATGGGGGAAAGTTTCTCCCGCCATTAAAACATCCCTTTACTTTTGTGTTTACTATTTAGAAATAGATGCTTTTAAATTCA
Source organism: Lipotes vexillifer (assembly GCF_000442215.2). Taxonomy (NCBI): domain Eukaryota; kingdom Metazoa; phylum Chordata; class Mammalia; order Artiodactyla; family Lipotidae; genus Lipotes; species Lipotes vexillifer. The sequence goes on along the minus strand of NW_006782310.1, from coordinate 1,819,444 downwards.
CCTTAGGTTCGAAACAGTCTCAAATCAAGAGTCAGATGCTCATCGCTGGTAATTAGCAAAATTCTGAACTTGATTTAGAGTTAAATTCTCTCCCGTCCACCAGCAGGGCCAGTTTCAGGAGAGCTGCCTGCCACCATGTGGGTCAATGTCCCCCTAGTGTCAAGCTCCAAATCTGTGAAACCAGCTCTTAACCTCCTGCTTTAAAGCACGCACATTTTGATCCAGCACCTCACTTTGCTGTGCCACACCTATTGTCCCGTGAAAACTTGGTCAAAAATTTTAACATCCTATTACATATACGCACACCAATTTTTTAAAAAAACACTGGATATAGGAAAATCCACCATATTAGTATTAGGGTAATATTGCACCAAAGTATGGGAAGTTATTCAACTACACCTGAAGTATTGAGGTTTCCACTGAGGAAATGGGATTTCCTCAGTTCCACTGAGGTATTCATTCATTCATTTATTCCATATCAATTGAACATATATCATGTGCAGGCACTGTGCTAGGCTCTGAAACCACAGCAGTGACCAAAAAGGGTTGTGGTTCCTGATAGTGGACTGTACAGTCTATAAGGAAGGTGTCTGTCATTTGCCCTCCTTATTTTTCAAATAAAGACTTTATTAAGCTCTTGTACTCTTGTTTCAACATTGAAAACACACCATTTTCTTGTGTCGGCCTGTATGAGGCAATTAAGTCAACGTATATATGAGACAACCAGTTCTTGCCAAAAAGTAACTGGAGTATATGATATGAGCTTGTTACCTAAAGTCCTTGCCAAGGTTTTGTGTTATTGAAACCTGAAAGTTCACTTAATCAAAAGTACCTCTTGGTAGAGCACCATGGGTCAGTAGGTGAAGCAATGACATGGAAAGGACTCTGGGAACATGAATTTTAATTTTGTTCTGCCACTGACTGTGACCTTGATCAAGTCCCCAGACTTGTATCTCAGTTTCCCTGCTGTAAGAGCAGGAGGGGACTGATAATGAAGTTGGCTGAGTGTTGTGCTCTGTTTGCTTTACATCTAGAGAAGGCAAGTTAGCACTGAGTATCTGTTTTATGTGTATTAAAACAGAGCTACAAAAAAAGAAAAAGTCAAAAGATGATTCCAAATTCATGTAGTGAATGAGAAGCCAACCAAAAGTTGGAACGGAGGGTCTGTAACTCCCCGATCTCTTAGCTTGGTGATGCTCTTGGCAATGTTAAAAATGAGCTCAGGTTTTAGTGCCTCAGTTTTCATTTCCTTTCCACTGTCTTCCACAGAAAGTTTCCATCCTCAGTCCTTCCCATCCTTTAGTGAAAGAAATATATAAGCTGCCTCTCGAAGTCATATTTTTTTACTATGTGGTCTAAGGATGACATGAGCTAAGGGAAACAGAACATGTACTGCAGCCCTGCTGTGAGCCAAACACTGCTGAGCACTAAGTATATAAAATAATATAATCCATCAGGGGTCATGGTACTTGAGGGCTTACTGTATGCCAAGTGTTTTACGGGGATTTTTTTAAATTATGAAAGCAACTACCACAGTGTAACAAACAGCCATTTTACAGATATCGAAACTATGACTCAGAGTTGCTAAATATCTTCTCCAAGGTCACGCAGTAAGCTCACCCAGAGCTTCTAACTCCAGAGTCCATATTCTTAACCACCAACTCACTCTGCCTTCCAAAGATGAATAAGATTAGATAGAACCTCTTGTGAAGAGGCTCACGGATGAGTGGAGGAGAAAGATCCATAAATAACTGCTACAAAAGTACAGAGAAATGTGCAATTAAATTTGTTCAGAGCTGAAGCAAATGGGTGCATGAGCAAGTGTTGCAAGGGAGACAATATCTGAACTTGAAGGAAGCAAATGAGGGATTAGAAGTAGGCATTCCAGAGATGATGGCATGGGGCTAAGATACCGTAAGATGTGTTGAGGAAGGAACTCTACGCTGTAGAGTGTGGCTTGAGCATAGTACAACTGGCTCCTTCCTTCCTAAGTGTCCATCCACTCTTAGACCTTGCAATGCCTCCACCAATCCTGAAAGGAGACATAAGACTTCTCACTACTCTGCCCTTCAGCCCAAAGCCCATGGGGTGGGGAAAATCTACAACTGTAAAGATATTGTCAACTCCACATCAAGCACTGAGAAAATGCCCATGGAACCAGTTTACTACAGCTCCATTGTCCCCCAAGTAAAAGCATAAAATTCTGAGATAACCTTCGTTAATCAATAGATGAATGAATTTTGTAATTTTGTCTTATTGTGGAGCCAGTCACAGCCTAATGGTAGCTTTGAGGACAATGGCCTTTTGTCACCAAGATCCAAGTTAATCTCACACTCCATGTGACACTAACATATAGGCAATATAAATAAGTTAGGGTTCAGAATTGGGTTTGAGTAATGCTATTGAAGATCTGGCAGTGGGAAGGAATAAGCAGCAAGAATGAGAGTGCAAGCAAACATGATGGAAAAAGAGAAAGTCACATTCAAAAGTATTTCTCAAGAGCTTATGAAAATGCAGGCTCAGATCTAGGCTAGAAAGCAAGGCTCTTGCCCTTTATTTGATGTTATTTTAACATTTTAAAGAAAGTGTTATGGAAGCCCAGTATGAACAGGGAAGAAAATTGATTTTTTTTCCTTTGTAATGGTATCCATCAGTTTCTGCCTCAGGAGTCTTCCACATAATGGTTGTTTTTTCCATAACAACTCGTGGGGAGTAGTTAAAATAATATTTAAATTAAAATATTTTCTAAACTATTCCACAGTTGAAAATCCATTACTTTAAGTCCTAACCACACACACAAAAGAAAACCTTATTAACTTTATTTCCATATAGGAAATACACAGAATCCTTTAAGAACTCATTTTTGTGTGGTGTTGGGGTAGGTGACAATGTAAAATGTTTGCCCCATGATGAGTCATACTTAGAACAAGATAGAGAAGGATTTAGATTTGCTCTCCCTAGACTTACAGTCCAACTCCTGGACCTTCAATCAATGTTACTAGATGGGCAACTCTGAGTGTGAGCTTAGAAAGATTTTATACAGGGTTTTTTAATATATTATAAATATGTATTTTATATAGGATATTTCGATATAGTTCCTCATAAGTATTATTGCTGCTTGTCAGGCCTAATAAACAAAACAAGCAAAGACTTCCTGAAAGGAGATTGAGTCACTGGGAAGAAAAAAATCAATGGGAATAGTCAAGCTATTAACTTTAGAATAGAATATAATTCTATTCTAGAATAGAATAGAGTAGAATATAATATTGCATTCTGAAAGGGAAAAGGATAAAATTCCTGGATAAAAAATCCAGGTCGGCATTAATGAGGATTGTGATAATAAAAACAATGTCAACAAATAATAATTTTGCCTCTATTATTTTTCAATGTTGAATATTTTGCACCCTGAAATAGGTGTCATTCTTATTTTACACTTAAAGAAACCATGGCTTTGCGAGGTTTAGTATAGGAATATATAAACTCAGAAATCCAGATTCGCCAACAGCTTTCCAACACTGTATTTTAATACTCTCGCAAAATACTTAATTCTCTGCCCTATCCTTCATCTAATCCAGAAGCTGTCTTCTTGCAGACTCAGACATGCCTGTCCCTCTAACCAGCTCTAGTCTTAGTTCAGAGTCATGTGAAGGGCTGAGAGCCACAGGACCATTCATCATCAAACTCATGCTTTCTGTTTATATCCTATGCCTATTATTCAGACCTTTTGAATGGCTCCTAATCTCTTGTTGTTGAGGGGTTTTGACCTGGACTCATGACCCCATGTTGCCAAAAACTTCTTTTTCACCCCCTGACCTTGTGTGTTCCGGAATCCTAACCTCAGTATCTGATCCCTAATGCCTGTCTCCCTGGTTTCTGGTCCTCTTACTTGCAAATCTCTTCCTCAGCTGACCTCTCTGGAATTAATCAACAATCCACCTGCCAGTACCTTTTGTGCCTACCCAAACTCCCAATCCTGGCCCCTCTGGCTTTACTTCTGGTCCATTGTCTCCCAAACACTATTAGAGCATGCTTTGAAGAAATGGTCTGATTTTCAAAGAAGCAAAGTCAGTATAAAGCGTTACAAAACATAAGCCTTGAAAATGAACGTTATCTACAAGATCCCAATACTGAAGATATTGATGCTGATCATGTGTCAACAGACCATGGCACCAGTTATGAGTCAAAATAGGAAGGTGAACAGAGTATAGAAATCAAGGAGCCACTTGGATGGCATGTATTTTCAAATGCATAATTGTCTCTGACTGGCTTATTGCTCCTAAATTACAGTCTCCAAGAAAACAGAGACTTGAACTTCGTTCCGTTTTAGATCCTACACAACGTGCAGTATAATGCCTGACACTAGTTAGCTCATACACACATACTGAATTAACTAATTGATTAACTAAAGCTTAATGAGTTGACTGCAAACAGCCTTTTGATCTCTTGGCCCCCTAAGAGGATCTTTGGCACTTTGATTAGCAATGCATGTCTATAACCATCTATATCAGTTTCCCTTCCCTGTGCTGTCAGGATTTTAGAAGCCAAGAAAGGACTGAAATCTGTCTTGTGGTCTGGCATTCATCTGCAGTTCCTGAAAAGAAGTTAAAATTAAATAATAAAGTCAGGCAAAGAGAGTAAAACCCTAGTCCATGTTGTTCAGACCTATTCACACACACACACACACACACACACACACACACACACACACACACACACACAGTCTTTCAAGGTATATCTATATCTGGACAGATTAAAGTGAATGACAACTCAGGGCAGCATTAAAAGAGAACATACACTTGGAAACAAATGAAAAATAACATTGGGACTTTGAAAATGATGGGGGTGTCCCTGAGGGTTTCAAAATGGACTGCCTTCCCTTCTGCTTGTACAAAAATACCACATAACCGAACAAAGAGCTGAGGGGCCATGTTCCATCCTGAGAGCTCCCCACGTGTTTGCATTGGTGAGGTAAGCAACTACAGAGGGGACTTAAAAGAAGACTTTGTATTGCTTGTGGAGCCTTTCAAGCAGAGCAAGGGTGGAATTCCATCTGTTCAGTTCGGTTCAGTGAACTGGTTCACTTTTAATGGTTCACTGGGTTGTGACACCTAGTAGAAATTACAACCAATGTTTGAAAAAAACCTTTAGTGATCATTTATGAAACTGTGTAGTAGCGTTTGTGAAAGTTTAAAGTTTTCAGCTCCTTGTGTGTCTAATCTGTTTCCAGGGCATTTCTCTCCTGGTGGAAAAACAAAATAGAGTTAGAAAATGGCCACCGAAAAAGAGGAATGTATTTGTTGAGCTCTGCTTTGCACACTGGCTTCATTTGTGCATGATTTCAGACAAACACAGGAAGTTACCAAGCTTTCACTCAAGGTTTGCATTCACCTAACCATAAGCGTTTAACACGTAGAAAGAGCTATGAATGCCTAACAGTCTTTGCAGCAGCCTAGCAGATACTTTACCTTGAGGAACAGGTAGAATTCCACTCTGCTCGCTTGAGTGACTCGCTGAACAATACCAAGTTATTAAGTTTTTCAGCAGCGAGAAGGTGATGGGGGAGGGAGCTCCATCTGATATCTGCTCAGAGGCATATTACAAAAAGCCCATGTGCTTGCATGGACCTCTGCAGGAGGCCAAGTACTGATCAGCAATGGTCTCAGTCAGATCATCATTTTCACTCACCTAGAAATAAGGTGCAATGATACAACGAGGTAAAGTCATGGATGTTTATTTGCGGTATGTTTTGCAAACAGTACGTTAGGCGTGATGAAGAGAAAACCTTGCAAGAAGTTCAACAAATAACAAGATATTCCCACTATGCTTTGGGAAAGCCACCTCAAAACAGCCAGACCTATTTCTCACAGGGTAAAGGAAGCATGCAATATATTGGGAGGGAAAAAAGAGAAAGAGAGAGGAATGCTTAAGGAGGATTTCCACTGCATGCACTGGGAATCTGAAAGGAATGGAAGTAAATCTCTAAAACAGAAATCTAAGGTAGGAGAAAATGCAAAAGAAATTGACCACATCAGGCACTAGGTCCAGCTGATTATGTCTTCACCATCGAATGCCACATCGAATGTTTTTGTTTTATCATGCATCATACATTGTTTCAGTTCACTCCAGCATTTTCATCTGACCATCGCTCAGGAAAGGAGGGACATGTAAGGCAAAATGGACAAGACACTCCTGTGTCTCAACAGTAAAGAGCTTCTTGTTGTAAATATTTTATCAGATAAAAGGATCCACATTTTTTGTCAACCAAGGAACAAATACCATTCAAAAATAGAGAACTCTTTTAAGTGGCGCTCTCGTCATTTTTTACTTCCTATACGTCTCTGGGATTATTGCATTTATTTTGCAGCTCAATTCACCATATTACTCATCCTAAGACCGCCCCTGGGAACTGTGCTGTTGTCTTTCTTCACCATCACTTCCGGTATCATCATCACCACATCAAAGCAGGTAGGGCAGAGAAATGTCACTGCAAAGAAACAATCTGATGGGAACTTTGCTTTTCTAAGGTCTCCTCACATTTCTGTTGAAAGCCCATGCTCTAGACTTTTTGGCGGTTGGTTGCTGGTTGTTTTCGTCTTGGCTGTGTCCGCGTGCATTTGTCTGGCTCTAATTCTCTTAACTGCCCTCATCTTCCATCAGAGTGATTCGATGGCTAATTTTAAACATTTAGGAAGGTGGGTCAACAGCATGATCTCCAATAGTATTTACAGCAATATTTCAGCTTATTTTCTCTTTACTAACCTTCCTTTCCAAATCTTCTCATTTCAAACAGTGAACTTTTCCGCAAATTAGTTTTAATCAGGTGAAAACTGGGTGACCTAGGAAGCAGTTAATAGGTCAACTCTGTGCACTTTACATATCTACTCTTTTTAAAAAAAAAAAAAATTTATTTATTTTTGGCTGCGTTGGGTCTTCATTGCTGCCTATGGGCTTTCTCTAGTTGCCACAAATGGGGGCTATTCTTTGTTGCGGTGCACAGGCTTCTCATTGCAGTGGCTTCTCTTGTTGCAGAACACAGGATCTAGGAGCATAGGCTTCAGTAGTTGTGGCACGCGGGCTCAGTAGCTGTGGCGCACGGGCTTAGCTACTCTGCAGCATGTGGGATCTTCCCAGACCAGGGCCCGAACCCCTGTCCCCTGAATTGGCAGGCAGATTCTTAACCACTGCACCACCAGGGAAGTCCCTCTACTCTTTTTCTTTTAGAAGAAAAAAATGTTCTAAAATGCTTTGTGTGTTAATCACCCCAACAAAAGTCAGTACCAAAAACTCCCTATAATTAGGACTGAATTTTTATGAAAATCTATAGCAAAAGGAAATGCTTCTCTCTAGAAATAAATATGGAAATATAAAGAGAAAACTAACAAATAATAATTTTTGCAAAACAAAATGCTTCTGAGTCTCCGGAAAGTACATCAGCTATTTGTGCGTCTGTGGGTTAAATCTTTGCTTGAAACTGCTCCAGAAGCAAACCTGGGTGGCATTTAGAAATCGCAGCATGATTAAAGATTGCTGGCATGCTTTACAAAAAGGGAAAAAGAAAAAGAGGAAGGTCAGGCCTCACTAACTTCTTGGAATTTCTGGAAGACACAACTGACCGTGAAGACGGAAGAAGAGAATGAACACTCTATTCTTTGCCTTTTTTTTAAAGAAAGCTTTTGATAGTGGTCTCTGTTAGATACTGTGAAACATCCTAAAACAGGTAAACTCATTAGGGGCGTGGGGAAGAGTTTAGCAAATGTCCCGTTGGTCCCTGAAAAATGGGTCCATTTGTCCGTTTAAAAGGTAACAAATCTCAAAACATGCATGAAAACCGATAAAATAAGGAAAGAAAATTGGCATTTATTGGACACCTACTGTGTTCCAGGCATGTCACACGCTTGCTCTCACCGAATCTTCACTCAACCCTGCGAGGGAGGTACAATTGTCCTCATTTACTACATGAGGAGGTTGATGCTACATGAGATTAAGTAGATATCCTCAAGTCACCCAGCTGGTAAGTGAGTGGGAGAACAGGGATTCAAACCCAGGTCTAGCTGGCAGCACGCCTGCCACCACCCTACATGGACTCCTGGGGAAACTAATGTTGGTGTTTCTGGCCCTCTCATCCTTCAGCTCCCTTCCCCATGGGAGGGACCTCTGCCAGCCTCTCCTT
>NW_006782310.1:1790368-1811115 GCF_000442215.2 Lipotes vexillifer | reverse complement strand
CTGCTGAACAGATCCTGGAGCTCTTCACTCACAGTAGGGTACAAACGCTCTATTACCACATTGAAGGTATTTGCATTTCCCCCCATGTTTTCAACCTGAAACTGAAGGGATTTTGTTCTAAGAGGAAATGCGGGCATCTGCAGGGAGTGACAAAAAGAGAGGCTTTCTGACTCCTTGTGACCTACTCCCTTGCTCATGGATACCTTTAAATATGAGTGTGTGTGATGCTCCGTGCAGAGTTCAGTAACATCTTTCGGCTACCTAGCTGACATTTTGGTGCTTAATAAAATGGGACAGAGCATGGGGGAGTCAATTACAATAAGGGTACCGAGCTAGAACCTCGCTGGGAAGGAAGAGGAAAAACAAAAGAATAAAGTGGCTAGAATTGAAGGGAAAGTGTAACACGTGTGCTATAGCTATGATTATATTGGTTCTTATCATAAGCATTGTCCCTACAACTATGGAATGCCTTTTTTTTTTTTTTGCGGTACGCGGGCCTCTCACTTCTGTGGCCTCTCCCGTTGCGGAGCACAGGCTCCAGACGCGCAGGCTCAGCGGCCACGGCTCACGGGCCCAGCCGCTCCGCAGCATGTGGGATCTTCCCAGACCGGGGCACGAACCCGTGTCCCCCGCATCGGCAGGCGGACTCTCAACCACTGCTCCACCAGGGAAGCCCTGGAATACCTTTTAATGTTTTAAAGGTCCATACCCCTCAGCTAGTAAATTTTAGACACCATATTGACACACACACACACACACACACACACGTATACACACATACACACACATCTATAAAAAAAATCATAAGCTCACTCTTTATAAACTTTTGAAAAACTAAAGCAAAGTAAAATTATTTGATGCAAAGTTTTTTTTTTTAATAATCATCCACTGAGATCATTTTTTTTACATCCTGGGGTATCACAAAATCAAAGTACCTTATGCTCCAGTGCTAGAAGTATTTTGGCCTTCAGAGAATAAATGCCCTGAGAATTCTATCAGAGGGACTTGCTTATAGGGAGAGTCACTTCTTGTGGATCTTCAGGAAGTCCATTAATGATCCCCACCATCATCCACGGGGATCCCCAATGACATTCAACACAACAACGTTAACCTTTTTCTTTCGTGCTCAAATGTGACATTTGGCCATGATTGTGAGATCTTCCTCAGAGAGTGTGAGTGAGAAATCAAAATGTTTACCGAGTCATTTTCTTATACTCCACATTAGTGATTCTCACACATTTTGCTTCAGGAAACTTGTACACTCTTTAAAAAATATTGAGTACTCCAAAGAGATTTTTAGTTACATGGTTTATATCTATTGCTAACTAGAAATGAAAAAACAGACACTTCAGAAATATATTTGTTAATTCATTTAAAACGATAAGCCTGTTACATGTTAGAATAAATCACAGTTTAGGAAAAGTAACTGTATTATCCAAAACAAATGAAAATTAGTGAGAATTGTGGCATTTTTGTATATGTTTGCAAATCTCGTTAATGTCTGGCTTAATAGATGACAACCAGATTCTTATGCTTGCTTCTGTGTTCAGTTTGTTGTAATATGTTGCTCTGATAGGAACATATGAAAATCCAGACCCAGACAGACATGTAGTTAGAAAAGAGAGGGCATTTTTGTAGCTGTTTCAGCAAATTTTAGATATTCTTTTTTGATATTACATCAAAACTCAGCAAGTGATATTTCCCTATAATCAGTTGCAGTGTATGAAGTCATACTAATTAACTTTTGTATTCTGGTACATTAAAATCCATTGGTCTGCCTCGAATTTTTCATGAATCCTTTACCCATGTATGATTTTGTATCATCAAACATTAGTATTGGGAAAATATTGCCTCACTGAATTATACAAAGTTTCTAAATGTTGACATATATCATTATACAATATTTTTTAAAATATTATCTATTAATAGTACAACCAATTGCATTAGATAAGTGTTTAAATCAAGTTCATGGTGGTGAATACAGGTTTTCCAAGATTTTATTTTTCACTGGAAAGCTCAAATTTCATCCTTGGCAATAAATACTATCGGTTGCTTTTCTCGAAGTTCATTGTCTAGAGAATTTCTGCCACATATCCAAGTCTGAAAATATCTGTCAATCATTCTTTCAAGTCGAGTCACATTCCGTGAAAAAAATGGCTAGTTTAGCTCGTAACTCAAACAGTTGCACAAGAACTTTTCCTTAAGGCAACCATTATACTTTGCTATACAGGAGAACTTTCCATTTTGTCACACATATTATTTAAACAATATGTATTAAAGGTGAAGATGCAATAAAATTAATATTTTTAATGCTTTATCAAATATGTTCTTAAGTGAACCTGACAATATTCTGAAACTGGAAGTACATAGCATTTAAGAATATAATTACTAGTTCAGTTTGATGTCACTGCCTTGATTCAAGACACCAGCAGTTTTACCCACATTGCTTTTCCACCATCAGTACAAATGTTAACACAGAAAAACATGAAGATAACATCTTTGTATTATTATAAAAATAGTTTTGACCTCATGAACTCTCTGAAAGTATTTCCGGCACCCCCAAGGGTCTATAGCTCACATTTTAAGAACTGCTGCATCCTTGCCTTTAAGCCTTCTCTGACTGGTTTACTTGTGGTATTATTTATAAGGTGTGCATAACTGTACAAGTTTGTCCCGAAAGTTCCTCTAGGTGAGTGTGTTTTAGCTGGTGCTTTGTCTGCTATTTTCACTTGCCTGATTATTTTCAATAATTACTCAGTTCAACAATTACCCATCCTTCTCTTAAGTCCTGCAGAGTTGGATTACTGAACAATTCCAGAGCATATACTGTGTTTTCTTCATCTTTAAAATCCCAGCACACTACACTTCAGAAGTGCCCAGGAAAGACTAGCGTTCATTGAGTTGAAGGATATCGGGGCAGTTGTCTTCCAGAGTGATATCAGTTTACCCTTATTTTATTATTGTTCCTTTAGGGGAAGTAGAGAATGGTGATGTGGAAATTATCTAAGAACCTAAGGCAAGATCATATTTGGACACTGTCACTCACTTTCTTTGTCTTTATTTTTCTCTTAAAAAACTCAATGCCGGGGCTTCCCTGGTGGTGCAGTGGTTGAGAGTCTGCCTGCCAATGCAGGGGGCACGGGTTCGAGCCCTGGTCTGGGAAGATCCCACATGCCACGGAGCAACTGGGCCCGTGAGCCACAATTACTGAGCCTGTGAATCTGGAGCCTGTGCTCCGCAACAAGAGAGGCCACAATAGTGAGAGGCCCGTGCACTGCGATGAAGAGTGGCCCCCGCTCGCCGCAACTAGAGGAAGCCCGCGCACAGAAACGAAGACCCAACACAGCCATAAATAAAAATAAATAAATTAATTAAAAAAAAAAAAAAAAAACTCAATGCCACAGTCATGTTGCTGAAAGACTTGTAGGCTATCTGGATGTACCTGTTTAGTTACTTGTCTTTTAGCATACCAGAATTCAAGAACAGCTTTCTTTTGAATTACTGGGGAACTGTGTCATGAATGCTTTCTCTCCTATCAGTTAGTGGAGGACCTTGGTATTTCCTCAGATTTGGTGTGAGTCTTTAGTGCACCGGCTGAAGAAAGTCATGTAGTCAAACTGGTTTGAACTTCCCAAATGTGTGCTTGGAGTGATCCTCTAACTATAATTGTTTTACTTTGTTTCTGGCAAAAACTAATATATCAACCAACGTCTATGCATTCTTTTATGTTTTACAAATTATTTCATCTACATTTGCATTTTCTTTCATAATAACGAGAGATAGTCTATATCAAGGACTTTCTATTTGCCAGTCTCTAGGCTAGAAAATCAACACACATAGCTCTGTTTGATATTAACAAAAACTCTATGAGGCAGGTATTAATATCACTCCCAACTTACAGATGAGGAAACTGAGACTCAGTGCGATACATAACTTGGCCTTATAGCTAGTAAGTTACAGAGGTGGATCTCAAGCCCAGTTTTCTAACTCCAAAGCTTGAATCTTTTCCACTAAAGCACACTCCTGGAAATTTAATTTTAAGTTATTCTTATTGAAAATGCTCCAAATTCTTTATCAGAAGTTTGCTTCAAAACACTGTGGTTCGGGATTTGCTCTTTTTGGAAAGCTTACGAAAAGATTAAGAGTCTTAGGATTGATGCTATTTTTTAAAAGTCTCAGAGCTAAGAGAGACTATTATCAAACCCTGAAATATCTGGTTAGAATGACAATCCTGGAATATTAGTAAAAGTATTTGGCTAATGCCAATAAGTGCTAAGTTTAATAAACTTAGCACTTATCTAGGTGCTAGGTTGTTTTAAAGAGGTTCTTTGTTTTATTTTCTCCCATTTTCTAAAGATAATTTTTAATTTTAATATATTTTTTTAAAAAAATACTATTTAAGCCATATTCAGTAAACTAATAGAGCACAATATCCTAACTTAGATTATAGTTTAGAAATGGATTTAAGGATCACTTAAACAAATTCCTAAATATTATATTTATGTTCTTGAAAAATTATACTCTCCCATCTAATAGTAGTTAATAATAACACAGAAAGAAGATTGGCCTCATGAGTATGACCCATGGTTATCTTGAGTTTGTGTTTCTATTAAAATGAAGACAATAAGTCAGTCTCGAGTGCGTCTGTAAGTCAGTGAGTATTAACCTTTGTCAAATGTCTTAGTGTCTAATATATAATTAGAAAATGGGAACATTTTTCATGAAGTTTCCTCTCCATTCAAATGGGTTTGGCTTAATACTCCATAGATTTTTCCCCCTAATTCACTGGCAAATCACACTTAAATATTATTCATTTAGATGTTCATTCATTAAATAATGTTATTTTACCAGCCAACATGTAGGCATCCCTCTAAGATTTCACTTGTGAGGAAACATTAAGGAATATTAACTTTAAGCATTCTTGGTGTGTGGATTTGAAGATATGACTAGACTTACTTACTCTGAAACACTCGTTCTCAAACTTGAATGAGCCTCAGAATTACCTAGAAGGCTTGTAAAAACACCAATTGCTGAGCCCCACCTCCAGGGTTTCTGATTCAGTGGGTCTGGGATGGAGTCCAAGAATTTGCATTTCTAACAAGTTCTCAGGTGGTGTTGGTGCTGCTGGCCCAGGGACCACACTTTGAGAATCCCTGTTCTAACATAACCAGGGTCACACCGGATGTTGGATGTGAAATTTAATAACAAATTATCCTGCAAGTGGATCTATAGCCATCCCATTAGTCAATGTATCTATAAAGGTAAGCATGTTAAAAGTTGTAACTGCATTTATAGCAGAATGAGAGAGAAAAGGGAAATGGGAAAAACCCTGTAATAAATGATTTCAATAACTGAGCCAGCATCGGTGAAGGAAAGACAATCTTACGTTGCCTGCTGTATTTGCACGTTATCTTAAAGAGTCTTGACAGTAAGTGTTGGAAATGCTATAACGACTCAAAGATAATGACTTGATAGCATCAGATTTGGAAACAAAAAGTAAAAACATTAACGGGAGGAAAGAAATACAATCTCTGCTTCTCAAGGTAAAAGGGACACTTTAAGTAAGCTTCGAATGTCTTTAAGACACTGCATTTCATCCATATGTAATAGTCCTAGCCTTAAGTCTGATAAAGGTTAGCTTCATGGAGCATGGAGGGCACCACTAAGTAATCAATTGCTTTAACAGGCAATCTAGATTCTTGCACACATGCCTGTCCTTGGGGCTGCCACCCTCCTTAGAACCCCTGTGGCCACCTAGCCACTGCAAACCTATCACCTTTCTGTGGACAAGAGGCAGGAACACACATACTTTTCTGAAATTCGAAGCAGGACCAGGAGTACCCCCTCTGACTTCTGAGCTCAAAAACATAACAGTCACTGTTCTGTTCAGACACAGCTTTCACCCTCAGAGTCAAAGGTAACGCTTCGGGGGGAAAGTTGGGGTCAGCTGCAGTGGGAGGATTCTGCCTGAAGTTAACCCATAGTCTTAAATGGTGTCTGTACCAGTTAGTAATCTCGTTCAGCTATGAATTGCAGTGGCTCCCCTTTCCCAGTAAGGGATTAAACATGCAGGTTTTATTCTGTCACGTAAAAAAAATCCAGTCATATGCAGTCGAGGACCAGTGTGGTGGTTTCATGAAACCATCAGGGACCCGGACCCTGGCAAGCTCTCTGACCCACCAATCCCATCAGCCTTGTCATCAGGGTCCAAGATGTGCTGCTGAGGCTCCAGCTAACATAGGCACATTTTAGGTGACAGATTGGAGAAAAGGAAGAAAAAGGGCATGCTCCCATTTTTAAAGGAGACGTTTTATAAGTGCTATGCAAAAGCCCCTCTTGTACCTAGCTGTGAGGAACACTGGGAAATGATAATTGGGCAACAAGGAGCTTAGGTGAAAATTAAGGTTTCATTATTAAATAGAAAGAAAAATATAGATATTGGGTTACCTAATAAAAATGTCTGCCATCAGGTCCAAGAAAATCAAAATTTGTACTTTCCACCACAGAAAGTGATAAAGGGGTAAAACACACCCACATTACAACTGTGGGTCTCACACTTGGGGAACATGTTGTTGGAGTGCTTGTTGAAGTCTGGGATGCTGGCACCCAGGAGATTCTAAGTTCACACTCTAATTCGGTTATTGTGATTCTAAAGGTACCAAGAACCATGCTTTGAGAAACCCAGCTTTGCAGCTTCCTTCCCATCTGTCCGCCACTGCCTGGAATGTTATTGATCACCCCTTGATAACAAATTCTGTTCTGTTCCCTTTTAACTCTTTTATTCTCTATAATTAGATCTTGCAAATGGGTTGGACACACTTCCCAAAATATTTGCTCCATCAGTACAGCAAAGTTGGAAGAATAATAACAGACGGGTTTTAGCAACACAATAAGCCCCTCCTCAAAGGCAGGCGGTAAAAGTCTTCCCCAGGAGTTTACCTGGGTTCCAAAGTGGAGTGGAAGGGCCATGCCTTTTGGTGACTCTGAGGGCCGGAAGCAGCTGGATCAGGCACAGCAGTCAATCTAACAGTGAGTGATTAATAGCCAAGCAGAGTCTCTAGAGCTTTATTCCCAGGTCCTGGCTCTGCTTCCTCTTTAACACTCAGGTAAATGTCAAAAATGGACCCACGGATTATAGCTGACAAGGGGTAAGTGCCTTCATGTTTTCCTCCAAAGGTTAAGGTTTCCCAGACTCAGTTGGAAGCCCCAATCTCCAATAACCATTAATCCACTCTACATTGGTAGGAGTGAGCATATTTATGACTGCAGTCACTAAAAGGTGAAATAAAGATTCGTTTTTAGTTAGGAACGCAAAGATTTTGAGATCAATACGAACTCACTGCTGAAATCAATCTAAAGTTTGGAATTTTTAAGTACAGATTTACTGGGCTTCCTTGTACAGTTAATTTTCCCTTTGGAAAAATAAGCTCAGAAATGTAACATAGTAATCAAATTGAGTAAACCCTAGTCAGTTGGTAAACTGACCTCAGTTATGTACATGTCAGGTAAGTGTGTAAAGCAATAAAAATGCCCATAATGTGGATTGCAAATTTGCCAATAAACAGGTAAAACCAAAATACACAGAGATTTAAATGATCAAAATACTAGCAGCTACATTTGCCTATTTGAAAACATAAATAATCGATAGACATTAATAATGAAGTTATTCATGTGTTTCCCTATTACTGTGCATATTAAGTGTTTCAATTATTTCTACTTAGTTTGATAGATAAATGTATAGCCATATTTTATGAAAGCCTTCAAAAGGGATATAGAATTGTTCTTGAAAACAAAAGCTGCTGTTTGGATGAAAGAGCAAGTGGACTGGAAAGACGTAGCTTGTTATACTCTGCTGTTCATGTTTGATGCATGTATACAATTTATTATGCAATTTCTTGAGATTTGACAAAGTAATTGTCTGGCAAACCATAGCTTTAGTGATTTTTTTCTGTTTCATATGAAAACACTGTAGGTATTTGGGGGAAATGGTTTAATAGATCAGCGTCCATCAGTACTTTTTGGCTTGTTATATATCTGTAGGTTGTGGAGAGCCAGGGATATTTTAAGAGGAGTGAGATTCTATGTAGTAAATTCATTTTCTTCAGAAGAGTAAGTGCATGAAAGCTTACAGTAAGCTATAACTTCAGAAATTATTTGTTACCCTTGGGCCCTCGTGGTAGAGCTGCGTATCTTCTCAGTAGGGTATATGGGAGAGTGAACAGGAGAGCACCCCCGATGTGAACGGGATTCTGGGAGACAGGCGCAACCTCCTGTTCATTTTCGACTAGGCTATTGTGATAACAGGTTGATGTCACCTGCTGCGGTTAGAGGGTAGAATGATCAATTACCCTCCAGCTGATCCACAGCTCAGACTCATTTGCCACTATTTGCTGCCTGGATGCCAGAGATGGGCTCTGATAGTCCCTCACCTAAAGCATATGCCTTCCATTCATTCCCTGCTTAGGGGCAGAGCTGGACAAGAATTTGGATACTGGTTACTGATGTTGTCCCCTTTGAAATATTTATAGGTGACAGCAAATTTTTTGCTTAGTGTTGCCACCTACCACCTGGTACCCTACTCTTGGGAAATATACAAAACCACTGAGCAAACAAGTGTATGTATTTCTAAATAGTAAAATCCACGTAGGTCATAGGACACAGGTAATATTTCTTTTTCTACTAAAGCTATTAAGTTGGTCCTAAACCATATTTTAATAGATTATTCCCTCTAAGGATGGGTACAGTAATTCTTAAGTTTTACAAAGTGCACATGTACAGTAATTAGATATACTGTATATGTATATCTATGTATTTAGATGTGTATGTATGTAAATATGAAATTCACATGTACACATGAATGCATATATGTGTGCACATATATATGTGCATGCATGCATACATACATACAAAATCACCATGTCTACCCTGGAATAGAGAACTTGACCACTTAAATTGTGATTCAGATGTTTTGATCAACAATACATTATTTTCCAAAATAATTTGGCAGTTTTTAAATCACTTTAATAAATTGCATTTTTATTAGGAGATTCATTTAGCACAAATAAACCCTCAGATTCTGCCATTGGAATAAAGATATTTGGGGTAGAGATTGCTAAATTGCTGTAAGGAATCTGTATGATTTCAAGAAAAGCCAGGTTAGGAAGTAAGATACCAGAAGAGTTTCTAAATTTCCGCAGATTTCAGACCCATGTCGGTAAGTGACAATGTGCTTAAATAATCAAATAGTCAAATTTTCATAGAGTGCCAGTTCTTCCATTGCACAAATCTCAAAGCATTTGTTCTAAGGAAAAAACATATGAGTGCAGAGGTCACCTTACACATAACAGTAAATATTTTGCTGATGAATGAATGAATGATGAATGCATAGTGGAATCCATCAGCACAACTGGAACAAACAAGTCCAAGTCAATTGCCTGAGTGGCTCCAGGTAGCAAGTTGAGCCCTTGGGAGCCACCAGCTTCTTCTAAGCCAGTAGGAAAGAAGCCGTACAAACAGAAGGAAGCTCTGAGAGGCTCAACTCTTTGTTTCATGGAGAAGATTCCTGAAATACAAAGGATCTAAAAGGAAATCTAAGTTCAGTCTTGCATCTTTGTACATCAGAGGAATCCATCTACTCCCACCGCCTCTTCTAAGAGACTTGGCAGGATCCTCAAAGAAGCAAATGTGGGGTACATACAGGAGCAGATACACATTCTCTGGTGCATAAAATTACAAATAGTAAAAAGCTAGCAATACCACAAACATAAATAACCCATGAAAATCACATAATTTTAACTAAATACACACCTCCCTAATACTTTTTTCCCTGAAATTTTGGCTTCATAGTTTTCAATTAGCATGATGGCAAAGTTTTTGTAACACTATTTTCTAGAGAAAAAAATATATATATCAATTAGTCTTTCTAGTCTTTCTTTTAACATGATTGATCAAAATTTGGGTTTTTTTATTGTTGTAGCTTAGAACATTTCTTTCAGCTTCCCAACTTGTATGTGTGGGTGATATGCATATTTGAGAGAAGCTCCGTAAGTTCTTTCATATATGAGCTGTAAGATTTCAAATTTTCTTGTGCAGAGAACCATCTTAAATACCTCCACGTTCTTCAGGAACTGTTTCAATGGTACACACTCATATGATAATATAACTTCCATTCTTACACCTTCTTATCTCTATTTTGTGTGAGTCTGCACAGTGGGAAGTCAGAATATTTCTGTTGGTCCTTCTTTCACTGCGGGGGGCTAGCAACCACTTGGAAGTGCAGACAATCCCTGATTTATGTTGGTTCGACTTAACAATTTTTTGATGACTTACAATTTTTCTAGCTTACAGTGATACAAAAGCAACATGCATTCAGTAGAAATCTTACTTCAAATTTTGAATTTTCATCTTTTCCCAGACTAGCGACATTTGGTAAGATACACTCTTGTGATGCTGGGCAGAGACAGTGAGCTGCAGCTCCCAGTCGGCCACGTGACCACAAGGGTGAACAACCAATACACATACAACCATGCTGTACCCAGACACCCACTCTGTTTTTCACTTTCAGCACAGTAGTGAATACCTTACATGAGATATTCAACACTTTATTATAACGTAGGCTTTGTGTTAGATGATTTTGCCCAACTGTTAACTGGTGTTAAGTGTCCTGAGCATGAGGCCAGGCTAAGCTGTGATATTTGGTAGGTTGAGTGTATTAAATGCATTTTCAACTTATGGTATTTTCAATTTATGATGGATTTATTGGGACATAGCCCCACTGTAAGTGGAGGAACATCTGTAATTGTGAACACATAAATACATCCTACTACCTCAATCTGCACTAAATTCCTGGATCACCTTCCCTTTCACCATCTCTCAAAAATGTTCAAGGTCCCTCCCATACCATCTGACATGAGGGAAAGTCAAAGTGGAACTAGCAATCAACTGATTGCAATTAAAATGTCTTGTTTTTGCAGATTTTACACATTGCCAAGGCCCCTCCCAGAGATTTGGAAGGGGCCTGTGTAAATGAGGGCCTTTCCTACTGTAGCCTTCTCTGATCACTGAAGTGGGGGGAATGCATCATAGCTAAATTGAGGGGCCAATCCCTCTAGCTTACTTCAAGAAATTTACCCAGGTTCTGCATTATGAACTGGGAGTGCATTTCCCATGCCTCAATCAGCATTTCAAGGAAATAGAGATTCAGAATTTGAGGTTTAGAGCTAAAAAGGAAGTTAGCAACTGTACAAACCCCCTCCCCACTCCATAGATGATTAAACTAAAATCCACAGAAAGTTAACATGGGGATAGCTTTATTTCCCAGTTGTCTTGTGAATTAATTATTTGGGGTTCACCAAACTGATATTGAGTGTTTTCCATGTATGAGACATTCTCCCACCAAATTCTCACAATGAGTTTATGGGATAAATGAATCTAGGAGAAAACTGAATCTCAGTGAAATTGTTTCTGGACCAACTTTACACAATTAGTAAACTGTATCATTGGGATTTTAACCTAAGCAATCTCTTTCCAGAATTCACTTTCTTGACCACCTTTGCTATATGACCTGCAACTACCTACATATGTGTGATCTCCTCTTGCGAAGAATATAAATAAGAATACTTTCTGCATTGTTTTTTCAGTTCACAAATTACTTTCACATATGTTAGCTTTCTTGATCATTACACTGCCCCTAAAAAATAAATATTATAGAAATTATTATTTTCTTATTTTACAAATGAGAAAACCAGGGTTTAGAGATATTAGGATATTTATATTACTAACAAATGGTAGAGGTGACCCTCAAATCTACTTCTTTCTATTCCAAGTCCCATGTTCTTTCCTACTATTCCTACGGGACATTGAACTATTAGGTGAACTGTAGCTACAACCACCCCCCACCACCCCTCTTATAGGAACTTCCAGGGGTCATCAGGATCAATGGCCTAGAGAAGCAAGATGGGACTAGGCTGGGATGCTTTGTCTTATAGCCTCCTCTCAATAGAGCTGTGTTTGAAGTCTCCCTCTCAGGCTACAGAATCCTGACATCTCTCTTATTGAAAAGATATTGGACTTCAAAAAGTCCAACAGAAAAGATATTGGACTTCTGTTGCAAAGTATTCCTTTGCTGCATGTTACCCTAAAAATGTTTGAAGTATAACCCTATTAATAGTAGATCTGAAAATTGTTACTAAAGGTTGTATTAATAGTTTCTTCCTCCATTGGAGCCCTTGTTTACATCCTTTGGGAGTTCAGTGTCATCTCTGGTCTCATCCACCCCAAAGCAGGGACACTGTTTTGCCTGTTCTTCCTTCTCCTCGTGTTTTTCCCACGTAAACCATTTTAGTTAAAATTAAGTTGGCTGTTAGTGGATTAGAGTTAGGGACATCAGTATGAACTCATGTTGAGCTTAATATAGATACAGACGGTTACATATAGAAACATGTATAGATGTGTACATACAGCTTGCTCTGTCAGCTGAGAATGTCTAAAAGAAACACCCTAGTATCAACTATCAATCTAATGTCCAGATCTTTGTTCCTAACACCAGTCTCCAAAAAGGCAAGCAGGGTCCCTGGGAGAAACTGTTGATTCTAGGACTGGGGGATGAAATAAACAAGATGAGCATGCAGTATTTTGCCATGCCAGGAAGGAAGGAAGGAAAGAAGGAAGGGAGGGAGGTGTGAGGGAGGAAGGTAACGATGGGGGTATGTCAAGGAATATAGAAGCCAACAGAAAGACTTGCCCATGGCCAAAGCTGAACAGCAAAATAAATATAGTAGTATTGGATTGTAACCCAAAGTACAAAATAAATATCCATGAGCCCATACTGATATAAATAAATGACTAAATAAAGAAAAATAAATAGATACAGGACAATGGATAAATCTCCTTTGCAGATAAGCCTCAAATCTTTTGTGTAGGTGCTCTACCCTCAAGGAGCTGGAGCTAAACTCTCCACCCCTTAAGTGTGGGCTGTGAATAAAACTTACATCCTCTTTATAGAAAGAGGAGTAAAAAATAAAGAGTAACTTTACTGCAAATACCACCTCAGCCAGGTGATCAGGTTTAACAGCAACTAGATATTCTGTGATTAAAATGGGGCTTTACCTCTGTGGTCCTCATTCCCCAAACCCACAACCCCAGTATTATCATGAGAAGAACATCAGACAACTCCCAATTGAGAAACATTCTACAAATTATCTGATCCGTATCCCTAAAAACTTTCAAGGTCATCAAAAACAAGGAAAGTGTGAGAAACTATATAGCCAAAAGGAGCCTAAGGAAATATGACAACTTAATGTAATGTGTTTATCCTAGATGGGATCCTGGAACAGAAAAAGGACATTAGGTAAAAACTAAGAAAATTTGAGTAAACTATGGACTTCATTCACATAAAACGAGATAAAACTGGACAAAATATTCTTGCAGATGGGATTTAAGTCCCCACGGAGAATTTAAATCAGTCCTATTGGTGAGCTCAATAAGATGTAAAGACAGAATGAAAAGATTCCAATTCAGATTTATCGGGTTGTATTAGCAGTGGCTGCCTGTTACTACCAGATTTTGAGAAAACATATCCATTAGGTAGTCAGTTGTCTTTAAAAAATAAAATAAAATGAAATACTCAGAAGGATTCTTTAATTATTTGTCACCTAAGCCAGCAGCCGACCCCCAAAATTTATCCAAACTGTCAGACACTTCCTCAGCAATAAAAGTGTTAATTCATAGAATTTGAACAATTTGAAACTTTACTGAAATACTATGAAATATTGTATTTTAAAACGTAATGTAATTAAAAATAGGATTGGGTATACTGAGAAGGCATAGAGGAGTAAAGAGGATATGGAGAAAAGGATAAGACAGAGCAACAGAGAAATATTATTCTAAACATTGAAAAATTGGGAAAATTTGCACTAATCAAAGAAACTGAGAGCAGAAATAAACAGATATTTCAAGGTATAAACAGGTCATCTCTAAGGAAAACTGGACCTCAGTCAAGATAGTATGTCCTTGTAATGATACAATGATAATTAATGATTAGGCATATAAGTATTTGACTAAAAAACTTAGGTCATTTTTCTCTATTAACTATAATAAAAATTTTTTTCAACGGGCTGGTGAATATTGCAATACAGCAATACTTACCTTCGTTTTTAAGAATCAGTAAGAGAAAGAAAAAATATTGCCACAAATAAAAGAAAAATTTGAGGGTGGATAAGGTGATTAGGATAATTTGCAAATCTAGATGATAACTCTTTATGATAAAGGTGCATTGTCTTGCTTATAAGGAAAGAGTTCCATGCCTTTCTTTAATGAACATTTGGAAAGGGCATTTCTACAGTAAAACAAATACTTTCCCACAAACTCCAACTGTTTGAAATTTTTGATGCATATAAAAGCATTTATTATAAAAGGGTCTCATCTTCAAGGAATTCATGGAAAAGACTCTGACAAGTACAGGTTTCTGGTAACTGACTCTACTGCTGAACTGAATGAATAAGCATTTTCAGAACTCTAATGGAAAACTGATGAACTCGTAAGAGTGCTAACAAAAGATCAAGGTGAAACAAAATTAATTACATGGGACTGAGTGAACTGATGAGGATGATTATAATTTTTGTGACTTTCTGTTTGAATTTTAAAAAAAGCATTTACTTGTGAATGTATCTAATATAATTTCTGTTGATACACTCAAAATACTTTCAACTTTGGATTTGTTGTTTGCATTTGACTGCTTCCAGAAAGATGACTGGGTAAATACCTCTGGCCCCAAGCCTCTGGGCGCTTTTCAGGGAGCGAAGATGTTTCTTCTTCTATTATCTAAATCTTCATCTCATTCCACAAGTCACTAAGAACGTTCCCAGTTGTTCTTGGGCACCATTCACTCTAGTCACTTCCCCTCGTCGCAAACCTATACAGTAGTTAAAATGAAGGAAATGCTACCTCTCTCCAAATGCTCTCTCTCTCCATATATGGGGAAATTAAGACCTGGAGAAGAACTGTGATTTGTCCAGAGTCACAGGTAACATCAAAGACAGAAGCTATAATAAGGACCTACTGTACAGCACAGGAAACTCTACTCAATACTCTGTAATGATCTATATGGGAAAAGAATCTAAAAAAGAGTGGATATATGTATATGCATGACTTATTCACTTTGCTGTACAGCAGAAAGTAACACGACATTGTAAATCAACTACATTCCAATTAAAAAAAAAAAAAAAGACAGAAGCTGAAGTGCAACAACATCCTCTCTCATCTCAGTCATTGGCATGAAGAACTATCGCCAAAGAGCTGCTTTTCAGAATCAGGAATATATTTTGCCATCTATCATTAAACTATCATTAATAATAAATATCCTCACTTTTTTAAAATCTCAGTTACTCAAGACATGTATGTGAAATGCCAAATGTCCCCAAAGATGAAAGAAAGATGAGTTTTAAAACTATAGGTAAACAAACTGTAACATAAAATATCTAAAATGAAAAGTCAAAAATAGAGGTTCTTGGGCTTCCCTGGTGGCGCAGTGGTTGAGAGTCCGCCTGCCGATGCAGAGGACGCGAGTTCGTGCCCCGGTCCGGGAAGATCCCACATGCCGCGGAGCAGCTGGGCCTGCGCGTCCGGAGTCTGTGCTCCGCAGCGGGAGAGGCCACAACAGTGAGAGGCCCGCATACCGCAAAAAAAAAAAAAAAAAAAAATAGAGGTTCTTTCGTTAAAGTGACCAGTTGCTTCTTGAACAGCATCATGAATCATTGCACCCTTGAGAAAAGTAGATGTCTTTACTCCTTCCTCCATCCAATATTTGTTGAGCAGTAGACATAGTGTGAAGAAAAGAAAAAGGAAGCCGAAAAAGAAAAAAATCTTTAGCTTCATATGTTTATTTTTTATTTAACAAACATTCACATGACACTATGTGTCTGGAACTGTTCTAAGCACTTTTACAAATATTTACAAAAATTTAAGCATCATGAAACCCTAGGAAGGTGGTGCTGCAACTATCCTGATCCTCAAGATAGGGAAACTGGGCAGAGAGAGATTATTTGCCCAAGGTCACACAGATGGAAAGAGGCAGAGCTAGGATTCAAATGCAGGTGATCTGCTTGCAGAGTCCAGGCTTAGAAATATGGTTCTGTGCTATGTACGCTTAATAGTTTAATATTTCCATACAAGTAGCGGCTCTCTTCAAGGATTTAGAGCACTTTGCTGAGTGATGGTTGCCATAGGTAAGATTTGAGGGAAGCACTCACTGAGGTCCCAGCAAACTCTTTTCTATGTGCTGCGAATAGTAAATTGTTTACTTCACAATATTATAAAGACTTTTATTAATTTTTAGATAATAGGTCAATATAATCAAAGAATTGAATAATACCACTTTAGTCAAATGCCAAACACAGTCTCTGATTATAACATACCTGCTTGTTCTCTGCAGTTACCTTGATAAATTTACCTTTCATAGTTATTGAATAACTACAAGATACAGAGTCAGGCTCCATGGGAAATTTTACCAGGCACTAGGCTCTTTCTACCCTAGAAACTTATAATCTAGCTGAGATCATAAAACATATTTTCCTAAATAAGCAACTAATAATACAAAGGAGTAAATAATAAATGTGAAAGGAATATTACAGATAATAAGTGCTATAAGAAAGTTAGGAACCTGCTCCTTTCTGCTCCAGTAGTTCATTACACATACCCTTATTAGAGCAATTATCACAATGTAATTACTCACTTGCTGTGTGTAATTTACCTGCCTGTCTCCTCCATTAGAATGTTAGCCCCTCGAGGGCAAGAATGCAGTTTTATTCATCCTTGTATCTTCAGTGTTTACCACATTGTCTGGTATAAAATAAATACTTGACATATGCTTGATGAATGAATGACTGTAGGTCACAGGAGGCAGGCATTTCTTCTGTGGCCGCTGTAGCAGACTGGTTCATCTCTGGAGTCCGATTGTGGGGTCTGAATCTCAGCTCTACCTCTGAAATGCTGTGTGACCCTGAAAATTTTACTTGATTTCTCTGCACCTCATTTTGTTCATTGGTAAAATGATAGTAATAGAACCTTTCTTTATCAGCTAATTTTACTATGGAACATATCACCCCCAAAATGAATAGCTTGAAACGGCAGCCACTTAATTTAGCTCAGTGTTCTGTGGGTCAGTAATTCGGGGTGTGTTAGTTCTTCCGCCTCGGCTAAGTTCAGTCACACAGCTGAGTTCAGTTATCAGGTCAGCTGGGCAATGGCTTGGTCCATGTGGTATCTCATCCGCCACAGGCTAACCTGGGCTTTTGCACATGGCAGCTGGCAGGGTTCAGAGAGGGAGAGGCCCCCTGAGGCTCAGACTTGGAGCCGGCACAAAGTCATCTCTGGCAGATTCTATTGGTCAAAGCAAGTCACAAAACCAGCTCACATTCAAAGGGTGGGGAAATAGACTCCACTCGATGTGAAGAGCAAACAAGCCACATTACAATGGGGTGTTTATATGGGGAAGGATGGAGACTGGGGCCATTCTTACAATCTACCAAATTCTCATAGGATTAGCAAGAGGATTAAGAAAATAAAACACCTAAATGATTTAGACGAGTGTCTGCCACACAAGTAATAAGCTCAATAAATATTAGCTATTATTAGTCTGCTTGAAGTTGCCAGAAAGTTTCACCTTGGAAAGAAATCTGAGTTCAATCTTGAGGACTACCTGCGGTTTCTATACGTAGAGAACCAAGGCCTCTGATAAGAACACAACCTAAGCGTTGGCACTGTGGTGTGAAAGCGGGTTGTGTTCAGAAAACAGCTAACAACAGACTTCGCAGAAGCATTAGAACTAGATCCTGGGAACCCAGGATGCTGGCCAAGGAGTTGGATTTGACCCCGGGGCAATAGCAAAGCATTGGCTTTTGACTAAGTGTTAGTCAACAGCACTATTTCTTGACTTTTATTGTTATTTCAGATTTTTTGTTCTTCAGTAAGTTTCTTGACGCTGATGGTTTGTGCTATCTCAGGCCACATCTACCCAAGATTTAAAATAAAACACTGGAAACCTGCAAGTTTTGTCTGGGTTTTGCCACTCCCTGGCTTTGGGGAGCCAACAGGTCCCTCCTTCCTCCATTGCATTGTAAAATGGAACAATACCTCTCTTCATCCACCCATTTTACAATGGTGGCAATCTGAAAGGTCAGGCCACAGGAATTAGTATTTACTAACCGCAAGACACACGGGGAGGCCAGGCTTTGATATTGATATAATTGGAGGAAAACTCATAAATCTTAAGCAGAAAAGTCAAGAACCAGAGAAATAAAGTTTCAATGTGGCTGTCCCTTCCTGTTAGGCAGCAAAACGCTTCTTGAACTGCTCTGAAGATAAAATTAAGTTCACCCAGTCCGGTGAGATGGTCCTGAGCAAACTGAGCCACAGATTCACCTGGGTCCCTGTCACCCTGAAGGCTGACCAGCCTGCTCAGAGCTGGTGGCAGCTCTCGTTAGACTGCTCAGTGCCAGCAGTTTCCGCATCTTTCCACTGTTCATAGTTTAAATGCAGATTCACTGATGAATAAATCTGATAATTCTGTCAAAGTATGAAGACTGTTTGAATTAGATGACTCCATGATAATTAATTTTTTTTATAAGACAATTCTGGCTCCTCTTATGCCATGTGAAATCCATCCCTCTGAGTACTCATGACTAGTCACGTCCTTTCTGCCATTTTAAAAACAATAGTGGCAGAGATGCAAGCTGCTGGTAGTACTCAGCAGGACAGATCAAACACACAGATGCAATTTCTGTACGTTGAACAGTGAAGTAAGATAAAATTCAAATACTTACAAACACTTAGTAGCTAGCATCCGATTGCTGCAAAATTGAATCTTTCATAACGGGATTTATTGTAAATAGTGTCATATCATTTGTGAGTTCTGCGATAATTTCAGTCAAAGCCAGGGCAAGATATTGGAGGTATGTAATTTATATGATATAAACACTGGTTTACGCACAGATTAAGAACAGATTTTTTTTATTATCAATATTCTTTTTTTAATTGCTTACAAAACAGCCATAAGTGTAATTTTTCTCTGAATGTTAAACATTCTCAAATAGTGTAACTTTAAAATCGAGAAGAAAACAGCCTAACCTCTTCATTTTAACAGCTGTTTTAGAATTGCAACCCCCAACTGGTCCCCCTTCCCTTCCGTCCAGGTCGTTA
Source organism: Lipotes vexillifer (assembly GCF_000442215.2). Classification (NCBI taxonomy): domain Eukaryota; kingdom Metazoa; phylum Chordata; class Mammalia; order Artiodactyla; family Lipotidae; genus Lipotes; species Lipotes vexillifer. The sequence goes on along the minus strand of NW_006782310.1, from coordinate 1,791,921 downwards.
AATAAGCATTACAATTGTAGGTAGTTAAAATTTTTGAAATGTGGCTTTTATATTGTTTGAAAACAGCAAAGGTCCTAGTAATCATAATTATATATCAATATATCCTATCAGTAAATATATATACATATATATATAAATTCAAAACTAAGATACTGCGAGGTCTACAAAACAACCGTAATTCCTAATTCCTTTATGATAAAATGGAAAGATGGCAATAATTTAAGTGATCAATACTCTTATTCGCCTTTGGGTTTAGTTCCAAATACTTCATTGGAAGCTCATAAAAGATCAACAGCAAAAGAGTACCATAAAATTATACTTTGCGTGGCAGAGAGTTTGGTGACACTTCACACACTTGATAGCTTTACTTGCTAACGAAACAGAAACCCCAAAAGGTGTTATATTACAGTCACACAGTCTTCCTGTTCAAGACCTAAATAAGAGAAATTAAAAAAAAAAAAACATAGAAGGGCCAGAAGATTTGGAAGATCTGTTCTCTTTCCTTCCCCTGCTCTAATCAAAAAGTCCTTTTCTATTATTTTATCACGTACTGGGGCTTTTTATTATAAATATGAATATGAGAATGCAGCATCTCAGCAAGATCTGAATAAAGTAGTCTTACCCTCAGATAATCTAGGACCTTGATAGAGAAAGGCCTTTGTGAAGGATAAACGCTTCGGTATGATCCTTCCTCATCTATTCAAGAGTAAATATCCCATATGCATGTTAATGTTGATTTTAAATGGGGAATTCCTGATTTCTGAACCAAAGAATTTTCAGGTTTCCCCCTCCCTTAAGCAGGTGTCTTTCCATCTCTCACCAAAGGGGAAGGTAAAAAGGCAGGCTTTCGATGAGCTGATGTGTATTTTAATAAGTTTACTCATCAGAGTACATATCAATTAGAATGAATCATGTTCATACATTTAATAGCAAACAAAACTCAATCTAACTCAAGTCCAGCTTTCTTCCATGTTCATTTTATTCAAGGGCATACCTTCTTTTTTCTGCTTTTTTTTTTTTCCTTCTTTCTTGGACACCTCCAGCCCCCATTGACAACCAAAATGCAGGGCTATAAATGTAAGGGTGCAATACATCATGAGGTAAGTCTAGAGAACATGTCCTCTACCAAAATGCACATGAATCTCTGATAGAGCAAAAATTCCAGAGTCATGCTGGGGTTCGTTTTGCATGCTAAGCAGGGTCAAAAATGTGAGCTCTCTGTGGTCAACCTTATATATCAGATAAGCTCCAAAGTTTAAAGGTTATATTTGTGAAATTGCAGCTGGCTTTCCTAGCACTTGATTCTAGCTCCTGCAAATCAAAGACTCCTAATTGAAAGGAGTCTGACAATAAGCTTAATCTTCCAGTAAAAAAAAAAAAAAAATTGTGAGTTCTGAATCCTTACTGTTGAAGAGCTGACAGAGAAGTTCAGAGATGGCTGTATAACCAGAGAAAATATGTTTTCCAACAAGATCATAAAACTTGAATGGTGCAGGGAAACAAATGTAAAGCAAAGGGCTGTCCTCTATTCTGTCTACTCCCCCCCCACCCCA
>NW_006782310.1:1786284-1788784 GCF_000442215.2 Lipotes vexillifer | reverse complement strand
AATAGGAAGCCGGCGATCCAGGACTGGCGCCAGGCAGGGCAGAGTGAGCCGCAGTGGAAGGCGCAGGTCCGTCGGGATCCCTCTGGGCCGGGCGGCGGCGGCGGCGGCGGCGGCTCTCCCGGGCTGGCGGGCGCGCGGGCCGGGTGTGGGCAAAGGTTCCCTTTCTGCTCAGCCCTAGAAGGTGCAATTACACGTTAAGGACCTGGCGCATCGATCTCGCCGCCCCCCCCCCCACATCCTGCCCTCCTCCGCCTGGATGCGGGCGGCTCAGACTTTTTGCACAAGTAGTTCCAGGGCCGGGGGAGTCGGGGTTCCCGAGTGGGGGGGCTGTACTGAGGGGCTCTGAAGGAAGCTGCGGCTTCGGCGGCAACGCTGGATGCAGAGATCCCGCGCCGAACTGCGCGCCCCCACATCGGATAGCCCCCAGCCCCTCCCCCAACACCTGCCAGTTAACTTGAACTTCTCATAGTTACAGGAGTTAACGTCCACTGCGCCCAGTACCGTCCACACGAATCCCACCGGGCCTCCCGGCCCTTGCTCTAAATCCACCCCAGTAGCTCCACTTCCTCCTCATCTTCCTCGGTGCCGCCCCTCGGGGGAAGGGGAGATACACGCCCGAACTTCCGCGCTTTGAAATGCAGGAGGTGGGGGAAGGCGGGGGAGAGGGGGTCTGGGGCTGGAGGGATTCTCCTTCCAGGTTTAAAGGCGTCTCTGTAAAATTAGCAAAACTGAGTGGTGACTGGGAAGCCAACAGTTTGCGAAGCAGGGAAGCAGGCAGGGCCGGGGTGAGGGAAATGAGCTAGAATTGATAAGGACAGCTCCCGCCTCTGCCGAGTCCACTGAGCTGGTCCTCACCGCGCTCCGCTGCACTTTCCCGGGAGAAGAAAGGGCTTTATCTGCTCCCTCAGACTATTAGTCTAGGAGTTTCTCGGGGCAGCACGGCTAATCGAAGGGGTCCCCAGCTTTTGGAGGGCTAAGTATTGCCCGCCCGCACGCCGGTCGTGTCCCCGTTCCCACCCCCCAAAACTGGACCAACTGCGAAAAGCAAAGCTGCGGGCGCGAGTTGACCTGGAAGCTCCGCCGACGGTCGCCTCTGCGCTCTCGGGCCACCCCCCCGGCTCCCCACTCCCCGGCCGGGCATGGACACGAGCCCACGGGGTGTCTCGGCCTCAGCCGCCACTTTGCCGTCGCTGCTGCCACCGCTGTCGCTGCCAAGAGCCGAGCCCGGGTGGTTTTAGGAAAGTGGGGACGAAGTGTGTGGGCGGTGGCGGGAGGCATAGTAGGGAGCAGAACGGGCGCCCGGACCCCAGACAGGGCCCTTCTGGTGGCGCTCACGGATCCAGCGCCTTCAGACCTCCTCCGAGGGTCGGGGTCCGGAGGCCAAGCTGAGCACTGATTGTGGTTCTTCGCCCTCCCCTCCCCTCCCCTCCACACCCGTCCCCACGCCGACCACACCCCACCCCCTCCACTACCCTTCTCCCCTCCCTCCCATCCCCCACCCCTGTCTGCCAGGTCGGAGGAGGGTTTAAAGCCAGGTGCGCCGAGTCAGCTCGCCATGTCCAGATCCGGGGACCGGACCTCCACCTTCGACCCCAGCCACAGCGACAACCTGCTGCACGGCCTCAATCTGCTGTGGAGGAAGCAGCTGTTTTGCGACGTGACCCTGACGGCCCAGGGCCAGCAGTTCCACTGCCACAAGGCCGTGCTGGCCTCCTGTTCGCAGTACTTCCGATCGCTTTTCTCCAGTCACCCCCCTCTCGGGGGAGGCGTCGGCGGCCAGGACGGTCTGGGGCCCCCCAAGGACCAGCAGCCGCCGCAGCAACAGCCGCCGCCGCCGCAGGAGGAGCCGGGGACTCCTTCCTCCTCCCCCGACGACAAGCTGCTGACCAGTCCTCGGGCCATCAACAACCTGGTACTGCAGGGCTGCTCGTCCATCGGGCTGCGCCTGGTGCTAGAGTACCTCTACACGGCCAACGTGACCCTCTCCCTGGACACGGTGGAGGAGGTGCTGTCGGTCAGCAAGATCTTGCACATCCCCCAGGTCACCAAGCTCTGCGTGCAGTTCCTCAACGACCAGATCTCGGTGCAGAACTACAAGCAAGTGTGCAAGATCGCCGCACTGCACGGCCTGGAGGAGACCAAGAAGCTGGCCAACAAGTACCTGGTGGAGGATGTGCTGCTGCTCAACTTCGAGGAGATGCGCGCCCTGCTGGACTCGCTGCCGCCCCCCGTGGAGTCGGAGCTGGCGCTCTTCCAGATGTCCGTGCTGTGGCTGGAGCACGACCGCGAGACCCGCATGCAGTACGCGCCCGACCTCATGAAGCGCCTCCGCTTCGCGCTCATCCCGGCCCCCGAGCTGGTGGAGCGGGTCCAGTCAGTGGATTTCATGCGCACCGACCCGGTCTGCCAGAAGCTGCTGCTGGACGCCATGAACTACCACCTGATGCCCTTCAGGCAGCACTGCAGGCAGAGCCTGGCCAGCAGGTATGAGACAACAAAG
>NW_006782310.1:1774554-1786271 GCF_000442215.2 Lipotes vexillifer | reverse complement strand
GGGGCAGGCAGGAGGAGGATAGGGGTGGGCTGGGCGGGAGGCTCAGGCAGGCTGAAAACAAACGAAAACAAACAATTCAGACTGTGTGGGGAAAGTTGATTTCAGAGTCCCTGAAAGGTCAACAGGAAACTGGCCTCACAGCATCCCCGAGCGCTAGAAAGCCCACGTTCTCAATATCCCCAGAGCCGGAGATGTGGGACTTGCGGGCTGAAACTGACAGGCAGGTGGGGTCAAAGGCCAGGCAGTTAGAAATACAGCTTTGGAGCCCTTTTTATCCAGGCTTCCCTCTACATCTCAAAATATGCTTACTGAAGAAAAAGCGTGCTGTGATGAGAAGTCCCCACCCCAGTCCCCCTCTTTCCTGCCTTGGGCAAGCAGAAGTGCCAGGCGATGCTCGAGGAGGAAAGCTTTCATTCATTCTGACACTCAAGTTATTTTCTGTTTTTCAGCGACTGGGGTTTGCTTAGAGCTCTGAAAGGCTTTGTCTTTTAGGGTCGCTGTTAGAAATTCTGGCATCCCATACCCAGGCAAACCTTTCTGTCTTATGAAAAAGCAAAACCTTTCCTTACAGCAAAGCAAGGGGATTCGGGGTGTCAGAGTGAATCCTGCCTAGTAGTTCCCATGTCAAAGGGAAGCACAGTTGAAAACTGAGAGGAGGGGAAGGTCATCTAGCTGCAGTTAGGTCTGTGCGCCTGCTCTGAAGTCACAAAGAAGTTGGAGAGTTGTTATTGTTGTTGTTGCTATTTGGAATGTGTCCCCTGTGTGTATTGAACGTGGGATTTCCTGTCAAAGTGGAGAGAGAAACAATGCCTTTGAAAAATGCTGCTGAGATTTAAAAAAAAAAAAAAAAAAAAGACTGTTGGAATTGGCAATCATGTTTTATTGGCTCCAATTTTAAACGCCTTTTTTAATGAGCCCTAGCAGAGGGTTGCTTTCTCTTTTTAGAAAAGAGAAGCAGTATCTTCTCAGTTTCTCATGATAAAACATCATGATTCCAGATGCCAGGCTATCCCAGTCTAATCCACCTAAGTGCTATGTTAGAAAGTACATGGTTTAAGAATCCACCGTGGCCTTTTGCCACTCAGAACGATGTCTTAAACATGGGGTCCACTTTCTGCAGCCTTATGGAATTAAATGTTTATTTTTTCCATCATGATGCTTCTACCAGACCTAGGTAACTAAACTTTTAGGAAACTGGAAGATATTCCCTACAGTTGTTTAGGGAGCGCTTGTATTCAGGTGAGGCTCACGGGAGGCATGGGAAATCTTGAACTTAGAAATCTTGTAAGTTGATTTTTCTACTATTTCCAAGAAATGAATTGTAGTGTCAGAACATGACAGCTAAGACAATAACACAAACGAGGATCCAAACTCATGTGCTTGAATAGTGAACACAGGAGTCCAAGCGACAATAACATGGAATGTATTTTTATTTTGTAAGAGTTCCAATTTGCCTAAAAATCAAGATGGTAAGCTTAATGTGACGGGCAAATGTTACCACACCAAGGAACATTGGTGATCAATATTCTGTTATTTTAACTTTTGTGACTTATAAATGACTTACAAATATACTTAACTTAGCATGTATCATACTATTAAGTTATAATCCTGAACATACATTTATTTATATTTTTTAAATGTACAATCTAGTATAAATTCAGAAACCCAGAATGATAATAAAATTAAGATTTAGCTTGTTCTAAGAGTAATTTGGGGAAATAAGCATTATAAATTTGATCCAATAAATAAGCTTGAAGTCCTCGTTGCACTTTTACCTGATAAATATGTCCTAGGTTTCAGTGTTGGAAGAGTTGACTTTCAAAATGCAAAATCCATTTCCCACCTTAGTCTGGATTTAGCATGCCAGCTGGGGCCTGCTGGCTCTGTCCTGGTGGATGGCTGAGATACTAGGCTGCCTGGCTCCGTGACGACACCGTCCAGCTTCACTGGGCCATATCATTTAAAGGATATGTAGTGGCGTCTGACCACTGAATGCTTGCTTACAAGTGTCATGGATGCTGCAAGAATCTGATACTTCTGCCATAGGAAGAAAACTGTATTTTCCTTTAAAAGCGGAAGATACGGAAAATAGTTCATGTGAACCTATTGTTGATCTCAAAGTAATATAATTTAGACTTTGTTCCATTATTAGTAACTGAAGCATTTTAATTTTAGGGACTAATTACATTATTCTAATTTTAATTCACAGAAAGAATAACCACCAAGATCTTAACTTAACTGTAGACAAAAATGCTGTAAGTTGCAACCAATAGTATGATATCAGCCCATTTGTTATAGCATCAGAGCAATATAAAAATGTTCTCTCAGTCTTACATGTAGTCTAACAGAGGGATAAATGTGTTAAACAATTGTTTTTGAAATTGCATAACTTTTATTGAAGACAATTGAATGGAAAGGCATTGTATTTAGACCTGTAGTCTAAATATGAAAGAGTTCCTCAAATTCAGAGAAGGAGTGGGAAAATTTAAATTGGCCAGTCTGTTGGAATAAGTTCAAAATACAAGCATATAGAATAACTTCAGAAGGAATTTACTTGTTTAAGAATACATGTTATCTATAGAATGTAGGGCTATTAATATAAAAACAATATTTTAAATATTTTTTTAAATTATTGAGTAACTTTGAATTTTTATTAAGTCTAGAAAAATAAAGCAAACCAAGCATAGAGACTTTATAAATATGCAAATTAATTTAATTTTTGTCCTAGTTGCTTAGTTTTTCTGATTATGACATTTATACTCAGATTCATATTTTATTTTAGCAAACTAAGCATTAAGGATATTAAAAATAATAGACTTATTATCTTACATTAAAGTATATACATAACTAATTTAAGACCACAGGACTTGGATGGACAAAAATTAAAATATTTTGAAGTCTTATTTCTTATTTTCATATTGCTTTATTGCAAGAAATGGGACACTTAAGAAATAAGTTTTGAAAAAGTTTCTAGGAAAGTCATTATTAAAGTCTCCTAAAGCAAAAAAATTTAATAAAGTGACATGACATGCAACATTTAGTGCATTAAAATGTAAATATCAAAAGACTTGTAGTGTAAGTTTAGCTTAAGTAACCCAAAAAGTTTTTTTATTTGTATTTTTAAAATTTTTATGCATAATTTAGTAATTGTCCCAAATAAATCAAATTGGACTGGCTTAATTAACTTCTCTTTTACATTTTCATTGCACCTCCCACAATGTAACAGTTAAATAAATGTTTAGTGAAAGTTGAAGGAACTAAAATTATAAAATAAGAAAGCCTCAGTGTTACATTTTACCAAAAGTTCTTCAACCTATGTTACTATTGCACATAACAAAAGTCCATTGAACCTCCTCCAGGAGAACACCTGTAATAGAAAAGCATTCATAAAAATAATTATATTTTTAGAATATTTAATCACCAGCTATTACACTCCCGTATACAGGCCCATATTGAAGTGTAATTTTGAAGAGATTATATTTTATAGATGATAAAAGGCTACCTTATAAAGATTTCACTTTCTGCAAAACAGTCTATTTAAAGATTTCATATAAATTAATGTAAAAATCTATTTAAACATCAGAAATACTAATTATCTATTTGCTAAAATGACTTGCAATGATTAAAAAGCCATTAGAATTCCTTAAGGCACAGTTTTGATTCCTGGTTTTGGTGCTTAGAAAATGTTTCTTTAAATGTAGGACAATATTTTCTATTGATTCCCTTCCTAAGACCTGAATAACAACCTTAAGAAAGCAAACTAATCTTGTGTCCATGCATCCTCTAAATTGTGATTTCCCTTTATGTCAATTTGATACCCTCAGATTAGAACTTGTTAGGTAGTTAGATTTTGTATCAGAAGTCACTCAACCATTCAGAATACAATTTGTTTATTATCTAAAACAGGACCATTGATTACAAAATTATATCGCAGATATGGGAGCCAAATAGTTATATCCTACAATCAAAAAGCAATTAGAGTAGATATTAGTGCATTGCATTGGCTCAGAGGACTTGCTGACAATAGTGGACATGTTCAAATTTTAACTCATCTTTGTTTTTTTTCCCCATACTTATGAACACATTGAGGCTCACTCATTACCTTAGCTAATTTCTAAGTATCTCAACTTTCTTATCTTAAAAATACAGTGAAAAATGTTAGTTTACTTACAACAGTTACTTCATACCAGGTGATATTCTAAGCCTTTTACAAATATTAAGTTATTTAATGCTCATAATAACCCTAAGGGATGGGTACCATCATTTGTTTCATTTTATGCCTAGAAAAACTGATGCACAGAGAAATTAAGCATTTTGCCCATGGTTGCACAGCTGGTAAGTGGTAGAGCCCAAGTCTGAGCCCAAGCAGTTGTGGCTCTTGAGTCCGTGTTCTCATCCATGGTGTTCTGCTTCTTACTATGAGCTTCTCTATTCTATCATATAATCTGGTGATTGACCCTAGAGTTATATGTAGGTTTAAGACTTCCTTTTTGGAAAGACATTTGTGAGGGTTAAATTTTAATGTACCTGACTTTAAAAGAAGTTAAGGAGATGTATTATTCTAGACCAAAGCTCAGCTTTTTTGTTTCTGTAAAAGGTCAAATAGTAATTATACTTGGCTTCAGGGTCACACTAACTCTGTTGCAGCTGCTTCACTCTTCCTTGGTAGCACAAACACAGCCACGGACAATACGTAAATGAATGAGCATGGCTGCGTTACAATAAAACTTCATTTGCGAGCATTGAAATTTCATGTAATTTTCACATGTTATGAAATATGATTCTTCTTTTCCACCATGTGAAAATCTAAAAACCGTTTTGTGTTGGGGGGGCTGCTGTATAAAAACAGGAGGCAAGCTGGATTTGTTCTGTGAGTCATAGTTCGCCAAAACCCATTTTAGGCACTTGGGATACATCAGTGAACAAAATGGACACAAAATTTTGCCCTTATTCTAGTGGAAAGAATCCCTCTGGTCTTCTTGTTTCTGTTTGGAAGGAATTCAAATCTAAATAATTCTACCATGCTAAGTTAAAATTTCAACTTTCTGTAGTAAGACTTAAGAATTTGAATAGCAACCCCAGGAAGGTAAATGGTGATTAATTAAAAGAGTGAATGCGTTGCTCATTTTTTTCCAACATACTGGATATAGAACCAACTAACATAGATTAGTCATTATTCAGAATAGGCTTTAATATCATTGATATGGTATTTTAATGATTTCCAGGAGGAAAGTAGAGGAGCCAGGTACATTTAACACACTGCTTTCTGAGACTGACATGTACATATCGAATAAACGAATCTAGGCATATGAATGAACATGTGACCAATTATTCTTCTAAATGCCAACCTGTATCTCCAGCTGCTGTGATCAAAGGGCATTCTTGGCAGGATTCCTGACTTCTGAGTGCATCAGCTGGATTGAGTATGTCTATAGAACCTCCCTGCCTTCTCCAAAGTGGGTAACCTCTGGAGGAGCGTGCGTGCTGCTGTAGGTTTGGCTTATATGTCTCTCTCCCCGACTGGATCAAGTGCCTGGACTTGACCCCAAAGTGTGAGTTCAGTATGAATGTGTATTGGTCTTAAATATAATTGTGGTGGACACTTAGGATTTGTTTCAGTTTCATGTGAATTGACAAAGCCAATGAAAGATAAAAATGGAGGTAATTTTAAAGATGATTACATACACACACACATACACGCACACCACTGCTGTTTGCCAGTAATAATGGTACCTATCACTAATTGAGCACCTACCATGAGTGAGCTTGACATATTACTTACATTCTTTCTAGTCCTTTCAATCTTTTCACATATTAGACAGTTGAGGCTCAGAGAAAATAAGTAAGTTGTCCAGTTATCTGAATAATGTTGAGTTGGGAGTCAATTGTCATCATCTGAAGAATAGTCTCTTATTATGAGTGCATATTGTAAATATGGCCTCTATGAAAAGCAAACTCCAATCTACACCTCCCATATCTTTGTTTTACCACAGCGCCGTAGTGATTAAAAGTTCCAACCCTCTAACACATCTTCAAACCACCCAACCAATGAAGAATAGTGAGAGGAAGATAGTAGAAAGCCCAGATTTTTTCCTACTGGTCTACCATACTCAATTATTAGTTCTGAGATTAAGGGGCTAAATAATGAGATTGATGAGATTTATCACTATGATACTGACTTACTAAAAATAAGATGAGCCAATATATTTTAAATAAATCAATAAAAATAAAACTTTTCAGCTTAACTTTGAAAAATAATTGTGAAAATAAAACAAACCAAAACAAAGCCTTGGAGCTTGTTTTGGAACCAAGAGATTCCCCCCAGCCCCCTAGATTTCTGTGCACTCGAGTCCTAGAGAAGCTATCAGCTTTGTTTCTGTGAAGACAAGAGAAAGCTCTTCACATTGGTGATACTTACAGGTGATGAATACAACAGGTAGAAGCCAGAATTATAAAAATACTCGTATGTTTTAATAAAAGAAAATAAGACTACTCTGATTGAAAATTGATTCTGCTTATCTTTTGTTTCAAGAAAATCATTTTAACATTCGCTACACTGTAGTGTTTATGCCTTCTGTCATTCATTTGGAATTTCAGAAAATATATTCAGTGCTATGTCATTTCCATTAACATCCAAGTTAATTCTTGATGCATGAATTACTAATGATGATTTCTCTTAAAAAAAAAACCAAACAAATAAGCACTGTTATGATATGGGCAGGACAGTGAGTTAACCAGGGGAAGGACTCTCTGTTGTAACATATAGTGAATATGTCTATTTTACTGTAAATATCAAAAGGGCTTATTTACTCGCAAATATTAATGACAATCAGGTTAGAACTATTTGCAGCATTAGAAGTAAAGCAGAAAGGCACTAGAGAAAGCTTATTGTAGTTGGGAAATGAAAATAGCAAATATTTGTGATAGAGAGAAAATAAATCAAAGGGAAGTAAAAAGCAAAAGAAAAAACAGCAGTAACAAAAATGCAAGGAAATATGGGAAATCAAAGAAATTATTAAGCTATAAACCATCTGAAAAAGAAAGAAAAAGAGAACTAGTAGTAAAGGAGGACGGGCAGGAAAATTCTAGAGCTTGGAGAGTAGACGCTCAATATTTGTTGGACTAATAAGCACAAATTAAGAAGCATTTAAGTCACTACATAGTGAACATATAATTTGCAGAGTTATAGACAAAGTACCACTAAAAGGAAAAAAAACCTCTTTTCCTCAAAAGAAAAAATTTTTCAACAAGAAAAAAATGGTCAGTCACGGACCCTTCACTCCTATAATTTGATTCAGTTCAATAATTATATATTTGTAATCTGAGTTAAGATATTTTATAAATAACTCTTTGTTCTTGTGCTAGGTAATGCAGTAGCTTCAGAAGCATCAGGGTTTAAAGGGGCAGTCTGTTATGCCAACAGGAGGAGATGAAAATGTAACTGTATTCTTTGTAAATCTTGATTCTCAGTATAATTAGAGCTGGCAGCAGACCTGAGAAACAAGGGGACCTTCATGACCTTGGGCAGATTTTCTAAACCCATGCCCATGGCCGTGCCATGCCCAAGGTGGGAATTTGGGGTGATGCGTCGAATTTACCACTAACAAGAAGTTCTGCCACGGAATAGCCCCCAAACTTGTGCTGAACATGTATAACACACCAAACTCTGTGCGATGCTCTGAGATACAGAGTGAAGAAGACAGACACATTCATGACTTCATGTGGTTTTACCGTATAAGGATAAAGTAAATAAGTACACAGATTAATCACACTGGTAATACATGCTATAGATTGGAAAAGTGCCCTTTGCTGGGAAACGGTATAACACAGTGCTGTAACCTTGTCAGAGTGGCCAAAGAGTTCTTTCTCTACAGAAGAGGTTTAAGATGAACTTTGAGAGATGAGATATCCAGGGTAGTGGGTCTGGAGGAAGGTAGGGTCTGCAGGTGGGGAAGGTACAAGCTGAGAGAGGAGTACGTGCACGAACACTAGGCAGCAAAGAGTTCGGTACCTTCCAGGGGCTGAAAGGAGGTGTGTGTGGCTAGAGATTGTGCAGGGAGGGTTGTCCAAATCATAGAAGTTGTGGGCTCTGCCAAGGATTATCCACTGCATGGATGAATTCCATATGGAAAAATCAGCATGCTTTTATACTTGAACTGAGTAACTGATCAATACTATATTGGAAACACTGCCGCCTTTGAATTCGTAAACCTAAGTGTGTATCTTAGCTCTACTTTAGCTGAGTCCCAAATCAGTAAAATGGGTTAAGAATTATAGTTGACCTTCCTGGGGTTTTGGTAAGGATCAGCTCAGAACGTGAAAAAACTCCAAACAGAAAGTGCTAGTTGTAATTGATTTCTTTTTAATTTTAAAAGATACACTAAGCAAAGTTACCTGAATACGTTTTTGCCCATCTAGAAAACTCTTGAACATATTTGTGATTTCACTGATAGCACAGAAATAGTCAGACTTCTAAGGACCTAAGAGTGAAGTTGGAGGGACCCGAAGGTGAACACAAGGTCATCAGAAGGAAGTGGGAACATCAGAATTTTTGATTGCTCTCAGCAATTTATATTTCATCCCTGAAAATGATGGCCTTTTTAGGTATAAGAGTCTCCATTTCTTCCTTTCACAGAGGAGAGTCCCTCCTCTTTTTAATCTCATACATTCGATGTAGGGCTTCGTTTGCTGCCGCTCGCAGAGCCTCTGGCGTCCGCGTCTGGCTCTCTGCTCCCACAGCGCCTGCGAGCGGGTTGGTAAGTTACACCTGCGCAGGGACCGGAGCTTCCTCCGAGCTCAGCTGGGCCACCGTATGGAGACTGGCTCACTGGAGGCTGCAGAGAAGTGAACTGAAGAATTACAGTCGGTTTCACTTCCCTGCCTTATGTGCCTTCAGGTGCCTCTGAAGACAGACGAGGCCAGTGAAATGGAGAGGAGGACGAAGAGAGAAAGACCTAGGTTAGAAAAGAAAAGAGTCCTTGAAAATGTAGTGGCATCGTTAGCAGATGCGGAGGGACGGATGTGTTTGCGTGTCTGCGTGCGTAGCCCCCGACACTGCTCTGCCAGCTTGAAATTTTCTGTACGGTGGCTTCTGAGAGGTGTTTTTATCAGCTAAAGGTCTATTTTGCGTGTGGGTGGGGCCGGGACAGTGAAAGATTCACAGTCTGGCCCTGAGTGAGGAGTTACTGGGTTGGGCGGGTCAGTTTTTCGCCAAAAAGAACATAGTCGTATTTTGTAAATCCTGCTTAGAACAAAGCAGCAGACTCTGTCTGGCCCTGATTTTTAGCACACCTCAGAACCAAGCACACTGGAACATCCTGGGCAAATGGAAAGGATTAGAAGAGGGAATGGAAAATCTGTGAGTCAGAGGGGGAAACTTCGAAGGAAGAACTTTAATGCTTTAGGGTGCACACCAGGACCTCAGCACTTCCTACCCCATATGCATTAACAGGGGGACATGGATACTGTGAGGGATCCCAGCCAATACTGGTGTGTTATAGAGGCAGAAGTGTGAGCCTCCTAGCAGGGACCAATTTGATGGATTGGTTACTATGACAACTGTACCACTACTGTCAGTGGCAATTCCTGTAAACTCCCTGTCTTAAGGTTTTCACAAGGGTTCACTCCAGAATAACATCTGTAGGTACAGACTACAGAGTAAAGCTAGGAGATGTAGGTATGGAGAGAAAGAGACTATGACATAATAGGAGGTACAGATAAAAATGTTATGTTATAGTGCCAATATCTTATAAACAGTTCTATTGCATAGTAATTAAGACCTAAAATTCAGACAGATGCAGGTCAAATCCCACCTTGACCACTTAAAAGCTGGCTCTCTTTGGGGAACTTACTTAATCTGTTTTCAGATTGCTTACCTCTGAAATGTAGATAATGATACCCACCTCATCAGGGCAATTCTGAATGTTGGAAGAATGTATGTACTACACTTAACACGGTACCAGACGGTAAATACTTAATCATCGATAGCTTTTATTCTTATAGGAATAGTTCTGTTTATATCCAATTTACCTTTCTGTTCACTTTGTTAGGACTCCTAATTCCGTAGAGGATGTTCATTCTAGAGCCAGATTCTCACAGTCTGGGTCCCAAGTGCTGCTCTGATAGTGATAAGGTTTAGCTGACAGTGTCCGTTTTATCCACCGTTGAGTAAACTACAGAGCTGAGGCCAGTCCTGAGTCTGGTCCATTCCCTTGTTCTATCCATGTCAGCAATTGGAAAAGTTAGAAAAGCCTTTGTGGATTCAGGTTGAACAGCTTTTTTGAGGTATAATTTACATCCAACACAATTCACCCATTTCAAGTGTACAATCCAAGGAGCTTTAGTATATTCACAGTGTTTGCCGCCATCACCACAATTAATTTTAGAACACTTTTACCACCCCCTCCAAAAAGACCCCATACCTATTAGCAATCAGCCCCCATCTGCCCCTGCCCCTTGCAGGTGCAGGCAACCACTAATCTACTTTCTGTCTCCATAAATCCATAGATTTTCTTATTCTGGACATTTCATATGGAATATGGCATCATGCAATATATGGTCTTTGGAGCTGGCTCCTTTCATGTAGCATAAGTTTCCAAAGTTCATCTATGTTGTAGCATGTATCAGTACTTCATTCCTTTTTATGGCTAAATAATATTCCATTGTATGGATAAACCACACTTTATCCATTAGTGGATGGACATTTGGTTTGTTCCCACTTTTTGCTATTACGAATAATGCTGCTATGAGCATTTATGTACAAGTTTTTGTGTGAACATATGTTTTCATTTCTCTTAGATACATACCTAGGAGTGGAATTTGCTGGGTCTTATGGTATCAGTTAACACTGAACAAGTGTTTAACTTTTTGAGGAACCGTCAGAATGTTTTCCAAAGCATCTGCGCTGCATTCTCACTAGCAGTGTATAAAGGCTCCAATTTCTCTGCATCCGCGCCCACACTTAATACCTGCCTTTTTGACTGTAGCCATCCTAATGGATGCAAAGTGCTATCTCACTGTGATTTGCATTTCCCTAATGGCTAATAATGCTGAGCATCTTTTCGTGTGTTTATTAACCACTTGTATATTTTTTGGAGAAAAGTTTTTTTCAAATCCTTTGGCCATTTTTTAGTTTGGTTATTTTCTTTTTCTTACTGAGTCGTAAGAGTCTTTTTGGCGTTTTTAGGAGGGCTTCTTATGGTTCCTGGATCACAGCTGGGGGCACCGTCTGCAGGAATTGGGTGTTCCATTTGACAAAAATGAAAATCAAATGCATGCACATGTACAGTGGAAAATTCTCTAGATACTTTTATAAGGCACATATGTCTTATTAAAATTCTTGGTTTTTAGTGTGGCAGAGGAAACTATCTGTGGTTAATGTTGTTTGTTTTCTCCTTCATGCGATTATTTTGGCTTTATGTTGACTTAGGCATTATATTCCTCAAGTGGTAGTCTGCACTTGGTGTAGCAAATCTTTTATTCAAAGAAAAAATATTTATTACTCAAGTTATTTATTTACGTTGTCTTAAAGGCACATCAGAAATTTTTATTCAAACTATGTTTATACAATAATTATTTTAGGGAAATGAGGTAAAATTCTTTGACTGCCAAGACAGTGATGACTCATAAGAACCACTGAAGAAGAAATTTTTTAATAAAACCTGAAAAACAGATGCTCTTATTTGAAAGGGGATGCAAAAGTGTTCCTTGTGGGGGTC
>NW_006782310.1:1768617-1774537 GCF_000442215.2 Lipotes vexillifer | reverse complement strand
AGGAAACAGCACAGCCCAGGATTTTCAGTCATGGCTGACATTCAGCTGAGGGCTTCCCTATATGTATCACCAAGGCAGTTTCTGACATGGAAAAGCTAAATTCATCATGAGAATAACTTGTCTGGTTTCATCTTCCTTTGCTACAGTGTCCTTGCAATTTTCCTTAGGGACAAAAAATATCGACTGCTCTTGAAAAGAAATTACTTTTACTACGCTTAGTAGGTTAGGTTACTTCACTGACTCTTTTTTTTTTAAGTTTTTAATTTATTCATTTATTTATTTTTGGCTGCACCATGCAGCATGTGGGATCTTAGTTCCCTGACCAGGGATTGAACCCAGGCCCACGGCGGTGGAAGCGTGGAGCCCTAACCACTGGACCGCCAAGGAATTCCCATAGGTTACTTCACTAACTCTTGCTTTGAGTGTATGGATATGGCAGAATGTTCAGCAAATCATTTCCTAAGCTTAATGCTTATGCTTCCAGATGGAACAATTTCTATTTTGATTATGAATCTCTTTGAACAATCAAATTCTTGCTTTCTGTTAAAAGAGTTACATGTCTATTACACGACAAAGAAGACTTCAGGCCACCATCATAGATCTGAGTGCAAAGCAGTAGAAATTTTAACGTGGATTTCTTATCTGGCTATTCAAAGGGACAAAGTGTTATTAAAAGCATGTGATAACTTCATAGGTTTTAGTAGCACTACCAACAGATCCCAGGTAAGCAGATAATTGCCTAAATTAGTCACTTTGTGTGTTTAGAAGGCAGGCATCTTCTTCCCTCAGCAAAATTATAGAGAAGATACCTATTTCAAGGTAGTCAGTTCAGAACCCTGAGAAGCCCAATAAACTTCATCTGTCACTCAGACATTCTTTTTTTTTTTTGCGGTACGCGGGCCTCTCACTGTCGTGGCCTCTCCCGTTGCGGAGCACAGGCTCCGGACGCGCAGGCTCAGCAGCCATGGCTCACGGGCCCAGCTGCTCCGCGGCCTGTGGGATCCTCGCAGACCGGGGCACGAACCCGTGTCCTCTGCATCGGCAGGCGGACTCTCAACCACTGCGCCACCAGGGAAGCCCTCAGACGTTCTTATATTCAAAATTTGGAAAGAGAAAGCGGACAAAGCAAAACTGAAATAGTTAAACACCACTTTGTTGCACTCAAACTCAAAATCTGTGATTGCTCCAGAGTTAGGAGGCAGCAAACAAAACCAGCAGCAAGCAAAAATCCATTTCAAGGAAGGGGCACCCCCTGTACAGGAAGAAGCTCCTCAAGTCTTGCATCAACTGAGAGCCCAGGTTCCAGAACACAATAGTCTTTTTGACCTAGAAAGAATAATCTCATCTCAGAAAGATTTTTCTGGAGAGTGCTTCCCATTTTTTATGGCAAGGAAACTTTAGAATCTCAGAGCATGAGAAACGTTTAAAATGTCTGAAAGCACAAAGAAATGTATGTCTATAGCTTTACAGACACTAATTAGAGTCTGCCACAAAATCTTATGGGAATCGCTTCTCTCCTTTATCCGTATCTGATCTTATCCCTCCTGGTCGCCCTCCCTTCACGGGAACATTGTTAACCATTAACATTTACTGCATATGTAAGTAGGCGAGCACCAAGCAGAGGAGGAGATAAGGAGTCTGCCTCCCATATTCCAAATTCTCCATACGGTGAGTGGTCGGTTGGCTGCTGTAAAATACAGCTGCTGTGTGGTGAAATTAAGACGATCTTTTCTTAAAGCGGTCGTGCAGGTTTTGACCATTGAAGCCTCCTTCTCAAGTGTCAATTCCCAAAACTGAGTGTGAGAGCCATTGGCATCATTCTGCCCTGTGTTCCTGTTGGCTGGTTAGTTCTGTTAAGGACTGTATTAGTCCACTCGAGCTGCCATAACAGAATAAATATGGACTAGGTAACTTAAACAACTGAAATTTGTTTTCTCACAGTTCTAGAGGCTGGAAGTCCAAGATCCAGATCCAGCGGGGCTGGTTTCTGGTGAGGGCTCTCTTCCTGGTTTTCAGACAGCTGCCTTCTCACTGTGTGCACGCATGGCCTGTCCTCTGTATGCAGAGCTGGGGGTGGGGTGGGGAGAAGAAGAAGGGAAACTTTGGTGTCTCTTCCTCTTCTTATAAGGACACCAGTTCTATTAGATGTGGGCCCCACCCTTATGACCTCATTTCACCTTAACTACCTCCTAAAAGCCTTATCTCCAAACACAGTCACATTGGGAGCTAGGGCTTCAACATAAGAATTTGGAGGCAACACCATTTAGTCCAAAACAAGGGCCAAGAATAGAACACAAGGAATTATAAAACAGGTTCGAGGCACTAACTGAAATGTTACTTTTCAACTAGATCTATACAGGCAAAATTATCTAGGCAGATGAGCAATTATCCAAGTCAGCAATGTGTTGATAGATCCTCCAATAATACAAACCTAGAAGAGAAAAAAAAAAGTACAGATCTGTTTTCCTCAGCCCCATAAAATCTTGCCTAGATCAGTAGTTCTTTTTTTTTTTTTTCGGTACGTGGGCTTCTCACTGTTGTGGCCTCTCCCGTTGTGGAGCACAGGCTCCGGACACGCAGGCTCAGCAGCCGTGGCTCACGGGCCCAGCCGCTCCGCAGCATGTGGGATCTTCCCGGACAGGGGCACCAACCCGTGTCCCCTAAATTGGCAGGTGGGCTCTCAACCACTGCACCACGAGGGAAGCCCGTAGATCAGTAGTTCATTGAAGAATCAACCATAGAGCTTTTTTATTGAAACATATCTTCCCTAGTCCTACCCAGAGATTCTAAATAAATTGATCTGGAACGTGGACCCAGGAACCTGCATATTTAGCAACTTTCTGGGTGATTTTGGGACCACACTGTGAAAATCACAAGACTAAACAAATGCTTCTGTTTTCCAATTTGCTACGTATCTATGGACGATGGAAGAAAATACTGATTGCGATTTACTGGAAGATAAGTTTAAGGAAAATTTGTTGCAAAATTAAAAGAAATCGGATTCACTGACATGAGAAAAAGGGAAATGAGTCTTAGGGAAAGTTATTGGAATTACCGGACTCTAGGGGATTTGTTTCCTGATGATGAAATTTGGGTACCTACTGTGCTAGAGAATTTTCAGGATAATTCAAGCCACAGAGTATAGAGTCCACAATTCAGCTTCAGAGAATATGGTGAATTTTCCCAGAATAATTTATTTCTGCCTGTCTGAGATCTGATGATTGAAAAGGACAGTGTCAGGGATTGGCTGATCGGTGAGTCTCAGAGGCTTCTGCAAATTCCCCTTCCTGGGGGGGGGGGGGGTGTTGGAGAGCCTCCTAGATCCTGCAGATCCCTCGAGCCAGGGTTTCCTTTATCACTTAGCCCCTCCAGGGTTGGTGAAGCAGCAAAGAACAGGCTCCCCACAGGGAGGGAGAGGAAAAGAAGAGGAAGATAAGAAATTCCTATTTCACCCACCGCAGCGGGGTGTCCCTAAGCTGGCTCCCACAGGCCACACCTCATCGTCTCCACATCTCACACCCCAGGACTGCCTCAGTCCCTCACGGCTTCTCTACCCCAAAATAAGGATAACTTTCATTTATCTTAATCCCAGGATGAATTCATAACATTATTCTTCCCCTAAAAATAAATTGTGGGCCCATGTAGAGGGTATCAGCTGCAACTCCCTTTTCTTAAAAATGGATACTTATTTATTGCCATGAATATTCCAAGAGAAGCATGGGGTAATACATTCAGTTACTAACTAACTTTTCTCCCTGTCTCTCTGCATGACCACTCCTGCAGTGACACTCCAAATGGCAACAGCCTGCCTGGCAGGAGGCTGGCTCCTCTTACTCAGTACGAGCTTCCTACTTTCCCCATGAGAAATCTTTCCCTGGAGTTCGAGGAATGGATAAAATCAGTCTCTAGGTCCATGAGGTGTCAGTCAGGCCATTGTCCCCTCATCCTGAATGGCTGAACTTCTGTTTGGGGAACGTGATTTTGTTAAAGATTCATTTTTACTGTTAGGTCTGGAACTGTCAGATACAAGTAATTTCAGTGGGAGGTATGTAACATCCTGAACTTGGATTTTCAACGTCATCATGTGATCTTGTGTCTTTCTGCACTTTGTCTTGTGCAGCAGGTACCAACATTTCCCCAGGTCAGGAAGTCACTCTTTTCCCTTCAGAAAGGCGGCCAGATGAGAGGGAGAGAGAGAGAAGTCTCAGTAATGAGATTGGTTCTCAAGAGGCAGCGTAGTCTAATAATTGGCCTTTATTAGGGGTTGAAACGCAGGCATTACTTAGGAGTCCATCACTGGCATGAGAGTGATGCTTTATCGCTTTTCATCACTAGGCTACACAGAGCTTGAATAGCTCCTTGGTGACAGGCTGCACAGAACCACTTCTCTCTTGCGTTTTTTCCTATGACACAAACATTGGTGTCCCTGCCAGCATGTTGGGTGGCATCTGTTTTAGTGAGTAGGGAGACCCCGAGTCCCACTTGGAGGCAGGAGGATTAGTCGAAGAGGTCATACTTGCCACACAGCTTCCTCCCAGGAATAGGGAGGATTAATGGGATGCTATTCCCATTGCAATTCATGCTCCTCAGAAAGCCACTATGTACTAGGTATTAGAATTAGAGATTATATAGGTAATCAAGCAAAGAAGATATTCAACTACTTCTAGTTACCAAAGGAAGCTTTCATCTAGGAGGTTGGGAAGAGGGGTGGGAGGGGGGTGGAAATGCAGTGAGTATAAAGTTGGCTGGAAGCCATTTTTCCTCATGAAGCAAAGGACAAGGAGTGAAGTGTGAAATGCTATGTACAATATAAAGATAGACCCATTCTGGCTTATGAACTAAGCCTTGGGGAGGCTTACATTTCATGGATTCAGATGAGGACCTTAAGACACTTTTGTCATATCTGCCTCTGCCATCATGAACCAGTCTACAGCTTTGGTGTTCAGAGAAATGTGGCAAAAACATCAGCAAACTACCCCACCTGCATGCTGGAGGACCCGGTGACATTCTGAGTTCCGTATGTGTCAGTGAAGAATTGTGGAAGAATGTACTAGTGTGCTACGGGGGCTGGGGTGAGAAGTGAAGGAGTGGGAAGATGGTTCGTTACAATTGTAACATGCAAAGCTCCAGTCGTTCAACATGTTGAGCTTCTCATGGTCAAACCTATAAGAAGGGGCCAAGCTGGAATGCGACTAGGTTTTCAGAGTCACAGGTTTTCAGAATGTGACTAGGTTTCAAGATTTTAAAGTCCTGGTTTCTTCCATTTACTCTAGTGTGTCCTCAACTATGGTTTACCTGCCACTGGTAGAATGTGAGACCATTTCAGATGGTACACGAGAAACCATTTTTTAATTTATTTTAATCGTTAGGTATTACTATATTTTAACATGTGTTAGAGATAAAACACAGTTAACCCATGAAGCCCATGATTCATAAATATAATTGCTAGAACAATGATTCTCAATACCGGTTATATATTAGAACCACACAGAAAGCTTAAAAAGATTTTTAAAAAACACCGATGCGGGGTCCCACAGTAGATCATGAAATCAGAATCTCTGAGAGGCACGCTGACCCTAAATATTTTATAAAAGCTCTCCCAGGTGGTTCTAAAGAGCAGCCACCATTGGGAAAGACTAGAACAGACTAGGGATTAAGCATTTTAAAGTGATCAGTTTTAAATAAAATATTAAGTAAATAATATACGGATATGGCAAGATCATTAAAGCCCTGTATTGTGCTAATAACTGAAATTTGGTAAACTTCCCTCTATCGTGGGTAGCTCGCATTCTGGGGGACAACACTGATCCTAGGTAGCAGGTTAGATTTGGGGGTTAATCAACAAGACTGTCTGTTCTCCAATATGTCACCCTCTGACACTTCCACATTTTGGTTCAGAAACATGGCTTTTCCTCTTTCC
>NW_006782310.1:1738290-1768381 GCF_000442215.2 Lipotes vexillifer | reverse complement strand
TTTCCCTTTTGACACCCCCATCACCACACCCACTGACTAGACCTTAACACAGATGAGGAAAAAAAAAGGATGATAAGAATCTGTAATGACATATATCTGGATTAGTGGGATTGCAAATAACTTTGACTCTTTTCACCAGTTCGTTCTTTTATTCATCATTTCTTCATTCCCACAACAAGCATTTACTGAGTACCTATGTAGTAGTAAGTCCTTTTTGTGTTTAACTATACTTAGAATTTTTCTCAGTGAGCCTGTGTTGTCTTTATGATCAAACGAATCTTAATGTTACTTCCATTTTAGGAAAACTAAATACTGTATATGACTGACCATTCTCCAGTCACCACACAGCCAGACTCCTGGCGGGAGAGAAAGTGTCAGAAGATGGAAGCAAAGACATTTTCAGCCATTCCTGAGAATCACACAAGGGTTGTGTATGAAAGCCCTAGAGACATTTCCTCTGTGAAATGGAAGAAATAAAACCCATCCTGAGGCACTGGAAAAGGTGCCCAAACCCTTTTTCCTCTATTCCTTCATCTATTAAATGGAGATAATGATACTTTATGTTTACCTACCTCAGAGAGGCATTACCAGGTCTATTTAAAGGCTCTTCTGATGAAAGCTGCTGTGTGATTACCAAGAACAGCTATGATTAAAAAAAAAAAGAAAACCTAAATACAACAGCAAATCAGCTGGAACAAGTTCTCCAGGGAGTTTACTTCTCTGGAAAAATTTAAGAAAGGGGTAGCGGCTCTCCTCTGGCGACTTTTCGGTACCCTTCTAGCTGGAAGTTTTAGGGAAGGCTAGCTGATCTGGAAAGGCTCCTCCCGGCTACTGATTTGGGATCTTTCTCTGTTTACTTTTCCCCCGTGGTCTAAGCAGTTTCCATCTGAAATTCCTCTTTCAGGTTTTTCAGATCTTAACTCAGAAACTGTTTTATCCGTGAAAAGAATCTCAAGCAAGGCAATTACCTATGACAGAGAAAGAGAGAGAGAGTGTTTGAGAGAGACAGAGACAGAGACAGAGACAAAGAGAGAAAAGGGAGGCTATAATGTAGAGGATATGTGCATTTTATCGAGGATAAGTAATGGGGAATTCTTTGATAGTTTATAGAAAGAGGACCGAAGTAATCAATCATTAATGTCAGGCTTTGCCGAAATTCATTTGGCAAAGCATGTAGGGTAAATTAGATGGGAGCAGAAGCTCACAAAGCAAGGACATCACTATTACAACAGCTCAAGAGAAAGTCAAACCAGCTGAATCAGGCTACTGGCAGTTTGGTTGAAATGAAGAGTTTTTTTTTTTTTTATATTGGAGTATAGTTGATTAACAATGTTGTGTTAGGTTCAGGTGTACAGCAGAGTGATTCAGTTATACATATACATGTATCTATTCTTTTTCAAATTCTTTTCCCAATTAGGTTGTTACAGAATACTGAGCAGAGTTCCCTGTGCTATACAGTAGGTCCTTGTTGATTATCTATTTTAAATATAGCAGTGTGTACATGTTACAGCTCTAGAATCCATAGGATTTGGTACAACATTGACTATAGCAGGAAAATGAGAGAAGAGTCAAGATTACCATACAGTTTGGAGAGTTGGATATCATAAGGTTTGGGGACTTCCTTAACAGAGAGAGATGGCAGCCAAGAATGAGTGGGTTGAATTTATGAATGAGATCTAGACCAATGCCACTGTAGGAAGCCCAGTGGTTTTATATTTTTGTTAAACTTGCTTGTGCAGTAAATATTCTGACTGTTTATAAACAGTGCACCTATGGTACCTGAAAAGGCTTCTAAACAATAAAAGAAACTGCCAAAATTCCAAAGATGCATTTTCAAGTGAGTGCTTTGTAAGCTTAATAATTATGCATAATAATAATCACTGTCATTTATCGATTGATTACTATGGGAACTACATACATATTTTCCATACGCAACTCAGATGTCAGCTGGTGGCTTTTCAGTTCTGGTAAAGATCTGGTAAAATGGTTGCAAACCCCTTCAATCCAAAGGCCTGTGGAAATCCAAAACCTGTCTTTGTCTCTGTGAATCCCCAGGGCTTTACATCTTCCCGAATTTCCCTGCCTCCGGATCACTACCAAACACCACTGCTGTCCCACCAGATGTGAAATTGCCCATTCACTCACCACTTGTATAAAATGCTAAGCCATCATAGGGTTAGCAATGTTCACTGAAGTTGGAAAGTCGTGGGAAAGAGGCATAACTTCTTCCAGTCTTCTCCAGCCTCTCCCTACTGGATCATGTTGGGAGCATCAGCTTTTTTTGTTGTTGTTTGTTTTTATACATTTATTTATTTTTTATTTATCTATTTTTGGCTGCGTTTGGTCTTCTTTGCTGTGCTGGGGCTTTCTCTAGTTGCGGCGAGCGGGGGCTACTCTTCATTGTGGTGCACGGGCTTCTCATTGTGGTGGCTTCTCTTGTTGCGGAGCACAGGCTCTAGGCATGCAGGCTTCAGTAGTTGTGGCTTGAGGGTTCTAGAGTGAAGGCTCAGTAGTTGTGGCGCATGGGCTCAGTTGCTCCGCGACATGTGGGATCTTCCCGGACCAGGGCTCGAACCCGTGTCCCCTGCATTGGTAGATGGATTCTGAACCACTGTGCCACGAGGGAAGTCCCGGGAGCATCAGTTTTTGTCTGCCCTCACTGTGCAGAGACATTCATCTTTAAAGGCAACAGCAGCACCAAGTGCCTTTCATTGGTTGCAGAGACTAGCTCTAGGAGGTGATTTTGTTTACGAGTTGCAGCCATTTCTTTTCCAAATTATGCTAAAATGACTTCATTTAACCCTCACAACATTCCCACTTTACAGATGAGGCAATTGAGGCTTCAAGAGGTTGAATACCAGCCCAAGTATATAAATGCATGAAGTGGTAAAAAGAGAACTTCAGTCCAGGTCTGGCTGATTCTTAAATTAAAATTAACTTGGCCTTTAAAAGATGGAATAATTGTTATCTACCCCCATTTACATTGCCCCTTCAAAACTGCTTAGTTTTTCCATTACATTTTTGTTTAAAAAAAAAAAGGCAATACACCTCTGAAGACCATATATGGGGAATTACAGAGTAAAAATCCCAGTGTTTATGTATCATTTCAGAGAGAATGAGTTGGGATGACTAAAATATCTAAACCATGGAAATGTGATGCTATTACTTCTAAGTAATACAGTTTGGATGGGGACATGGGCTACTCGCTTATCAAACCTGCAGATTACACAAAGGAATAGCTATACTGAGGGTGATGGCGATGAGAGGAGGATGGTGATAGCATTTAATTAGCACTGCTGTAAGTGCTTTGCATATATTTTTTTTAATCCTGAAGATTAAACAAACCTATGCCTTAGGTCTATTCTTATCCCAGTTTTACAAACGAGATTCAAGAGGACAAAGAAGCTAGCCCAAGGTCACTCATCTCAGAAGAGCTGAAGCCAAAAGTCTCACCCCAATTGTGAGACCTACACTCTTAACAACCAGGCTGTCCTACTTGGAGAATCGTGATATTTCCAATAGATGTCCCCACTAGAATGGAAGTAACTGCCACAAAGAACAGGGAATTTATTCCTCTTGTTCGCACTGTGACCTTTAGTGTTTAGAGCATAATAGAAACTGGAACATAGTAGAAACTCAATTAATAATTGCTAAATGATAAATTAATTGAAACAAAGTGTCTCAATCAGTAGAGGGTATAAAAGCATTTAAAAAGGGTAATGCATTGATATTTAAAATACTTAACTAGAAGAAAGATAGCATAGGGAAAAGCCTAACTTGACAACCTGGGTTGGTTTTTTAAAAACAATCTGTATTTGTAGTCAGCTGGAACCAGCACTGCATTGTGACAGCTGAAAGACCATTGTGATTTTTAAAAAGCCTTAAAAAAATACATCACATCACATATCAATATCATATTTGTTATATTGTGTACAGTTCTAATAGGGTACATTGAGTACATTTTTAATAAGGAAAATGGAAATTTTTTCAGAAAGAAATGGACATTTTCAACATGCTAAAGAGAAGACATATAGCAACTATCTGCCATTATCGGAGGTGCTGCCATGACAGCACCTTGCTCTTTTTCTCTGAAAGACTGGCAGATTCTCAGCTCAGCATAAGGAGAAAAAAATTAACCCAACACACTGTCCAACAACTTTCCACAGCAGAGTGCATTTGAAAAACTAAGGTCCATTTCATTATAAATTTCCAAATTAATAAGAATACTTATAAAAAAAAAAAAAACTATTGAAAGGATTTCTACATTATGTAGAGAACTACACCAAATCAGTGGCCTCAAGTCTGGCTGTGTGTCAGAATCAACCAGAAAACTGTGAAACATTATTGATTTTTAAGACTTCATCCCAATGAATCATAATCTCTGGGAATAAGGACCTAAGAATCTATCTCAAGAATCTTAATATTTTAATCCCCTCAGATGATTTTGATGACTTGCCAGACTTGAAAATCCCTGAACGAGATGACCTCAAAGTTCTCTTCTAACTCTCTGACTTAATGATTCTTAAGAATATTGCAGAACATTTTCTTTAATAAATAAATAACGATTTGTTATCTGCAAAATGAACTTAGCCTAAATGTACATGGGTGGCTCTGAAGTGCCAGCAGACCAGCTGATTTCTTAAATTGGTTAAAACGCTTCTTGCAATCTAGTTAATAAAAAATTTTTATATGTATCCTGGGAAGGAAAACTTTATCTGGCCTGTTTCCCAATTATTGAAGTTCCAAATCACTGAAATATAAATAAATGAGACTTTACCATACTTAGAACACCAGTATGATGAAAAATTTGTTTACACCAGGAGGTTTTAGGTTATCCTTCAATCATTCATCCCTGGAACCAAAGTACCTATGCGCGCGAGCACACACGCATACACACGCACACACAGGCACAAATGTGACACATGGTAAATGTTGGGCAATTACTGAGCTGGAACAAAGGAGACCTTCAAATTCCATCGCCTTTTTAACCTTATATTTTTCTTTGCAAGACTCTAGGGACCCAAAGGCATCTAAATAATATTATTAATCACGACATACTCAGCTCTTTAAGTTTCTCTAATTACTTAACTCTTAAATATATTACTTTGGTCTAAGTGGTGCTAAGACGAGGAGTAAAAAGGAGTATTTTAAAAATATTAACAGACTTAAAGAGAACAGATTCATTTTGGCTAAATTGGCTTCCTGTGTAAAGAGCTTCTAAAAAGTATACTATGTTGCCATATGAAAGAACTCTAATTATTGCAATATTGTAGATTTTGCCTTATCTAAAATTAAACCTGTAAGGCTCCACTGGAATTGTTTAGAAGAGAATAATTGAAACCCCCTTCAGCAAGTTAATTCAGATTCTTCTAATTTTACTTTTCTAGTTCACAAGGTATCTTTTTTCATGGTGTTTTCAAATTGAAGTTCACACACATCAAATAAATGGCATGATAATCAGAGGTTTCAATATCCAATATGCATTCATTATTATCTGTCATTATTGTCATTGTCACTATTATAATTGCACACTGTAAAAAGAATGGAAGCTTTTCCACAGGAATTATTCACGTGTATTAGTTTCTAGGAGTAATTGAATAGTTGGCATTGCATTTATATCAAAGTAAAAGATGTGCTGGTTTTTCTCATTTGTTTTATTCTTAAGAAATAAGAAATGTAGAGTAATCTCCATTAGGTCTCTTTATTTGGATCCAGAAATGTTCACAGTTTTATGTGATGTCTGATGTATACTTTCTTATAACAAGCCTCAAGATAGCCAATATAATTAAAATGATAATTTTCTAAGAACATACAATTATAAGAAAACAGCTAGGTAGTGAAACCCTCTTAATTAACTTGTATTTATATATATGAACTCAACAAGTATCTCTGTGAAAAATACTACTTTTCTTTTTTAACTAATCAGGTTTGGCATAATGAAATAAAGCCCACATCATATTGTCAATACTAAAGATAAGTTAATAATAATTTACCGTAGAGTTTACATAGAAAATTCACTTCATTGTTTTACATAATTCTCACGACAATCCTTTGAAGATGCAGATCAGATATTACTCCTCTATTTAAAGATGAGAAAACATAGGCTCCAAGAAGCCAAGTAAATTATACAAAGTCACTCTGCTGAATAGTAAAATCAGCCCTAGAATCCAGGTCACCTGGGTCTTAACCAGAATTTACGGTAAAATAAAAAAATTTTAAATAAATTTGAATTTTAAAAAGATCATGGACCTGGCAAAGTTAGAAGGGCTAGGTCTGAACACTGTTTCTGCCACTTTATTTGACTCTAAGAACTTTCTCACTTTCCTATAAAATGGAACTATACCTATGACGTAGGGCTGTTTTGAGAGTCAGTGGAGAGGATGGTGAGAAAACCACTTAAATGTGTTTTGTTATTTTATGTGTTCTGTCTTCTGTACTAGGCTACTTGTCACATGATTTATCCTGTTTTTGCTTTCTATGTGCTTCACCTTCACAAGGTAGAGTTTTAAGCTTTATTTAGAATTAAATAATATTAATACCGGGTTGGAACATTGAGTAACACTAAACTCTACAAACAAAATACTGCAAGTAAGAAAGCCATAAATTGAATGAATGATGATATAAATATAATAGTGCAAAAGCTTTAGAATGTGTCTTCACTCACTAAGAAGGCCAAATGTAATGAACTACTAGGAGAACTGCGCCTTTACAGAAAACACACAGCCAATGAGGGGAGCTGGGGTTTCCTTTACTTCCATGTAATTCTTCAGGAGGGCTGGGTGGTTTAGAGACTTGTCCTAGTTGATGTGAAGTCTCTCAGAGCTGCTATGCCAGCTAGCCTTTAAACAGTGTCTTTGCTGGCAGGGTGGAAGTTTTTACCATTTGCCAGTTGATCAGTGGTTTATTTATCGGTAATCTCAGTCCAGTTCTTAGGGGACAGATGGCAATAACTGGCTCTTTGGGCACAAACGACAAAGACTCTCAATCTGCTCCCCATCTGCAGAGATGGTCCATCTAAGGAGGTGGTGAAAATCACCAATGGAATTGGTCAAGGGAAACTGGCCTTATCAATGAATGAAACGCCCTTACAAACATATTTGAGTCACGCGTTTATCTCCCTTTGTCACTCATGAAACACATTTTAAAAGCAGTACTTTTATTTATTTATTTATTTATTTATTTATTTATTTATTTATTTTGCGGTACGCGGGCCTCTCACGGTTGTGGCCTCTCCCTTTGCGGAGCACAGGCTCCGGACGCGCAGGCTCAGCGGCCATGGCTCACGGGCCAAGCTGCTCCGCGGCATGTGGGATCTTCCCGGACAGGGGCACGAACCCGTGTCCCCTGCATCGGCAGACGGACTCTCAACCACTGCGCCACCAGGGAAGCCCAGCAGTACATTTATTTAAATATTAAAACAAAGATTTAATTACATTGCTTTGGTCATACCACCATTCCAGTGAGTCCTTGCCTCTATGTCTAACCGGTAGATACGGTCCATCTGTCCCCACCTTCAGTCTAGAGCACATACATGTGTCAGATCACGACAGCCACAGAATCGTGACTTCTCGTTGAACAGGTCTGTCTACACGTGGAAACTGACAGCCATCTAAAAATATAGAGGCTTTCATCTTATACTCACAGAGTGGTTGATTATTTGAGCTAAACCTACAGGAAAAAATTATCTTATATTAGTTCTGTAACCAGGCATTTAGGAGATTATATGACACATGAATTATGTATTGTTTGCAAATAAAAGAGAGGTACTTACTGCACTGAATTTTCTTAACCCCTGTGAACAAACCACCCCAATCGTTGACATCCTCAAAACATGGAGCTCTTTGCTATTGTATTGTTTTTGTTTCCCAACTACTGATCGATAAGGCATATGGGTACAGTTCCAAAGCACTTCAGCTTCAAAGAAGTCGAGTTGTTTTGTTTGTGGCAAAATTAATATCGCAAGCTGATATCACACTGAACATTCTTCTGCAAGTGCAGCTCCCCCTATGCATGAGTCCCTGATAGGAGGTTTTCCAGAAGGTATTTTTTTCTGCTGAGGCATATACGAGGCATTCTATGGCACCAGAGTTTCATTAAAGGAATTCTCTTGTTTCCCTTCCTTCGCATGGAAATGTCATTAACTGTATTCAGTTAACTCTCCGAATGTTAGGTTCTTAACCTCTCCGCTAGGACGTACTTTGCCAAGCGTCCTTGAATCAGAACGACCAGGCTGAATGCGTAATAATAGATTCTGAGCCACGCTGTGGGTGGTGATCATATTTAAGAGGAACCCTTTTACATTTACTGACTTTTTCCTTCAATCATGGTTGTTTCGTTTCTTCCACCACCACCTTCAGCCTTTCAGGTGAACGAAAGTTTCAATTATATGTAAAGCAACCGTTAAATCAGCAGGGCCCTTGTGGGGGGCTGGGTCTCCCCTCCTCTGTCCAATCGCAAGTGAGCTCAATCCATTACTGTTCCCGAGGGTCATACATCCATCAGGTCGAGTGTGCCGGCCAGGGTGCATCTTATAGCTTTTACTGCATATGAGACATTGCAGGCCTGTTCTCAGGATCTGCCAGGCAGACTGGGAATCACAGTCACGCTTAATAGCAGCGAATTGCCAGCTCTTGATGGGTGGGTAGTCACTCCTTTCAGTGGTTGCCCCCTGGGGGGAGAAGGTAGAAAAACAGAGGGAGGGAATTAGAGTGACTTTGCACAGCTGAGCAAGTTCATGCCGCTGGATCAGTGGCAAGCGTTGGCAGGGCTCCACTCTGGGGAGGTTCAAAGCAACCTCACAGTCTCATTTTTACCAATTGGTGCTGCTGTGTCGCCCCTGGTGCCCTGGGATGGGGAGAGGGGAGGAGGAGCTGGGAAGAGGATGAAGGCGGAAGTCTCAGCTAAATTAAACAAAAAGTCCTGTTCGTGCTGGTGAACCCACCCCAGTTAGCCCTGTGCTAATTGTACCAAACTGGTATTTGAAGTTCGCTGGGTGATTCAAGAGTTGGCTCACAAAGTCTCTGCATAACCTTAATTTTTTCAAGGTTCTTTGAGTGGAGAATGGTTTATAATAATGATTTTGACTAATACGATTTTTGACATGCAACTTTAATGCTTAACCTTAGTACAACTCCAGAGCATTTCATGTGTACTCAGCTGTAAAGAGTGATGATTTAAAGGGATAATATAAGAAAAAGGTCGTTCTAGAATGAACCTCTAACAAATTGCATAAAAGGAGCTTATTATTCCTTGAGTATGGGGATATGCCGTGCTTCTGATCATTTTTCTGCTTGGTTCAAAAAAATTGTTGAGACATGAATGGGAGAAGAAACAGGAAAAAAATGAAATAGAAATCTGCAAGCAGGGAACATTCTTTTGATGGTTATGATTTTGTTGCCACTAAAGAGGCTCTACAATAATGTGGTTATTCATCTCCTCTTTTGTTTTGGGTGAAGAATTCGCTCTAACAAGAAAATGCTGTTGTTGGTTGGTGGATTGCCTCCTGGGCCGGACCGGCTCCCCAGCAATTTGGTTCAGTACTATGATGATGAAAAGAAGACATGGAAAATCCTCACAAGTGAGTGCCTTTCTTTATTTATTTACCCACCTATTTATTTCAGGTTAGAGCTATCTTGATGAATTTGAGAACATGGTTAATCAAATTAGACATTTTATTGATTTGTTACCCTTTGGAGGTGTGTTTATGTATCACAGGGGACTTAAAGTCAAAGACTAAATTAACATTGCAGAGTGGCCGATTTGGTGGTGGAAGAGGCCTAAATTAAAAGTGGCCTAAAATCAGTGCACTTGAGTTGGTGTTTCTGTGTGTGTTGCCACGGAGGGGGAGGGAAGACCGAGATCTTCCAAAAGAAATTCTTCCATTATGGTTTTGCTCTTGGAAAAGGGAAAGCTTGGTTAATAGCACTAGTAAATTTTCTCATGTCAAAATGATTGTTTAGTTCCTTGTCTCTGTAACTAATGTTCATTTTGCTTTTTAGGCATCTTTCCTCATTAACCTTTAATCTGTGGCCCCGGGTCTTTAGAGAACCATCCCCTTCCATTGCTCCACTGTTCAGATGCACAGATATACCCAGGACCTCTCCCTGCTGCATTAAATTGTGCTTGAAACTCCCACCCAATTTTCTTTTCCTCCCCCTCCTTAAAGGGCGGGAGGTTTTACAGCAAACCTCTTGCCTCGGGCACTGAGATTTGGAACTTATTGTTACATCGGTTATGATTCCCAATCTGACTCGGTCATGGAATCAAACAAAAATCATCGTTTCTTGAGTGCAGGGGGCTGTGTGCACCGGTCCCCTTGTGGGCACCGTGGCTGCACTGGTCAATAAAACTAAATTTTAACTGTCAAAATTGCCCAGAGCTGTATAGATAAAATAATAAATGAGCAATTTTGATCCATAAATCAAAGCCATACATTTAAAACCGACAGAAGTGAAAGTTAGATTTTCTTATCGCAAGTGTCTCTTAAGCAGTTATATATTTTAGCAGATTTTTTAAAAAGTCATTTCCTCTCCTCTTACTGAAAGCCCTTTAAAATAACAGAAACAGGACAACAGTTTTGCCCATAAATGCAGGAGAGGAGCAAAGACATATGAGGTGGTGCTTGAAATAATACATTTTGGAGCTGGCTTACCCCAGCGAAACCTGCAGTAGCGTCGTCCAGGAACTGCAATGAGAAAGCTCCCCGGACACCTATACACTCTGGTTGTAGTAACAAAGTGATGGAGAGTAGAAGCCAGATTAGGAAGGAAGAAAAATAAGTTAGAGATGCCTTCAAATGATTTTCATTCTGTTTTTGACAAAAATACCGTTCATAGTGGTTTAAACATCTGAATGAGTTGAGCAAGCTGTATTTTCAAGATTCGTCGGAAACTCAAGCTAAAGTAAAACCAAAGAATCAATTTTCTGACACTTGATCAATAGAGAAAGCCTACACAGAAGTAGACATGGATACGGGGAGGAGGAGAGAGGAAAGAGGAACAACAAGAGATTCTTGATGAGAGATGACAGAGAAACAGAGGCCAGGGGGCAGGGAGATAGTAAACCCAAGCGATAAATGGCATTCCCTCACAAATCCATCTCTTCTCCCAAATACATCAGGCAAGGTCCAATTTTCTAGTGGTTTGAAGCCCTACGTTAAAGGCAAAAAGATTAATTAAAGCATTATGAACAATACCTAAGAAAAGTCTTAGGCTCATTTCAAGCCTTGTTCAGAGACAGGGTGATCATCCAATTTATTGTTCAACCTAGGAGACTTTAGAGCATGAAATGGGGATCTGTTAATTATGCTGGGGCAACGGGTATAGACTGGAACATAGGGTCATCCTACTTCAATTTTTCATATTGCCTGATTTAACTCTTTACTCAGCAAGATGTAGTGAGAAAGCACGAAGTTGAGTCGGTCAGACCTGGGTTCGAACCCACACCTGTGACCTTGAGCAAGTCATATGCATGTCCTGAGTCACGGTTTCTTCATTCTACAGCATCCTTTGAGTATTTTTAAAATAAAATTGTGTTTGTAAATCATCTAGCACATAGCAGGAACTCAGTAAATTGCAGATACTTTTGCTACTGTAACACTGTTACCAATATTAGCGTAAGAACTGTATGTACCTTTATACCTTGGAGGCCTCAGTCAACTCAAGCTCTCCAGGAAGAGGGGAGACAAATTACATTTAAACAGAACCAACACAAAGACCCACTGCTTCAGTAGGGAGACCATTTTCTCTAGTTTTTATATGTTGAATGTAGTCATCTGCAGACTAAGAAGTAAAGATAGATGGGTTTCTGTTGACTCCATTCATCAGATTTGAAATGGAAGGAAATAAAGACATTAATGCATAGAAAAGTTCAAATAATGGGAACATTTTCAAAGATCTTCAATCTTTTTTCTATACTCAGGCAGCTCACAGCTTTGAAATAAACGTCTACTCCACTCGTACTCTTCATTTCACTTGGCTTGTACTTTAAACAATAGATTTTATTACTTGCTGGGCTGTGACTACATGGTCCCAAGTGAAAGCATATTTTTTAGGTTTATTGGAGAAATATAGACAGTTTATTTGGATGATTTCTGATGCTGGTTTGTATTTTTTAATTAAGGCATCTTATTTGGCTAAACTGAATAAATAAGTCAGGTAACTGATCAATTTCCACACTCTTTAGCCCATCTAATAAAAAATGAAGAAATGTTTCTTATTGGAATAAGAAAGTATCCAAATTCTCTCCAAATCCAATGAAACACTAGGGATTGTCTTCCCCCCGTCTTTTTTTTTTTTTTTTTTTTTTTGACCCCAAAGAACTGCCAAGCTAATTGGCAGGGAGTTGAGGATGACAATTAACGCTAGCAGACAGTTCCCGGTGTGGCATCTGCTCATTTACTGAATGACGCTCTCCATAAAAACTAACAAATAAGCTAACCAGCAAAAACCTAAAACCTGAGATTAGCTAGAGCCTCTGAATCTTAGAATCCTTTACCACTTGGCTTGAGCAAATATTTTCCAGCCTGTCTCACAGATGTGCTGCTTTTAGAAGGGTACCGTCCACAGGCAGGAGCCCA
This sequence comes from Lipotes vexillifer, assembly GCF_000442215.2. NCBI lineage: Eukaryota > Metazoa > Chordata > Mammalia > Artiodactyla > Lipotidae > Lipotes > Lipotes vexillifer. The sequence goes on along the minus strand of NW_006782310.1, from coordinate 1,755,804 downwards.
GCTGCCCACTTATGGGTGCCACACCACTTACACATGTAATAAAACCAAGAAGAATTAAAAGGAAAGTCAGTCATAATTTTCTTTAGCTCTTATTCTGTTATGTTATTTATGTTTTAGAAACACTATATAAGGGGTCCACAAATAACAAGAAATTGAATGGAGTGGAAGTGAGTGGAAGTGAAAAAATGGTTCTACCTAACATAAAGAAAACAGAATTCAACAGTCAGCTAATAACCAGTGGCTTTGTCTACCCAGACAGCAAAGGGGATGATTATTCTCACTGAAAAGACTTAGTAACATTACTAACACAACCTTCATTTTTATCCTCCTCTTTCGAAAAAAATCACTTGTTTAACATTATAGAATTAATATTAAGAATAGTAACAAATTCCCCAGCCTCTATCAGCAAAGTACTGAGAAATACCCTGTAAAAATGACGGTAGGTCCTTTTGTAAATGTGAAATGTTAAGTATCGGCGTTGTTCTCTTGACTGTTAATAATGAAAGGGAAGTTGAAATGCACTTTTGTTCATTTTTATTTTACAGTACTGCTTTTCTTGCATTTCTCACTCCTGCACGCAGTCTTCCATTTCATTCCTAACCTATTACAGGAGACATGAATACTAAAATGGCCAATGCAAAAAGCATGCCTCTTGCACTTTGCAGGTCCTAAATCCTTCGTTTAAAGATCAAACAAAACAGTTCCCATGGCTACTGTGTACTTTCATAGCATATGACTGACACATCAAAGTTTTTATGAAGTCCTCGTGTGGAAGCAGCTTACCTTCCTTCCCAGGAGACAGTACAGAGGGGCTGTCTATTCTATTTGGGTTCCCCACTGACCACGTTCTTTACTGGTCGGTAAAGTGTTTCCCGGAAATTGACTTCCTTTTTCCTACACTTCAGATAAGAGATTCTACTTATTAGATGCTTCTTATTGTTTTCTGTGAGCAATACCAGGAAAAAGGATTTCAAAATATAAATGCATCTCTCCATGTGCTGCTGAGGAGTTCCCTTTAATAAGGTTAGAATAAAAACTAGAAGAGCCAGGTTAGAAAGGTGTGTTCCTTCTTTTGGCCACTTGCAGTTGCCTTCATTAGAGGGATGGGAAAATGCCTTTTTTCCTCTTCCTTTCAATTTACAATTCTGTTCTTTGCTTGGTAGTGCAAGGATTTGGGGGCTTGTATTTTTTTATTCGTAGAAAATAAAAGAAACCATTGTGCAGAGGTTTCCTGGGTTGTCTTCTCTGGTTCATGGAGGACCGTGAACTTGATCCCATCCACCACACAGGAACGGTCCCGGGGCTGGGCATCATCGATTTCTTTTAGGAGAGTAACAAAGATCAGAGGCTGGTGGACTCTTCATTTTTTAAAAAAAATATACTTTCCGTAAATGTTGAAGGAAGAGTGCTGAGAAAACACATCTTATCTAAGACGTTGAACTTCAGTTCCAAAAGATAAATATAGATTCGATGTTTATCCGATATTTGAGCAATAGAGAATGGTTTAATTGCTGGTTATTCAGGGAATAATAAACCTGCACATTGGCAATTGTTTTTGTTTGTTTGGGTTTTTTTTTTTTTGCTGTATGCGGACCTCTCACTGCTGTGGCCTCTCCCGTTGCGGAGCACAGACTCCGGACGCGCAGGCTCAGCGGCCATGGCTCACGGGCCCAGCCGCTCCGCGGCATGTGGGATCTTCCCGGACCGGGGCACGAACACGTGTTCCCTGCATCGGCAGGCGGACTCTCAACCACTGCGCCACCAGGGAAGCCCGACATTGACAGCTTTGATCAGACTTTTTTCTTGGTCCTCTGTTTCTTGATTTCAGTTCATTTCTGTTCTTTGAGGTTATATTGAGAGGAAAGGCAAGTTAGTCGAAAACAATCATTTCTTATAATTTGTTTTGAAAGAAATAAAAAGTAAGCTTAATCGAGGGTTTTATACCTGTAGGTTTCCTCTATTCATATGATCTTTATTACCAAGAACCAAAACCCACAAATTGTTTAATTTAATTTCTAGACAGATAGGTAGGGTCTGTAGATAGTGCACTTCTCATTGCAGGAGAACCTCAGAAAACAACTATGTGCTTCCAGAATGACTCAAAATGCTTCGGGAGAATTTAGACTTAACTACAGACCTTATTCGTTTATGTAGCAAGCAGTTATTGCATACCCACTCTGTGTTGGGTGGTAAAGTAGAATGTGATCATCTCTCCTTCCAAGAACAAGAGGAAGCAATTACAGTAAGAGTGTGCTGAGGGATAGACAGGGGAAGCTGGGCTGCTATGGGAGCACAAAAAGGGCCCTTCATCTAAACGTGGGAGGTTAGGGAGGCTTTCCTAAAAGTGACCTTCTGTAAAGCTGGAAAAAACAGGTAGTAATTATTGATGCAAAGAGGTGGGTGATAAAGCATTTTAATAAAAGGGTCCAGTACTGGGAGTGCCAAAAGGCAAGAGACAGTTGGTGCCTTCTAGAAACTGAAATGAATTTGTGTATCTATAGGAGAGCCTGAGGTTGGGGAGGTATGTGGTGGGGCTGGAGAGTTAACCAAGAGCCCTATTATATGGGACCGTTTCAAGGAATTCCTAAGATAGGTTCAAGAATTAAGAATTGAGAGTAGACATAGCCCTCTCATTTTTATTTTTAGTGAAAACACAGTGATCTAAAGGTTTTAAAAAATAGCATGGCAGTTCTTCTCTCTTAGCTTGGAACTTTGAATTTCAATTCATGGAGTAATTGTTTCCAGGACATTGGACAAAGAAGGAGAGGGGATTGTGTTTGGACTTTTAAAATATGTTAGCATCTAAATTTACCTTCAATGAGCTCAATTCTAATTTGGTATCCATGGCTGCACATTGCTATATATTTTGAATTATTTGCTTCTGTGTATTCATGCACCAGTGCGTTAGTGGATTTTTCATAGATTTTTTTTTAAAAAAGTGTGGTGGTCACTCCATATACTGTATTTCAAGTAAGTTGGGTGACTAGAAAAACCAGTTGACTTTATTTCTTGTTTACATATACCTCCCTTGAATATGGCAATTTCTTTTTCTCCAGAGAACAGCATGGGTACCAATAATTCTGATGCCTTCTTTACACACCAGCTGTGGTATTTGCTACTGAATCTGGCGTGAAGGACGTATGAGCGATACGGGTTGCTTGGATTTGCTCTGTGTCAATCCTAGGCAAATTGCAGGCGAAGTCCAGCAAACCGTTGAATGTGAGCACTGAAAGATTAAATGATCTTCTTACCTAACCCTCTCATTTTACACATCAATTTCATTCATTTAACAAATATAAGTGGTACCTTCTATGTAGCAGGCATTGTCCTAGATACAGAAAAAACAATGCTGAGTCAAAGCAAATAGCATCATGTGTTCACCAAGCTTAGAGTTTAGTGGGGGAATCAGCATTAGTAAATAATTCCAGATAGCAACATAGAATAGCAAAATGTGATAATGCTCTGAAGGAAGGGTATAAAATATATAAAATCGTGTAATGGAGAGACCAGATCTAGTGTAGGAGTCATGGACGGTATCACCAAAGAAGTGACACTTGAGCTGAGATCTGAAGGATGAGACAGAGGTAGCCAGATGCTCAGGTAAAGATATGAGAGATAATTGCTTCAGGTTAGTTAAAAGTAAGTCCTAAGACCCTGTAGGAGGAAGGTGCATGGCTGAACCCAAAGCGTGAGGGGGAGAAAGATATGACGTATGGCTAAAGACATTAGCAGAAACCAGACCATGGAAGCACTTCTATGGCACATTCACAATTCTGGGTTTTCACTTTAAATGACTGAAAGAGCAGAGGTGTCGCACCCAGAGTCCCATGATGATTTAGTGGCCGGACGAGGAATAGAACACTGGTCTCTGTGTGTGTTTCTCTCAGTGTTGCCTCACGTACCACACCAGTCTGTCTCACCAACAAGTGCTGTTAATCAAGACTCCAAGCAGATGAATGGGATTTAATCTGTGCCGACCCATTGCACCCATGAAAATCTAAATGGATCCAATGCACTTGGATTAGTTCCACGTTCAGAGAGTAGAGCTAGTACAGGTTAATTGAACAAATATCCTGTTCCTAGAGGTCAAGAATATAATATTGGTTTATGAACTAAGCTGCAAATTAAGACGTGTAAGTGAAGAAATTTGCATGTAAGATTACTGACAAGCCATAATTCAATGAAGATTTCTCGACATTTTAAATCTGCCTCGGAAGCAGTGGCAAAAATGAAACTACACACAGACACACACACACACACAGACACACCACACACACACACACACACACACACACACACACAGAGCAACATCTCTCAGGACAGACAGATCTAAATGGAAATATACCCCCAGACATTGTTGACTGTGAGCCTTTCTTTGGTCATGCTGCTTCGTCTCTGATCCTTGTCATCTGCACTGTGAATATAATTATACTCACCTCTTAAGATTTATTGTGAAAATTAAATAAAATAATACAATAAAATTCTGGGCTCAGCATCTGTAATATAGTTGTTCCCTTATACATTTAAAAAAACTTATTTATTTAATTTATTTTATTTTTGGCTATGTTGGGTCTTCGTTGCTGCATGTGGGCTTTTCTCTAGTTGCGGCGAGCGGGGGCTACTCTTCGTTGTGGTGTGCAGCCTTCTCTCTGCAGCAGCTTCTCTTGTTGCAGAGCACAGGCTCTAGGCATGCGGGCTTCAGTAGTTGTGGCTCGGGCTCTAGAGCGCAGGCTCAGTAGTTGTGGCTCGTGGGCTCTAGAGCTCAGGCTCAGTAGTTGTGGCGCATGGGCTTAATTGGTACGCGGCGTGTGGGATCTTCCTGGACCAGGGCTCAAACCCGTGTCCCCTGCATTGGCAGGTGGATTCTTAACCACTGTGCCACCAGGGAAGCCCCTTGATACATTTTTATTCTATTTGACTCCATTTTGTATTGTTTTATAACCAGAAAGAAGTGAATCTTGTCTTCTGCTCCTATCATCAAAGGTTTGAGGAAGGAGACACACTTATTTTTTCTTTTTGTAACAGTTATACGTTTTATTTTTTAATCTAATTACATATATATTTTTAAATTTTATTGAAGTATAGTTGATTTACACTGTTGTGTTAATTTCTGCTGTACAGCAAAGTGACTCAGTTATATATTCTTTTTCATATTCTTTTCCATTATGGTTTACTACAGGATATTGAATATAGTTCCCTGTGCTATACAGTAGGACCTTGTTGTTTATCCATCCTGTATATAATAGTTCACACCTGCTAATCCCACACTCCCAATCCTTCCCTCCTCACCCACCTCCTTTTTGCCAACCACAAGTCTGTTCTCTATGTCTGTGAGTCTGTTTCTGTTTCATAAATATGTTCATTTGTGTTATATTTTAGATTTCACATGTAAGTGATATCATATGGTATTTGTCTTTCTCTTTCTGACTTCACTTAGTATGATAATCTCTAGGTCCATCTATGTTGCTGCAAATAGCATTCTTTTTATGGCTGAGTAGTATTCCATTGTATATATATATACCACATCTTCTTTATTCATTCATCTGTTGTTGGACATTTAGGTTGTTTCCATGTCTTGGCTATTGTAAATAGTGTTGCTATGAACATAGGGGTGCATGTATATTTTTTAATTATAGTTTTTTCTGGGTATATGCCCAGGAGTGGGATTGCTGGATCATACGGCAACTCCATTTTTACTCTTTTAGGAATCTCCATACTGTTTTCCATAGTGGCTGCAACAACCTACATTCCTACCAACAGTGTAGGAGGAGTCCCTTTTCTCCACACCCTCTTCAGGATTTATTATTTGTAGACATTTAATGATGGCCATCCTGACCAGTGTGAGGTGGTACCTCATTGTAGTTTTTATTTGCATTTCTCTAATAATTAGCAATATTGAACATCTTTTCATGTGCCTCTTGGCCATCTGAAGAAGACACACTTTTGACTCAGGATGAAATTTCTATTTCTAGCATGAAGCTATGTGTATCAGTTGGGATGGGCTAGATTATGCTGTGGTAACAAACAACTCCAAAATCTTAAACCAACAAAAAACTTAGTTCTAACTCATGCTAAATGCCAGCACAGGTTGGCAGAGGATGTCTGAGTCATTCAGGGATCCAGGCATATGAGGCTGTACCTTAACAGGCATTTCTACCATCGGCACAGCAGGGGGAAAAATGAGCTGCAAGCATCTTGCACTGGCAATTAAAAATGACATTTGTCATTTCTGCTCAGTCACAGGGTTCATTGGAGACTCCTCTTGATCTGGAAACCAAATAAAGAGACAAATTATCTGGCTCCCTAACACAAAATGCACAGTGACAGGTTAGGGACAGTATGAACACAGCAAACTCTTTAATTTAGAAAGAGCATAGCAATTTAGCAATCCCACCAAATAGGCATTTGGAAGGGTGCCTATCCAAAGTTGTGTTCCTTGATGAGAGTCCTCCCTAATTCTTCTCATCAGCCTTTGTTCTCCATGGCCATGGATCCACTGTTCGGAAGATTCTTCTTTTTTCATTATCTTCCTTATCTGAAGTGAACCTGAGGATTGTACACTTCCTAGGAGTGGGAGAGTTTTCTAAGTACATTTCATGTCTAAGATATTTAGGGGACAATGGTTATGTTAAGTCTCTAATTGTCACAGGCTCTTATAGTCCAGACTGGTGAATCTTTTGGTAGTTCATCCTCTAAAAAACTTAGCTGTCTTCTTATATTTATATTTCCATCTACTCCATGGCCAGTGACCATATGCACTTTTCTGATATACTTCTTATATTGCTTTTTCCTTTGTTTTCTTATAGCCATTTTTCTCTTCTCTCTCTCTCTCTTTTCTCTCCCTCCCTAATACTCTATATATTTGTCTATCTACCTGGCTATGCTGGGAAAGCTCCCTTTTTACTCTTCCCTGAGTTAGAAGAGTTTACTGGGTATCTCTCCTTTCATTGAAACTTTCTTCTAAGATACTCTAAAGTGGTAAAATTACTGTGAAAGCAATACTTTTTCTGGGTCTTTTTGGAGTTCAGAGCAGAGAAAGGTTTATTGGAGGGCCAAGCAAGCAGAACTGGTGACTCATGCCCAAAAACTCTGAACTCCAAAAGCCATACTTTTAATTTTCTTTGTCAGTAAGCTGAGTTTTTTTTTTTTTAATTTTTATTGGAGTATAGTTGATTTACAATGTTGTGTTAGTTTCAGGTGTACAGCAAAGTGAATCAGTTATACATATACATATATCCACTCTTTTTTTAGATCCTTTTCCCATGTAGGCCTCTACAGAGTATTGAGTAGAGTTCGCTGTGCTATACAGTAGGTGCTTATTAGTTATCTATTTTATATATAGTAGTGTGTATATGTCAATCCCAATCTCCCAGTTTGTCCCTCCCCACCCTTACCCTCTGGTAACCATAAGTTTGTTTTCTACATCTGTAACTCTGTTTCTGTTTTGTAGGTGAGTTCATTTGTACCCCTTATTTAGATTCCACTATAAGCAATATCATATGTTATTTGTCTTTCTCTGTCTGACTTACTTCACTCAGTATGACAATCTCTAGGTCCATCCATGTTGCTGCAAATGGCATTATTTTGTTCTTTTTGATGGCTGAGTAATATTCCATTGTATGTATGTACCACATCTTCTTTATCCATTCCTCTGTTGATGGACAGAAGCTGAGTTGTTTTTTAAAATTTTTATTGGAGCATAGTTGCTTTACAGTGTTGTGTTAGTTTCTACTGTACAGCAAAGTGAATCAGCTATACGTATACATATATCCCCTCTTTTTAGGATTCCCTTCCCATTTAGGTCACCACAGAGCACTGACTAGAGTTCCCTGTGCAATACAGTAAGTTCTCATCTATTTTATACACAACATTAATAGTGTGGATATGTCAATCCCAATCTCCCAATTCATCCCAGCCCTCAGAAACTGAGTTTTAATTTACCTTTTTTGCTCAAAATTCTTTTCAATTTCGTCTTTTCCCAGATGAGACTGAAAAACACTGCTTCTTCCAATGCTGCACGCTCCTAGATTTTGAGACTGTTTCTTTCACTCCTACTTATAAATAGGCCGATGTTTTTTGTGAGATCACCTCTTCTTTGCAGATCTTGCCAAGCACAGCCAACAGCAACCAATACACACTATCAACATTCTGTTTTCCAACCTCTTCCCTTGGAGGTGGAAGTTTATTAAATAACTGATGACCCATCCAAGTAAAAGCAAACAACAGTTTTTACCTAGTGGTTTTCCATACCATAACGTGCACTTCCATCTTTCCACCTTCCAGCATCAGTTTCCTTGTCATCAGCCACTGGGCCCTCTTAGAACCAATGCCTGTGTCTTTTAGAGGCTAGGCTAGGTTAGGCAGTCATAACAACAATCCCCAAATCTTAGTGGCTTATATAAGTAAAGATTTATTTCTTTTCATGTCACATGTCTATGGTAAGTTACCTAGGTCTGTATTCCGTTTCTCCTCCTCTGGTACTCAGATTGATGGAAATTCCACTATTTGCCTTATTCCGGTTGCCAAGGCAGAGCAGAGAAAAATTTCACACTGACTCTTTAAGCTTCTGGCCTGAATTAACATATTCTATTGGCAAAAACAAATCACATGGCCACACCTAACTTCAAAGTAGGTGGAGAAATGCAACCCTCCCAAGCTCTCAGAAGGATAATCAAAATATTTGTTCAATAGCCCTAATGATTACAGCAGTGCACCCTTACGTTCAACAAATATTTGGTTCACTTTTCTTCATGCAAGGTATTCTCACTCCTCCTATGAGCAGTTATCAGTCAGAAGTCATAGCTGCTCCAAGCGTCTTTCTATCTCTTCCTGTATCAATGTGACATTATTGTCGGGACTGATCTTTATTCACAGAAGATTAGATGCCTCTACGTTAAAGGAAAAGTTTTAAAGTACACTCCAAATATGATTATAATGCATTTGAGAGGAAATTTTTCTAATTTGGACTCCTCTCAAATAGTTTAAATATGTCCTAGTTGATGTAATTTTTACTAGTTCTGTTCATTATATGTCAACTAGTATGCATCTCTAATATAGTTATACAACAAACAAATATAGATATAAATCATATAGATACACATAATTCCCATAGAACAGAATGGTTTTTATCATTGAGAGAGATGATAAAAAAGGAATTGAAATGACTTTCAAAATTACAACAACAAAAAAATGAAAACCTAGGGCAGTGACTATTATATGCAAGTAACTCCATCAAAATAAAGGAGTAATTAAGGCAGAGTGCAAATAAGCAAACTTCCTTTTCAGACTCACAGCATGACTCTATGGTGGCGTTAAGGAACTAAATCTATATTTTGTGACTATCTGGCCAGTTAGAATTTTTGGTTTTGTGTATCATATAAAAAATGACTCCATTACTGGGGAATGATCATACTATGACCATACCTTAGTATTTATTAATGATATTGCTTTCGATGAAGCAGACAGTTACGCTTTATAGAAGATACCTGAAGGGCCTGTCTGTATCTAGCTAGCACTAAAGATGGTTTTGTAAAAGGGGAGTGTTGAGCAGATGCTTTCTTATCTCTGTGTCTGGATGTCAAGGCAAACTACTGCTTACAGTGTGTGCTAATTATTAATCCTACTGACATGCCTTATTTGGTCATTAAGTCTTAATTTCTTTAAAGAAAAAATTTTAAGATTGAATTCCAGTTATTTAGCTAGAACAATCATCATTGTGAGTTTCAAAGACGAAAATCTTGCCACATTTTTATGTTGAGAACCACAAAGCACTTTCAGAAAATCCTACTGCTAAGGCAATGATGTATCACTTTCACTTTCATTATATGTTTTTAATCAGAGCGTGACTTCACACTAGACAAGGCGATGCTTTACGCATGGTCTCACTTGTTTTTGCTAAAATCTTTTGACATGATTAATTTTACTTTAATGCTTTTGTCTTGTTGTAATGGTAAGGATGATGGGTATAAACCAGGCAAAAATACATGCTTTTCTATTATAACACCTCTGAGCATTAAAAATATCTTAGATGAACGGGGGAAAAAAAATCACAGGAGACTGGTTGGACTGGAATTAAATTTCTTGCTACTTGAACACAGAGTACATGAGATTAAAAAAAAATGATTCAGTCACTGTTTTTAGTTTTATTTTTGGTACTTTTATAGAAATTTATTCATCTATATGATTAGACCTGAAGAGGAGGAGAGAGACTGTAGCTCACAGATATCTTGATCTCATTTGTCACTTTGTAGCATTTACCTCCTTCACAGTATTAAGGGACCAAAAAATTAACTGATTCTATACGACGTGTATCTCAACCAGATGGCAGGTAAAGTAAACCATATTTTCCATAGTGATGCCTGGCGTCGGACATAGGCTAGGTACTAATTTTCAGTCTACAAAAATTGAATACAATATCCTTTGTCCAAATTACAGAAAAGCAGTGGTGTAGGTGACCTTAAGAAGAAAACAATAGGCCATTCAACAAGTGAGACTTCCTGTGAGGAGCTGTCCAAGTATCAATTATTCCATATTCACTTTTTCTTTTTTCCTTAAAAAATGGAGTTGCTTACCCGTATTATAAGAATATGGCACTTGCTTTTTTCTACACAAACTGTCTGCTTGTTTTACTTGCCTGCTGAATAACTCCTATTACAATACAAATATCATCTAATGCTGTCTAATGGAACTTTATGCAATGATGGAAATGTTCTATATCTTCACAACACAATATGGTAGCCACTAGCCCCATGTGGCTATAGAGCACTTTAAATATGGCTCATACAACTTGAGAAACTGAATTTCTAATTTTAGTTCATGTTGATGAATTTAAATTTAGATAACTCTTTGTGACAAGTGGCTTCTGTATCAACAGCACAGCTCTAGATAAAGTTGTGTGATGTGGTCACAGTCACTTAGGAGAGCTGTCTGCTGGCCCAAACCTATTCCCCTTTAAGCAAGGTGAAAAAATTGGTGACTCCATGAAATAACTAAATTCAAAGAACACCCAATGAACCACCTGTGAGCTCTCTTCTAGGTGCTGGGATTTCACCTCATTCTTTCCTAGAAATCCCCACTTTTTGTTTTTTGTTTTTTAATTGTTCAAGGTTTTCCTTAAGAAGTTATGGGATTTATTTATTTATTTATTTATTTATTTATTTATTTGGCTGTGTCCGGTCTTAGTTGCGGCATGCGGGATCTTTCACTGCAGCACACAGGCTCTCTGGTTGTGGTGCACAGGCTCTCAGTGTTGTGGCGTGTGGGCTTCAGAGCGCGGGGGGCTCAGTAGTTGCGGTGTGCAGGCATAGTTGCCCCGAGGCATGTGGGATCTTAGTTCCCCAACCAGGGATCGAACCTGCATCCTCTGAATTGGAAGGTGGATTCTTCACCACTGGACCACCAGGGAAGTCCCACTTTTTCATCGAGGTTACCTGCTATATTCATTTCCTGGGGCTGCCATAACAAAGTACCAACAACTGGATGGCTTAAAACAATAAAAATTTATTCTCTCAGAGGTCTGGAGGCTAGAATTCCAAAATCTAAGTGTCAGCAGGGCCATGATCCCTCCAAAGACTCTAGGGGAATAATGCTTCCTTGCTTCTTCTTAGCTTCTGGTGGCTTCTGGCAATCTTTGGTCTTCTTTGGTTTGTAGTTTCATCACTGCAATCTCTGCCCTGTCTTCACCTGGCCTTTTTTCCCTGTGTCTCTGTGTCAAAATCTTCCTCTCCTTTCTCTTATAAAGACATCTGTCACTGGCTTTAGGGTCCACCCTAATCCAGTATGACCTCATCTTAACTTGATCATATCTGCAAAGACCCTATTTCCAAATAAGTTACATTCACAGGTTGCTTCTGGTGGTTAGAACTTAAGCATATCTTTTTGGGGGACACAGTTCAACTCACTATAGTTGGCAAATGACACACATCAGGAAAAAATATAACAAAGCAAAGAGCTATTAAACACTTGCTGTGTGCAAGGCACACATTCTAGGCACTTCAGTCACATTTACACTCTATGGTATTAGGTGCAATGACTGTTTCTACTTCAGATGCAGAAATGGAGGCACAGAAACATTAAGTCATTTGCTCAAGGTCACACAGATGGTAAATGGCAGAGCCAAAATGTGTACCCAGATAGAGCTCCAGAGCCTGCACCATTTTCTGTTTCTCATTACTATAGTAATGACAGAGAGCAAATCTTAAAAATAGTCAAAGGTGAAGCAAGACTAAACTTCAGCATTTTATGCAAGATAAAATGGAATATTCTCTGCACAAACGGAATATATTAATATCCTAAATATGCATGTTTCTTTGTTGAAACTTCCACTACCCCTTTGTTGCTAATTGAAGATTGAAGAAAGAATATGGTACATACTGGGTTATTTCTAGGTGAAAATTATCGTAGAAAGAGGTGATTTTCACTTCCTGGGGCCTTGCAGTTCCTTCCACTGCTTTCTGTGTATACCTTCTCGCTTGCAAAATTTACAGTTGTAAGGGCTGTGTGGCAAAATACAGTTTCCTAAAGAGGGGAAAGCCGTGCATTTTGCTGTCTTGGGTTGGTTGTCTGATTTATCTCAAACTAATGATGCCGAGGTATTCCTCAGTCTGGGTATGTTGGTAAATCTCAGATCTTCGTTTCCTGTTCATTCATAAATTTGCTTGAAGTTTTTCATTACCGAAATCATTAACTTTACCAAATATCAGTAGCTGCTTTTGTGTGTGCATAACATTTCCTAGGATTAAATTACTTATTCCATGTTAGAGCTTTCATTTTTTAAAAAAATGATAAGGCATCCTTTTTTGTCTTTATTCTTGTCAAAAACCCAAATCATTTTCCCCACCTGAGTGATAATCAAAAGATGTATGTGCAGATGAATTAAGGAGAAGTGTAATGGTTACTTGTTTTCAGTCTTACTATTAAATTTGCAAGGTTGGATATCCTGTACTGTGTTTGTCACATATACACGTAAATAGGTTTCCTGATCTAATTCGGAAAATAATCCACAATGTTCCTCATAATTTATATGTATCTCTAACGTCCCTTTCATTTGCTAATCTCAGCATTGGGGATTCATCTTCCGTGTCTTGCTCCAGCTAGTTTCAGCCCCAAACTGAAAAGCTTGAGTGGACGTGGGTAAAAGATGAAGCCAGAAGCCTGGCACTACCCAACAGTTTCATTGGAGGGAATAACCTTTCTTGACCTTTGGAAAATTTTTCCATATTCTGTTTTATTTATTTTATTTTATTTTATTTTATAACTAAGAGTTTTTATTTTGGATTTTTTCACAGAATTAACCACATTACCTCTTCTGAGATCAACATCCTTTTGAACATGAAATATTTGTTAATAATTTCTGTTCCCCAACAGAAATTTTGTTTGTTTGTTTAATTTTTATTGAAATATAGTTGATTTGCAATGTTGTGTTAGTTTCAGGTATACAGCAAAGTGATTCAGTTATATATATATACATTTATATATATTCTTTTTTAGATTCTTTTCCATTATAGGTTATTACAAGTTATTGAGTATAGTTCCCTGTGCTATACAGTAGGTCCTTGTTGGTTACCAATTTTATATATAGTAGTCTGTATATTTTAATCCCAAACTCCTAATTTACCCCTCCCTCCCCCATTGCCCCCTTCGGTAACCATAAGTTTGTTTTTTATGTCTGTGAGTCTATTTCTGATTTGTAAATAAGTACATTTGTATCATTTTCTTAGATTCCACATATAAGCAATATCATATGATAGTTGTCTTTCTCTGTCTGACTTACTTCACTTAGAATGATACTCTCTAGGTCCATCCATGTTGCTGCAAATGAAATTATTTCATTCTTTTTTGTGGCTGAGTAATATTCCATTGTATATATGTACCACATCTTCTTTATCCATTCATCTGTCAATGGACATTTAGGCTGCTTCCATGTCTTGGCTATTATAAATAGTGCTGCTATGAACATTGGGGTGCATGTGTCTTTTTGAATTAGAGTTTTCTCCAGGTATATGCCTAGGAGTAGGATTGCTGGATCATATGGTAGTTCTATTTGTAGTTTTTTAAGGAACCTCCATACTGTTCTCCATAGTGGCTGCACCGATTTACATTCCCACCAACAGTGTAGGGGGTTTCTTTTTCTCCACATCCTCTCTAGCATTTATTATTTGTAGACATATTGTTTGTTTGTTTGTTTGTTTTTTAAAAAATAAAGAGAAACAGAAAATACTTGTCTTTTTAAGAAGCAGCTTTTGTTCCTTTTACCAAATAAAGTTCAGTCATTTACAAATATGATAGCCAATGCCTGATTCTATCAGGTCTGAGAAAAGCCAGGGGTGAGAGTTGAATTCCCTTTACAGTTCACCTGGGTTCGTATAGAGGGAATTTTTTTTCCCAAACCACAGGCTGCACCCCAGCCAGCTCTGTATAAGCATATATGACTATTGATAATGGAAGCCCGTTGAAAAGAGAGGCTGGAAGGGCGCATATCCATTAACATTACTGGAAAGTAACAGGACATTTATTCTGCTGAAAGTAGGTTAGTAGCATCATCCTCATGCACGTTGCTTCCTTAAGCAGAACTGATGGGGGCAGGGAGAGCACAAAGCAGTACCTTCCGAGGTCTTCTGAGTTACACTTGTTTGCAGTGTATAATATGTCACTTGACAGAGTGCAAACGCTATAAACATATTTCCCCAGAACAAATGTTTTCTATGCCAACTTTTCCTTCTGAGAAAAATATGTTAGTAGTAGTTTTCCATCCAGGAATCAGCAAACTTTTTTCATAAAGAGCCAGATAGAAAATATTCGGGGCTTTGTAGCCATAAGATCTCCATCGCCAACTACTCAACTACCAATGTAGCATGAAAGCAGCCATAGACAATAAGTAAATGAATAAGTGAAGCTGTGTTCCTATAAAGCTTTATTTATGAAAATAGGTGGAGAGCTGGATATGACCTGCATGCATAGTTTGCCAACACTTGCCCTCTAATCTAAGGACATGTCTATTTTATTCACAAATCACACCACTTTGTAATAAAACAATACTTATCATGGTAAGCATGACTAACATTTATTGTCCTGACTAAGCCATTTATATATATTAGCTCATTTAATCCTCACAACAATCAATCCAATGATGCAAGTTCTACTACGACTCCCATTTTATAGAGGAGGAACCGTGGCATAAACAGGTAAGATAACTTGTCTAACACCAGGAATAAAAAGCAAAGCCAAGATTCGAACTCAGGTAGTTGCCCTCCAGAGATCACGCCCTTCAATCACAAGCCATACTGACCCTCAGGGAATATTTTGTGACCTTTATATTTAACTTTGAGACAGACTCTGTTCTGAACATAAATGAAGCACTTTCTCAGCCAGCAACATGGGGGCAGACATTATATTTACTTTGTTAATTACCTCCATTCCCCTGCCTATTTCACAGGACATGCCCCACAAACACGGGACAAATGCTAAATCAGGAGACTAACTCACACGTGCCAGGGCCATAGGCAAGTACCAAAAGTAGCAAAACTTTGGCTCATTAGCTATGGGGTCCTCCAGGAGGTCATACACTGCTTGCACTGAGACCTCAGCCTTTCAAAGGTATGTCCAGCCCTTAAATATGTGTAGTTAGGTTTTTCTGCTTACCTGTCTTTGAACTTGCAAATACTTGTTATGTAAACCAGCCTCTTTGTGGACTCTTCATGCAAAAGAAGTAAGGGATAAAAAGACAAGGAAGGGGAGTTTTGATTTTAGCAACACCAAAATGATAATGACCGTTTTAATTGAGCACTTGTGTTAAGCACATTACACACCTCTTTGTGGTAAGAGGTATGTATCCAGCATTGTGTTAAGCACATTACATACCTCTTATTTGGTGCTCACAAGATTCCATTTTAAGGCAGATGTAATTATCCTGATGAATATTTTAAAAAACTAAAGCTTAGAAAGACTAAATAACTTGTTCAAACTTACAGTTAGTAAATATCTGAGTTAATATTCCAAGGCATGAAATTTTGACTCCAAAAGCTGGATGCTGCACCCTCTCTGACCCTGTCTCCATTGAGGGGCTCTCTCTCCCACATCTCGTGGCTGAGGTTAATGTAGGTGGAGAACTTCTATGTGTGAGACATTGTGCTTCATGCTTTACTCCTGGGGTCCCCAACTCCCGGGCCACAGACCAGCAGTGGTCTGTGGCCTGTTAGGAACCGGGCCGCACAGCAGGAGGTGAGCAGCAGGTGAGCGAGCAAAGCTTTATCTGTATTTACAGCCGCTCCCCGTCGCTCCCAGTACTGCCTGAGCTCCGCCTCCAGTCAGCATTATGGTGAGTTGTATAATTCTTTCATTATATAGTACAGTGTAATAATAATAGAAATAAAGTGCACAATAAATGTAATGCGCTTGAATCATCCTGAAACCACACCCCACCCCAGTCTGTGGAAAAATTGTCTTCCACGAAACTGGTCCCTGGTGCCAAAAAGGCTGGGGACTGCTCCTTTACACGGATTATCTCATTTAATACTCACAGTAACAATGTAAGGTTGAGATCATTATTATCCCCGTTTTATCGTTGAGGCAACCAAGTCAAGGAGCGTGTCCAAGCTTGTTCGTGGTGGAGCCCAATTAATGAACCCAAACAGTTGGCTTCAGGGCCTGCCTCTTAAACTCGACATTGCACTGCTTTTATCTTGTCGCTGTGATTTTAAGGGTAAGAATGGACATGGGTTGAGGGCTTTCTAGGATAATGGAACTTTATGTGCTTATTTATTGGATAAATTATATCCTCGTAACCACTCTGGGTTATATCCCTATCTAGTCCTCACAACTGGAAAGCACTTCCAAGTCTATCATTCACTGGGTCCCCCACAATAACAATGTGAGATAAACAGGACAGGCATTATTATCACTGTTTGACATATGAGAAAACTAAAGTTCAGAGCAGTTAAGTGACCTGTCAAGGTCATTTAATAATTGATGAATCTGTGACTCAAACCCGTGGGTTCTGACCTAATTTAGTTTAGTGTTCTTTCTATTAAGCCATGTTCCATGAAACCTTATTAGGAGTTCTTTGACCTGTAACTGACATTATTTGAACTCTTTTTAACATGGTATTTTTTTTCCAACTGGATTATTTAGAAAAGTATATATCAGAAGCTTTTAATTCACTCAAACCGCTTTGAATGGAAAAATATTTAATTCCTTGATTGCAAATAACACAGCAGTGAGAACTCACAGGTGCCATGTTAAAGCTGAAGCATGTTTGATGAATAACACAGGAAACAGAAGACGTTTAATTATGAGTGAGTTACTTAGAGAGATGCGGGCAATGGTTAAGAACACCTCAGGGGGTAGTTTACCTCCTTCCCCGTCCCTCATGGCTAACACAGTGGGGCACTGTCACCGCTCTTAGGGCTGAAAGGCTAGGGGAGGGAAAAGTTTCCAGAACAAGAGACAGAGGGCTGTGTTGAGATGACCATCTAATAGACACTTTATTCAAACAAGGAAGGCAGCCCACACTGACCT
>NW_006782310.1:1732401-1738280 GCF_000442215.2 Lipotes vexillifer | reverse complement strand
AAAGAAATCCCCTAACCTTTCTCTTCTACTTCCCTCAGTCTTCTGAAACCAAATCCAGCCAGAAGCCAGAGAAAAGGGAGCCCTGAGATGTGGTCAGTAGCATCAGTGCCTGGAAGAACCAAGCAGGCTCATTGGGGTGGAGAGTGGATCTGCAGGGCAATCAGAAGATGCTCAGCATTCACTATTTTTTTTTTTTTTTTTTTTGCGGTCCGCTGGCCTCTCACCGCTGTGGCCTCTCCCGTTGCGGGGCACAGGCTCCGGACGCGCAGGCTCAGCGGCCATGGCTCACAGGCCCAGCCGCTCCGCGGCATGTGGGATCTTCCCGGACCGGGGCACGAACCCGTGTCCCCTGCATCGGCAGGCGGACTCTCAACCACTGCACCACCAGGGAAGCCCCAGCATTCGCTATTCATAAGCCACCTTTTATTAGACACCAAACCCTTCGATTGACAATGTCAAAATACAGATATTTTCAGTTCTTTGGAACTGTAATACTTAGTGTGGCTTACCAGAGTTCCTTAAAACCTGAACTGTATTATATTTTCTTCTGGGTCAAACTGGCCCACTACCAAGTAAACAAATTGGAGTGGAGGCAGGTAGCAAGGAGATAGTGACATGGTACGACCAAGCCTGCACACAAGTTACAGGTCAATCCTGTAATCTGTATTATCCTAAGTCCATCCCCCATAGTAAGAATGACCATGAATATTTGTTTGACTTTTCAAAGATGGATGACTTTTCTTCTTTCTTGCGATTCTCTTTGCCATGTTGAAGACAGTCTCCATGGTACAGTGTTATGCTTTGCACACATTAATGTGATGAAGTGAAAATGTGTGGTTTGACTCACCTTTAGCAGAAAGCACAAGTGTGTTTGAGGTGAGAACTCAGACCACTGTCTTCAATAGCATAGATCCCTGTTGAGCTCTGTGAGTTCCTTGTGTACAGAGCGCTGCCCTGCTACCTTACTGCTTCTCTGGTCCCAGGTCCCAGGTCCCAGGTTCCTTTTGGTTACATTTGGTTACATTTCTCTCTCTTTTTTGTCATTGTTGGTCATATTGCGTTAGACTTGAGCTTTGTTTCTGATCAAAAAAAGGCCCTACATATCTGAGGGATGGCATAGGTTTGAGCTGGGGCCTCCGATTGGCACTAAATGCTGAAGGAAAAGCCATTGCCGGGAGGGTCCTGTGGGAGAGTCACGCTGTTTTTCAAGGTCAGATGGGTATTTGTGGATTTAAAATGGGTGAATCAGGCAAGTGGGTTCACTGTGCTTGAGGTCTGAAAGCAGAAGGAGACTTCTGGAGAAGGTGTCCCCAAACCTGTGTCCACTGGAGCACTAAGTGTTCTAACACTTTCATCACACAGAGATTTTCAGGTCGGCGACTGCGGAAGATCAGCCATGCGAAAATGAAGAGTTTGATTAAAAATCCATTTAAAACAAATGTGTCAGGGTTGGGGGAGAGGAACCCTTCCCTTCCCTGAAGTGAATAGAAAACAGGTGAAAATGTAAATTTCGAAGGCATCAAGCCTGAACAAATGCTCAGGGAATGTAGATGTCAATAACGCATCATTTTTAATGAGTATTATTCACTTCAATATAAATCTAGTTTGAAAGCCATTTTTTTCCTCTCTTTTATCCCTTAAATGTATGGTTTACCTCTTACCTATACAGTTTCTTATGATTTATGGTACCAGGGCTTCAGGGCTGGCAGACAACTGGGGCATCCCTGTGCCTCTCTAAAAGCCCAAGGGGTGCGTCACTCTGCAGACTACAGTTGACCCTTGAACAATGTGGATTTGAACTGCGTGAATCCACTTATGTGCGGATAATTTTCAATAGTAAATATTACAGTACTACACCATAGTGTTTGGTTGAATTCCCAGATGCAGAGGAATCGCGGATACAAAGGGCCAACTATAAATTACACTTGGATGAATGCTCTGCGTTGTTCAAGGGTCAGTTGTACTAAGAAATGCCCAGCTTTCCTCTCGGCAGGGTTTTAAGTGTGACTTTGCCACTTTGGTTGTCCCCTGCCTCCTCATGTCATCTAAGTGTCCAGAGTCATGGAACAGAGGGTATAGTTTTTAGAGTGGCTTGGAAATCACCAGCCTCAGAGCAGCAGCGCACTCCTGGCCCACACGGGAGTAAAGAGCCTTCTCTCTAGAGAACATGCTTTGTTCTCTACAACTGTACTTTTCCTCTTGCGACTGTGCCATCTCACCATTCTCCCATATTTCCAGTTAATAAGACTAATGTGAAGGGGATGGTCTTTAAACACATGCGCTTCCAAAGGAGGGGAAGAGAAAGAACTTGAGAAAGAGGAAAGTCATGACAATTATTAACACTGTTCATACATGAGGAAGCTGGGTGGGCCTGGTCTTGAAATCAGGGAGTGTTTATTTGGCAATGACTTCTGGTCCAGACAGCATCCATTCTGTACTTCTATACTTCTAATATGCCCTCCGCCTCAATGAAAATTGTGTCTGTCTGGTTAAGTCAACTTCTTACTCCGAAAATGTAACTTCGTGAAAAATGTGTTTTCTCAGTCATCCTGGATGCTTCTTTTTTTAGTTACTCTGTAAGTACTGGTGATTGGCAGAACATCACCCTGAGCCCTCTTCTCATCCTGAACACCCTTCCTGCAGCATGGCATCTGTAACAGTTCATGATGGGCCATTAATCCTAACACTAACCCTAACCCTAATCTGCATTTTCTTCCCAGAGCTCTCTCTTGAAACCAACTGCTATATTTCCAACTGCCTCCTGAACATCTCCACTTGGCCTTAAAATCGTTATCTTGCCTTCGAACCCATTGTCTTTGTTGGTCTCTATTGCGGTGAATGGCATCTTCATCTCCCCAACCTGAAAACCCAGGTGTCATCCCTGACTTGACCCTCTCCTCCAGTCCTTTCTTCATCTTGTCAACAAGTGTTGTGATTTTTATCTTCTGTATCCACTTTAATCTATTTCTTCATCTCAATTCACCTTGTCCATCCCTAACATAAAATCTTTCGCAAATTCCCTAAAGTAGCTTCCCAAAAGATGGGCTCCAACTCATCAGCAGGGTTTCTAAAGCCTGCCTCCCTGGATTCACTTTATGCCCATTGTCCCGTCCCACACCTTTCCTCCAGCTTTTCCAGACTACAGGCAGATCCCTGAGATGTAGCATTTCTGACACCTAGGCGATTGCTCATGCCCTTTCTTCTGCACAGAATGCTTTTCAGTTCTAATTGCACATACAATTGTGCAGCTCTTGCTCTGTTTCAAGCTTTGTGCTTGGAACTTGGGATACAAATAGGACATGGCCCATATTATTAGGTTGCCACAGTTTTCCCAGGAAACATACATGACTCTGTGCTAGGTCAGAATAAAAGTAGGTAAAGATTGCTAAGGGAGCACATAGCAGTACACCAACCTGGCCATAAATGTCCTTCGGAGCAGGCGCTTTCTGATCCACCTCTAATAAATAATTGATTTCTCCTCCGTGTTGTCACAGTTCCCTGCCCAGACCTACCTTAGAGAGCTTATTGTTTGTTTGTGTTGTAGTTGTTTAAATGTCTAACTTCTTGGGGAGGGGGAGATAAATTAGCAGTTTGGGATTAACATATACACACTGCCATATATAGAATTGATAATCAACAAGGACCTACTGTATAGCACAGGGAACTCTACTCAATATTCTGTAATAACCTAAATGGGAAAGGAATTTAAAAAAGAATATATATATGTATGTGTATAAGTGAATCACTTTGCTGTGCACTTGAAACTAACACAACATTGTAAATCAACTACACTCCAATATAAAATTAAATTAAATTAAAAAAAAAGAGAAAACCCAGTCATGAGACACAGCTCATGGTATATATATATATACAAAGGGTATATATATATATATACTTTGTGTTTTCTAATCTTCCAAATATATTTATTTTAATATGAAGTTTCTTCTAAAAGCAAAAAAGTTAAGTCAACAATATCTATAAAAGTGGGGGATGTAAAATACATTAGACTTTTTTTGAAATATTTGTATTAATATATTTGAGACAAAATTAAAAGGTCTAAATATGAAACAAAAATAAATAAATAAAATAAATGTCTACCTTCCTAGGCTGAAAGCAAGAATTACTGTGCCTTATGTTTCTTTATAGCCGTGGTGTCAGCTACATATAATAATCATTGAAGAAATGACTGAGTGGTACCTAAACTACAATAGCAGCTTAAGCATCCCTGGAAATCAATAAACTGACAGACATCAAAGCCAGTTTACCTTCACATCTTATTCCTCCAGTGATCAATTTGGATGAGAGTTACATCAAATTATTTGAGATATACATAACATGTTATACAGTGAGGCCCCAAGGTGCTTATAGTTGTTAATGATGAGAGAAATTCAAATTCATTCTGGTCTTCAAAGAGTGGACTTATGGGTTATACACATGTCTTATTTATAGTTCAAGTTCAAACATTGTGGGCAAGCTTTGAAAATGTATTCTTTCTTATGAAGTGTTTATTAAAACAGGTACTGCTAAATATCTGTTGAAATAGTGTGTTTCCACCAAATTGTAGCACATTTTGATGAAA
Organism: Lipotes vexillifer; assembly: GCF_000442215.2. Classification (NCBI taxonomy): domain Eukaryota; kingdom Metazoa; phylum Chordata; class Mammalia; order Artiodactyla; family Lipotidae; genus Lipotes; species Lipotes vexillifer. The sequence goes on along the minus strand of NW_006782310.1, from coordinate 1,733,701 downwards.
CTTGCAGAAGCTACTTTTACAAAATGTTCATGAAAGCTAGGCTGTACCAATATTGTGAGTATATATATATATATATATATTTTTTTTTTTTTTTTTGCGGTACGCGGGCCTCTCACTGTTGTGGCCTCTCCCGTTGCGGAGCACAGGCTCCAGACGCACAGGCCCAGCAGCCATGACTCATGGGCCCAGCCGCTCCGCGGCATGTGGGATCTCCCCGGACCGGGGCACGAACCTGTGTCCCATGCATCGGCAGGCAGACTCTCAACCACTACACCACCAGGGAAGCCCCTGTGAGTATATTTTATATCACTGTAAAAATACACAAAGATTGAAAATAGGATGGCGCTTACCATAGTGACTATAAAATGTTGAAATTATTTTTTAAACTCTGATAAGTATAATAAGTCCAAAGATATATGGAATTTAAGAATTGACTCTCTGTGTAAAAGTTGCTCTTAGATAAACTATATGACACCATATACAGAGGGAAACCTATGCCTCAAATTCATTTTATTCAGTAAAAATGCTACACCTCAATCTAGTCTGCTTTTTGGTGCTAGGGCCCATTGATGTTTAGTATCTGGGCTCTCCTACTAACCATAAGACCCTCAGTAAATTATTTACATGTTCAGAGCCCTGGCTCTTTCGGTTTTAAATTCTGGGAAATGATCCCTGCCTACCTCATGGAAAAATGCATGGGAAAAATCCTTATAAACTGGAAAGTGACATACAAATATGATGAGTTCTTATTATTCCAGGCAGAGAGAGAACAACATAACAACATAAACAAAAGCAGAGTGTGACATTGCATTTTAAACTTAGGAAATTGCAAAGAGTTGGGAACTGCTGAAAAGTGGGTTGAGAGCAGGTATAAAGGGTCAGGTGAAAACCATTTAGATCTTATTCTATAGTCAGTGGGGGGTCACCAAAAATCTTTGAGCAGGGTAATAACATAATTAAATCTGTGTTTTAAAAGTTAATTTAGGGTAAATTAGAAAAGGAGAGGTTGGAGACAGGGTAACCATTTATTACGTAACGCAGGCAAGGGATAATTAGGGCCTGATTTACAGCAATGGCTATGAAAACAATGAAAGAATGGCAAAATTAAAACTCATTTCGTGAGTAGAGTTAAACTTCGTTTGGTAATGCTGGACACTAGGAGGTGAGAGACAGTCTGGCTTGATGGGCTAAATTGAGTTGATGCCTTTGCTCAAAAGAGGAAACCAAGAAGGTTCATGTTTAGAGAAGGATGGAATAAGTTTAGTCTTTTTTTATCTTCTTCTTTTTTTTTTTTTTTTTT
>NW_006782310.1:1723208-1732391 GCF_000442215.2 Lipotes vexillifer | reverse complement strand
AAATTTTTTTTTTTTTTTTTTTTTTTTTTTTTTTTTTTTTTTTTTTGTGGTATAAGTTTAGTCTTAAACATTGAGTTGTGGTGTCCCTATCCATCATATTCAGCTTTGTGCCTGGTACGTTGTAATTGTTCAATAAATATTTGGTGAATGTATCAATGAAGGAAGGAAGGATTAAAGACTGAGAGAGATTTAAGGGAAGTTTTCCAGGAAGGACTGGAAAATATTGGTTTATATGACAGAGGAGAAAAGGCTGGAAATACAAATTCTGAAGTAAGCACGTAAGCAAATTGAGATCTGAAAGGAAGAAGAGATGGAGCAAAAAAAAGAACTAATGAGGCTTCCCTGGTGGCGCAGTGGTTGAGAGTCCGCCTGCTGATGCAGGGGTCATGGGTTCGTGCCCCGGTCCGGGAAGATCCCACATGCCACGGAGTGGCTGGGCCCGTGAGCCATGGCCGCTGAGCCTGCGCGTCCGGAGCCTGTGCTCCACAACGGGAGAGGCCACAACAGTGAGAGGCCCGCGTAACGCAAAACAAAAAAAACTAATGACTCTAAGAAAATAGGATTATATATGTCCAACGCCTGGCATAGCATAGAGATCAATAAATAAATATTTGTTGAGTACATAAATGAAGGATAGAATGAATACCAACTTTTCAGGAGCAGATAAAGGAAGAACAAACAGCTGGGAGTCTTGTAGTAGCCCTTTGTTTTGCCTGAAGTGTTCGTCTGAATTGTAGACTAATTATACAGTTCTGGCTCCCATGAGGAAATGTGAATTCTGTAGCCTAAATTTCAGGCAACCATGAGGAATTTCTTCTTGTCCTTCTCACCTGCACACGTTTTCTTTCCAGTTCAATGTATTTACTTAAATCTATCATCAAACTGCAGTTGTAACAATTATTCTTTCCTTAAGGCTGCCCATAATACAACAATGACAGGAACTGATAACACTTTTTCATGTATTAAAAATGGGCCAAATAAAACCAAAATACTCAGTGCATTCGTTTACTGTGACCCATATATACAACATGTTGCATGAGACGTTTTGGAGCTATTGGTCTAATACCTTGACCATCGTTAATTAGGAAAGCCAGTTTGGCGAGAGAGGGCACTCCAGTCTCAATCAGAGTTGGCCTTACTCTTACAGGCCCAGCCTAGCCTAGCAGATGAGGACAGCAGGGTGAATAAGAGTATGTAAATGTAAAATTTTAATCTTGTCATCCCCTTTCCTCACCACACACACGCACACACACAAAATCAAAGTTTTTTCATAGCTGACACATGATTGATTTATTTGTATTTACCAGTGTCCTTTGGCTCTACCTACTCTCTGAAGAATTAAATAACCAAAGAGCAGGCAGCAAGGAGGTAACAGAAGAAATAATAATATTAGAATAATATAGGAACCAGACCACTGGTCATTGAATAATCATGAGGTGACTCTATTTTTAAAATAGAGTCATCATTTATCATTAGAGTCCAAGAATTCTTGTTTCTCAGTTAATAAAAAAAATTTCCATTAAAATTACTTCTAAATGTCAAGTGAAATGTAATTCAAAAATGAGAACATAAAATTATGTCTGTTTTCAGAAGCACCATTAAAGCCTTTTTGTAATTTCACTGACTTTTTCGATTTTCCAACTGACGGTGCGCATACAGACATTTTTGCATCTCATTATTGTGTAGTGGAAATGAACTTGGAACAGTTTTTGTCAGCTCAAAGACCCCAGTTGGTTTGAATGATATTTCCCCACAAAGGATGATCATATTGATTTGCTACAGTCATCTTTGACTATTAAGGATTCAGAAAGTTAACTACCACTTGAGATGAGGGGCTGTGATTCATATAAGACCTAGGTTAATATGACGAGAAAGGGTAGAGAATGTGGTGAAACTACTTAATCCAAAAAGGATCATCCATAGTTTAAATGCACGCGTTATTTGTAAAATCTGGGGGGTTACTTTAAGGTAAAGGAAGATGACTTTTTAATTCTTTCGACTTCTTCACTAAAATGTTTGCTCCTTAACTGAAAAGCAACTTACTGTATTAAAGGACTTACCTGCAGATCTTTTAAGCTATTGGAAAATCCGGTCTACTTAAAAAATCTGTCTTTAACAGTATCAGCATAGGATGTCTCTGCTAAGTATTTGTCCATATGAGTCTCTAAAAGAGAAAATAAACTATTTAGATTGCTTTCAGCCCTGAAGTATGAAGTTCAAAAGTAGGTTACCATGAATAGCTAGAGAATGAGAGATTTTGTCCAGCTCAGATATTTGGAATTACTTAGGAGAAATGGAGTAAAGGAAATACGTTTATATTATTCTCTAAATCAGCATGGTCTGCATCAGAAAAAAAAAAAAGAAGGACACCAGAGTTTTAAAGAGATCCCCCAAATCTTGTCTTACCGTTGTGGTTTTCCTCTTTGTTTTCCTTGGTCTTACTTAAAGCCATATCTGAGCATAGTTCTTGATGCTTTTTCTGGGGGGCAAGCAAAGAACAGTGTACACCATCTAGTGGCTTAGTTCAAAATTGCAGCAGTGCAAGAAAGTCTTGAGCAGAATGCAGCCAATGACAATCAGCAGACCGACTTCCACATTTCTCCAAGTGCCTGAGGAACGCTGAAGGGGTTGCCATGAATTCCGGAGGGAAGCCCTCACAGCACATAAAAAGATTCGATCAACGAAGTTAATTTAAATACCCCACAGTTAAAATCCTACTCTATTCTGACTACATATCTGTAATCACTGTGCTTTAATGAGAACTTTTTACTTGCCTGTTTAGTACCAGAATTCATATTCCTACTGTAAAACTGTTATGTCAAGAAGTGAGCAACTTGGATGGGAGAGGAAATAGGTTCCATTTATGATCATATGCTAAGTGAATTGCTTCTCTAAATCATCAACCAAAGCTGTGGTTGCCAGTCTATGAACTCCTGGGGAGCCATGCAACTACCACAAGAACCTTGAATCCACAGTCACAAGGCACACTTTCTAAAAATCAAATGTACAATGTCTTTTACATACACTGGACTCACAACTGCAATTCAAATGTAACTGGTAAAAGAACATTACTAAATTATCAGTAGTTTATTTGTTATGTGATTTTCATCTATATAGATTAGTATATCATGCTCATCTAGGAATCCAGAAAATGCATTTATTTATTTTTATACAGTCATATGTAAATTACATAAAAGATAGACTTTTAAGAAACAGAATGGTCCTGACTGCAGCAGTGCTACTCCTAAGATTTGTTCTAAGGAAATAATCATTCACATGTTCAAAGATATTCACATCAGTATTGTTTATAAGAACAATTAATAAGAACCAAACTCAGGTGTTCGACAGTTAGGGGTTGCTGAGTAAGTTTTAGTTTATCCATACCAAAACATACAGCATACCACTATTAAAAACGATCAGTGAAAATCTATATGTTTTGAAAATGAAAATACCATACATTTACAGGTGAAAAGAGCAGATTAGGAAAGCATATATATCATATGCATACCATTTTTATGTATTTGTGAGTAGGCAAAGAAAAAGTCTAAAAGGATATCTTTTATCCCATGAGAAATGAATAATTTATTTTTATCAAGCATAATATAAGAGAAAGAAAAGAGTCAAGGATTCTTCTACTAAAGTTTTTGTCCTGAGCAAGTGGAAGGTTAGAGTTGACCCTGACTTAGGTGGAAATGTTTGGATGGGAAAGCCAGGGGTTTGTTTGGCGGAATGTTGAGTTGGAGAGTCCATCTGGTACCCAAGTGGAGCTGTATTGAGGTTTTTAAAGTCATGTGGCTGGAAGATCTCTGAGACAGTGAGTGATGGAGCTGAGAAGAGATTTCAAGGCCAAGCTCTGGGGGCATGCCAACGTTTACAGATTGAGTTGATGAGAAGCAGCCAGCCACGAGTCAAACTAGAGAACAGCAGCCAGGTAGAGGAGGATCCAGAGAGAATGGTCTCCCGGAAGGACACAGGTAGAGAGTGATCTGTGCTAAATGCTGCGAAGAGATCTCATGAGATGAGCTCTGGGAAATGACATTGGTTTGAGCAACATGGACGTTAACAACAGCTGTTTCCATGCAATGATGAAGCTAAAAGCCTAATTGAAAAAGCTTAAGTGAAAATGGGAGGGGAAAAATTGGAAACCTTGAGTAAAGACAACTCTTCTGAGAATTATTTATGTAAGGGAAAACAGAAAAATGGGATAGGGAGGAAAACAAAGATATTGATTCAAGAACTTTTTTTTAAGGTGGCAACATATCAGCATGTTTCTCTGCTGATAGGAGAGACCTGGTAAAGAGGGAAAAAATTAAAGACACAAGACATGATAAAATTGCTCAGAAAAATATCTTTGAATAGTGAAGAGGGAATGGGACACAAACGGAGGGCTTGACTTTAGAAATAAGCGTGGATGGTCCATCCATACTTAATAGCAAAAGGAAGCAAAAGGAAAGGCAAGTATAGATAATACTGATGCAGGTAATTTGGTTGGTACAATGCTGGGAGCCTGCGGGAGTTCTTTTCTAAATGTTCTATATTCTCAGTGAAATAGACAACAAGGTTATCAGCTAAAAGTAAATCAGGGAGCAGATGTTAAGAGAGCTGAGGAGAGAGAACAAGGTATGGAGTAGTCATTTAGGACAAAGGTCAGAAAACTTTTTCTTTAAAGGGCAAGGTGGTAAATATTTCATCCTTTGCAGGCCCTTAGGTCTCTGTCGCAACTATTTAAATCTGCCATTGCAGCAAGGAAGCAGCAGTAGATAAAATGTAAACTGACGGCCATGGCTGTGTTTCAATAAAACTTTATTTACAAAAACATGTGGCGGGCCCAATTTGGCCCTTAGGCAGTAGTTTGTTAACCCTTGATGGGATAATAAATGGTGTAGGGGAACACAGTAGGAACTTCAGGCAACAATAACATGAATTTTAAATGATGGTATAAATATCACCAGCCACATGCAGTTATGCGGGGCTGGATATAACCAAGATTTGGTTTTTCTACACAAGTGTGAAGAACGGAGAACGGAGCAAGAGAGTTGAGAGTGTGTGCCAGGAAATTATTACAAGGTGAACATTGAAATCTAAGCTGAGTCAGGAGGGAAGTAAGGACATGAGGGCTATGGGGTATAAGGGACAGTGGAAAAGAGGAAGGTAATGGATTTAGGCCTCACTACTAGCCTTTGATGCTCAGATGCTTTTCCTGAGGGAAGACAACAGCTCATTGGCTATTTTATTGGAGAGTAAGAGCTAAACAGTGGTTCATACATTATAGAGTAACAATGCTTAGAGTAGTTATCACTCTGTGGGGTAGACGTAACACTACTCCCCATTTTATCAACTGGAAGGGAAGGAGAATCCACATCGACATGGACGCTGTGTTTGAAGGACAGTCTTGTTTACAATAATATCTAATATTTTAGTTATTAGGACTACTCCCTCTCTTCTTCCCCTATGTTATTATAAAAATGTTCTTGCTTAGTTCCTCTCCACAAATAATCCATATATCCATCGGCATGTTTTAGTTAACAGTCTTTTTTTCCCCTCTCGATGTCTCCCTCTTTCCTTGTCTTCACCTCTTAGCCTTTACATGTGGTTATGTTTTACCTTTTCTGGGTCGACACTTAAAGGTGCTTATACTCTGCTTTTTTCTCCCTCTAGACCATTCTCTTTTTTGTTGCGCTTATGATCTTTAAGATCATGGCTTTTCTTTATTTTAGTAGAAACATACACAGGTGATGAAAGAATGTTAGCACCATCTAAACACAGGATCTAGCCCCTGTTCACTTGGTTAAGGCTTTACTGCCCTCCTGAAACCTTCACGGCCTCTCTACTGAGAGTCATTTACTGTTTGGTATTCAAGGACCTCCCTGACCTTGTCTCGCACTACTTTCCCAACTTTACAACCCATTGCCTTTCAAATCTTACTTTACACTCCAGCCCCACAAAGCTCCCTAACACTTCCCCAGCCACCATGCCTCTGTGCACACAGATGGCATTGACTGGAATTCCCTGAGCCCCTCTCCATCAGTCCATCTCCCATCCTTCCTTCAAGGACCCATCACAAATCTCCTTTTAGATCTTATTTTCCAAGACAATTTAAAAAATTACTCTTCATTCGCCTCATCCTTCTCTGTACTTTGGACTTATGTCATTAACTACAGTCTACTTTGCATTATATTTTCATGTGCACATAAATTTTTCCTCCATTGGACATGAGCCCCTGGATTCTTCCCTGTTTTATACACAGCACACAGTAGGTGTCTGATATATATTAAGTAAAAACTAAATGAAATCTCTTATCTTCACATAACATGTGTTGTTAGGAAGTTAGTTTAAACCACATAAGGATCATCAACATACTTCTTGATAATATGGGGACCTGTGTCACTTCATCCCAGCCACAATCCAAATGTGAATCTTTTGGGGACCATACATTTCTACCCCAATAAGCCAAAACTATGTTTTAAAGTCCATTCCATATCAAATCCATGCTTTACCAATTTCATGCTTTTGTCAACTTGTTAATATTGCAAGTGAAGGAATTTTGCTTGTTTGCAGATTGTTTTTGTTCTTTGTAAAGTAAAACGATGTAAGAATATTTGAAGGAGGAATGAGGGAAAAGGAACAATAAAAGAACTAACTTTTATAGTTTGTCTGTAATGAGCCTGGTGCATTCCATAAGTTATCCAATTTAATTGAATTCTTCCAATAGCCCTACGAGGTAGATATTATTATCCACATCTTACTGATGAAGAAAACCATGACTTCTAAACTCACACATTTAAATGATATCAAACCTAGATCTGTATGACACTCTACCGTCTTCCATTTTAAAAGGCAAATTGCACATAAGTCTCCAATATTGAACCTAGGAGCTAAAGCCACATGCTTATTACATTGTTAGTCTACCTTAACTAAATTACTTTACTTTCTCCATCTGAAATTTAAAAGTATTGGTTGCAAGTTACAGAAATCCAATTCAATATAACTTAACTATTTTGTCATCAACTTAACAAATATTTATCGGGAGCCTTCTGTGTGCAAGACATTTTTCTAGGCACTAGGGGTTCAGTGGTGAACAAGACAGTCATGCAGCCACATAGCTAATATATTAGTATATTGCCTACCTACGCAGCTAATATATTAGTATGAAAATATTTTATAAACAAAAGATCTGTCGAACAGTTAAGAACTGTTAAGAATAGCACAGCAGGGTGAAGGAGTGGTGAATGAAAGGGCAGGCTTTTTATTTTTTATTATTTTTGTGGCAAAGTCATAATTTATTTGCAGGGCACCAAGCAAGGGGGTGGGAGACAAATCTCAGATCCACTCCAACTTGGTCTTTGAGTTAGAGGGTTATATTTATTTATTTTTCTTTTTTATTAATTTTTATTGGAGTATACTTGCTTAACTATTTCGCTTACATGTGGAATCTAGAAAAAATGGTACAGATGAACTTACTGTTAAAGCAGAAATAGAGTCACAGATGTAAAGAACAAACTTATGGTTACCAAGGGGGGAAGGGACAGTTGGACGAATTGGGAGATTGGGGTTGACATATGTACACTACTATGTATAAAATAGATAACTAATGAGAACCTACTGTATAGCACAGCGAACTCTACTCCATGATCTGTGGTGACCTAAATGGGAAGGAAATCTAAAAAAGAGTGGATAATGTATACGTCTACTATGTATAAAATAGATAACTAATGAGAACCTACTGTATAGCACAGCGAACTCTACTCCATGATCTGTGGTGACCTAAATGGGAAGGAAATCTAAAAAAGAGTGGATATATGTATACGTATAACTGATTTACTTTGCTGTACAAGGGATGCTTTTTAAGTGGGATTGTCAGAGAAGATCTCCCTTTCTAGTAGACACTGAGTAAAGTGAAGGAGTGAGCCATGGGAATACACAAAGGAAGAACATATGAGGCAGAGGATAGCAAGTGCAAAATCCCTCAACCAGGAATGTGTTTGGGATGTTGGGGAGATTCCCAAGGAAGGAATATGACTGGAGCACCACTGGGGAGGGGACAGTGGTAGGAAAGGCGGCTGGAAAGGTGGCCAGCAGCCAGGCCATATGGTCCTCGTAGGCCATTCTGAAAACTTTAACGTTTATTTAAGGTAGATGGCAAGTTAGGAAAGGACTGACAAGAAGTGAATGTCCTCATCTGATTTGGTTTTTGAAGGATCATTCTGAGAGCTCTGTGAAGATTAAGACAAAAGGGGACAAGAATGAAAGCAAGGAGACTGTTAGGGGGCTTTCATAAAAGTCCAGTGGGGAAACGGATACATGGGCCACATAACCAGGAGGGCAGGGACTGGCCTTATGGACGATGCAGAAACAAAATTTCAAAACTGTGGTCTCATTTCTCCTCACTCCTCCTTGCTCAGACCTGCTTCTCCATTGCCCCAAGCAGCTCCAGGATCTGTGGTCAGAAAGGAAAGGTTTCTTCTTGTCAGCGCCAGGGCGCAACCCCCACTGAAGAGCCTGGCTGGGTCATGGGACCATCTCAAGACTAATCGCTCACTGTGCCCAGCACTGTGATTATGAGCCCAGATTTATGGTCCAGGGGATGGGTTGCTCTAAGAATACCTGGAAGGAGCAGTGGGATAAAGAAGTTTGCATTTTCTGTGTTTTGGTTTTTTTTTAAAAAAAAAAAAAAAGAGATAAGGCAAAGCACCCTGTGAAGACAGCAGAGAGATGTAATGGCTGGGGAGAGATTGAAGATTGTGCATCGCTACCCGACGTAGCCAAGGCCCAGTGACTGCTCCTTTCTCCGGATTTCTCTGCCACAGAGCTCCTGGACCACTGTATACCCCTGAAAGATGGTCTCCTATGTGTCTGTATTAGTGTTTCAAGTAATATAGTGACTGCACATTTCCCAAGAAAATAAAAAGGGCCATAGTGTCAAATAATCCAATAAAGCCTCTAATACTTATGATGAGACAGTGTTGAGCATTAGCGGATTCTCAGGCGATTTGCACATTGATTCCAACCAGAGGAAATATGGAGCCCATGCTTACCCAGAGTCCAGAAGCAGTCCTGTCACGCATACGTATATCCACGATCAGTTTATTGAAAGAACTTCACGTATGGGGCCAGCTGAAAACAACTTTTTTTTTCCAACCACAGATTTTCCAAAACGTCTCTATTGGATGTCTCATCTTTCCC
>NW_006782310.1:1689750-1723155 GCF_000442215.2 Lipotes vexillifer | reverse complement strand
CTTTCCCTATGGCTACACCTCAGGAAGTTCTTAAAGCAGCCCCAGGTGTCTTGGGATGTTCAATAGAAACCTTGTTCTCTAAATACACTTGAAGTTTCTCTGTCTCCTATTGACCCCCAAGTTCAGTGATTTACTAGAAGAACCTACTCACAGCTATGAGTTATTACAGGGGGAAAGTAAAAGGCAAATCAGCAAAGGGAAAGGGTGCACGGAGCAAAGTCCGGAGGAAACCAGGCTCAAGCTTCCAAAGGTCCTCTCCCAGTGGCGTCACACAGGATGCATTTATTTCCTCCAGTGTCCGATTGTCACAACACCTGTGAAATGTTGTCTACCAGAGAAGTTCATCAGAGGCTAAGTACCCAAAGATTTTATTGAGGGCTGGTTAGGTAGACATCTGCCTAGCATATACCAAAACTCCATACTCCCAGAAGAAAAGCAGGCGCTCAGCATAAATCCCATTTTTTGTACAACTTGGGCACAGACAGCCACTCTTAGTTAAGGTTGTGGGAACACTCTTGAAATCTAAGTTCCCTAACATCAGCCCAAATCCAACCTTTCTAGGAAAGGCCAGGCCTTTCTAAGGATAGCGGTTTCAGGCCTGCTGTGTTAAATCTTTCCTGCACACTGACGTTGACATGAGGGTAAGAAAGGCTGACCCACCCTTGGATGGAAATCAGCCATGCAAGTAGTCTGGTTCAACCAGAGATAGAGCTGAAGGAGGGGAAGGCAAAGGGAAAAAAGCTCTTATTTGCCTGGTGTTTTTAGAACCTGGCTTTCAGGAGGTAAATGCAGTAATGCTGACTTTGTTTTCTCATGAGCTGTCTTTATGGGCTCTGCTGTGAACCTTTTTTTGAAGACTTCCCACTGTCTACCACATAGCTTCTGTTAAGGTCATCTTGAACTAGCAGTTAATCTTCTTGGGTGGTGGGGGTGTGTCCTTTCATGGCAGTTGTAACCAAACAGACCCACAGCTCAGCCCACAGGGAGGTAATGGGTGATATTGTTCCACCAAACCCAGAAATGCAGGCCACGTCTGCCCCCGCTGTTTCCCTTCACACTCCCATCACAGACGGCTCCCACCAGCCTCTTGTCTTCAGACTTCACCTTTGCTGGCCAAGCCCCAGGAAGCATGCAGACATCTGGCCCAAGATTCTTCCACCAGCCTTTGCTTTTGTTTTTGGGGTGGAGGATAGGAGAATTCTGTTCCACTGTGGATGGAAAATGCCCGGTGGTTCCACAGTCTCCCACAACCACTCTCTTAAAAAAAATCCCTACCCACTAATAGTCTTCCACATCATTGTATATGTAGACAAAATGTATGTGTGTGTGTGTGTGTGTGTGTGCGTGTGTGTGCACAATCACATGACCAGTGAGACACAGATTAGGAACCACTTTTAGAAAGTCTGGCATCAGTGGCCTGGCACAGACCTTTTTTTTTTTTAAACAAAGCTACATTTATTGAGCACCAACTATCTGCCAGACATTGACTTACAAAAGTGCTGCTTTCCATAGAAACGGAAGGAAGTAATTTACCAAAACAGTTTAAGGAGTTCAGTTTTTCTGACCCAATTTAAACATGACTGTTTGGACCAAGTCTTTTTGGGATTAGTGTGACTGTCAATGTGCCTAAGAATAATCTCAGAAGCGTACTGAAATTTCAGGTTCCTGGACCTAACCTTAGAAATTCAGATTCAGAAGGTCAGGCCTAAGACCCAGGAGTCTGGGATGGGGCCCAGGTGATTCCAGTGCAGGTGGTCTGGACCAGCCTGTCCTAGCTCAGGGATGCTCAGACTTTAGAGTACCCATGGGGTCTGTAACACACAGTCTGACGCAGGATGTCCGGGGGGTCCCTGAGATTCTGCATTGCTAATTATCCCCCGGGTGAGGTTGATGCTTCAGGTCCATGCAACATACTTTGAGTGACAAGAACTTAGATGGTCAGTCTCCCAGAGGCTGGTTCATGCAGCACTTACCTGCCAAAAGGCCCGACACAACTTTTTAGATTAACTTCAGCCTTAGGGTCTCAACCTAAATTCTAAGACAAGAAAAGTGCCAAATAGTCATGCACGTTCATAAATATATTCATAAGTAAATATCACTTAACATTCAATGACTATCTAGCTTTACCAGTAAAAAATGGTGCCAAAAAAAGAGAAAATGGAACTTCACTGTTCATCATATTGCCTACAATTTTCCCTGTTTGGATCTGCACAGCTCCAAAAAGTTGTCTACTTTTTCCAGCAATACAGATTTCAGAAGTTTCTCAAGAGATGGTTCTAGGGGCCTTGTCATGGCCAAGACCAGGGGCTCATCTCCTAAGATCATGGATGGCACTTTCATTTCCCCTGTGTGTTATAAGCTACTGACTCAGTACAGTCTTCATTGCCCAGCCCACCTGCCCTCGTGCTTCCCAGATCCAACACATACACATGGGTTCATGGGAAGGCACACATGCACACACCATGAAATGACCATGGAGGAGGATATAACAAATCCTTCTGGATCTTTGCAATGAAATGTCCTTTGAAATCAAATAAGTGCAATAGCACAATGACGTACTGAAACTGCAAGCGCAAATGCCGTGAGGGGTGGTCTGAAAGGAACAGTGGTATTGCTCACTGTTCTGATAATCCTACCAACTGCTTCCAGAGCCATCAGGTGGCTCCACATACCAGGAGAAATTCAATTAGGGTAGAGGCCATGACTGCTTGTTGTCTAAGGAGAGAGTGCTCCAGAGGGAATTTGAGTCGAGGAATAGGCTGCCCAAAAGGACAGCGGAGGTAACAGTCCACCCTTTTTATTTGTTCTCATGTTCCCCAAACACATTTTCTCTGGCCTCAACATAATAGCTGATATACTATAGTGATCATAGTATTAAGGATATTTTGGAAATTGATCTAATTTTAATAATCATTTTTATAAAAATAATCCAATTAAAATATATCCCTAGAACTTAGCCTAAGATCTGGCACGTAGCAGGAGCTCAATAAGTATTTGTTGAATCCATGTTCCTTTTACTAATAATGACTTTTGCTGCTGTGACAACCTGGAAAATCCCTTCTGGGTTTTATGATTTATCTTGTGTCACTTTCTCCCTGAAGTCACAGTCGCTTCCTCCCTGAAGTTACAGTCGCTTCCTCCCTGAAGTTACAGTCACTTCCTCCCTGGTGCTTCCATTGTTGTTCTTCTAGAACACTGTGTATTCGATTTCTCTGTTTATTCTCTCTGCACTGTGAGCTCTGAAATATAGGAATGGTGTCCCAGAGTTTAGCACAATAACTAATTCCTCAATACAAATTTTTGTATGAAAAAAGGAATGAAGAGGTTGGTAGATTCTTTTGCTGTCTCCTGGATTTTAAAGTGAACCACTAGGGCCTCCCTGGTGGCGCAGTGGTTGAGAGTCCGCCTGCCGATGCAGGGGATACGGGTTCGTGCCCCGGTCCCGGAGGATCCCACATGCCGCGGAGCGGCTGGGCCCGTGAGCCATGGCCGCTGAGCCTGCGCGTCCGGAGCCTGTGCTCCGCAATGGGAGAGGCCACAACAGTGAGAGGCCCACGTATCGCAAAAAAATAAAAAATAAAAATAAAAATAAAAATAAAGTGAACCACTAGAGTTCACTTTCCAATACTGAGTATGTGTGATCTACATCAGAAAATGCTTCTTTACGCATCCTCATTCTACGAACCATATCCATTTCCTTCTTCCCGCCATCAGTAATTATGGGGCCATCATCTAAGAGAATTTAAGCTGTTTTACAATCATTTTTGCTATCCTGTTGCCATATCATTCACAGTATAAATAGTCCTGGCTCCTTTGACCTTTGTCAAGGATCTTATTTTCACACGTTTAAATAATATGAGTTGGGCTTCCCTGGTGGCACAGTGGTTGAGAGTCCGCCTGCTGATGCAGGGGACACGGGTTCGTGCCCCGGTCCAGGAAGATCCCACATGCCGCGGAGCGGCTGGGCCCGTGAGCCATGGCCGCTGGGCCTGCGCGTCCGGAGCCTGTGCTCCGCAACGGGAGAGGCCACAGCGGTGAGAGGCCCACGTACCGAAAAAAAATAAATAAATAAAAAATAAAAAAATAAATAATATGAGTTGATCTACTACTTTAATTCATTTACAGAGTTGACAATTTTTTTTACTGAGCCTTTTTAGGTGTAGAACAATGAAAAGTGCAATTTCTCACTCCCCCAGGACATGATCAGGAAGACACTGTATTGGCCCTTAGGAAAGGACAAACATCAAAGCACTAGCATGTTTCATCAATGTGTCTCTGAAAACACACTTTAAAAAACAGGAGAAAAAAAAAAAACCTAGCATTTGGAAGAAATTGCAGCGTTCGTTCCCAAAGATGTTTTACTTTCCAAAAGTGAAAATAAAACTACTTTAAAATTCTAACTAACATATCAAGAACTAAACAAAATAAAATAGTTGGTACACCGCATTGTAATAATAGAGTCGTAATTTGAAAAGTGAGTTTTGCTTGAATAGCTAATAGAAGTCTTATTTTAAGTCCCCTCAGCCTCTGCTGGTTGTTAGCATTTCCCTCCGTTTAAGTGCTCAGAGCTAAAACTGTAAATCAATAAGGATTTATTGAAAACCTTTGACCTTGGCACAATTAGGCCTATGATAGATCCTAAAGAAATATGTCACAGTCTTTGAAGAACTTACAAACTTCCTTTGTTTAACACATGTGTTGCATATAGGGTGACATCCATCCTAGATGCCATAGAATCCTGATCTAAGGCATATATCTTTCTCCCTTTCTTCCCTTTCTTCCCTTTCTTTCACTTCTTCCCTCCTTCACATCTTCTGGTACCCATACATTTTTTACACCTTCCAAAGAAGTAAATGCCACAGTCTCTCTTAGTTAGCATTCACTCATTCATGCTACTAACATTTATTGATTCATTAATATTTCTAATTACTGTATTAGTCATAAAAGCTGTAGCGATGCCTAAGGCTCTACTATCCTATGTACTGGGCATTGTGGTGGCCATAAAGCTATAGAAATGACACAGTCTGGCCTCAAGGAGCTTACAGATCCTTTAGGGCGTGACACACAAAAGACAGATGATTTTAATACACAGTATCATGACTTGGCAAGTATAGGGTAAAGGCATACATTTACTACAATAGTGGCACAGAGGAGAGAGTCACAAAGCAATACTCATTGTCAGGAAAACTCTCCCTTAGATACAATTTTGTATTATGAAAGAGAAGCAAACTCTCTTGTTCTTGCATAGCCTCCAAAACCTAACGCATGGGCACTTTTTTTCAGATTTATACATTTCGAACTCACTTCAACAACTTTGTCTCCAGTGGGACTGTGGGAACCCAGCTCTGTGTGTGCAGAATAAAGTTGGGAGTGAGGAGAAAGTGTTGGCCACCTTTGGGTTAATTCAGAACCTTCACCAACTCATCACTGGATTCAGACCATGTGAATTTCTTACGGGATTTGGTTTTCCAGACTCACTGTCCATAATGATCAAGTCATTCCCAAATGCACAAAACATTTCCGTTTATTTGCAGCTTACAGGGATAGTAACCATCCATATACAACAGAAAAAAAAGTAACAGAGCCTTTTCTGTGCATTATTTATTCAATAATATGTATCAAGCACGTGCTTCATGTAAGATGTTTGACTATGTGTCTGTTTCTACCTCCAGAGAAGCAATGGCCAGATTTCTAGATCTTTGCAGAAAGACAGGATGGTAGGATTAAACTAGTGAATTTTTTTTTAATTTATTATTTTTTTTTTCTTTCGGTACATGGGCCTCCCACCACTGTGGCCCCTCCCGTTGCGGAGCACAGGCTCCGGACGCACAGGCTCAGTGGCCAAGGCTCACGGTCCCAGCTGCTTCGCGGCATGTGGGATCTTCCCGGACCGGGGCATGAACCCGTGTCCCCTGCGTCGGCAGGCGGACTCTCAACCACTGCACCACCAGGGAAGCCCTAAACTAGTAAATTTTGAAACATTTATGTTTCTCAATTATACTTATTATAAAATTGAAGAAAATGTAAGAAAAAAATTTCTCTACAATCCTATGGCAAGAAATACTCTTTCAATGTCATTAGACTGAGGCACCTTTCTTTCAGGTTATATTTGTTTTCAACAGCATGTAATTACTATTTGAATTTGCTTTAATGAGTAAATATTGCACAAATGTATATTCTAGCAATACCATGCTTCCAAAATATCATTTATTTTGCCAGTTTAGATAATTCTATAGAAAAGAACACTTTAAGAACAGAAATCACGTAACTATAGGCAACTTATGATATCAAGAAGTCAAAAGCCAACAGAAAAATGTATACCATACAAATGGATTTGAAACATATGGAAAGATGCTCAACCTCTATCACAAATGAATGGAGATTTAAATTTTAACTAGACACCAATTGTTCACCTACCGTGTTGGCAAAGGTACAGATATAAAAAGGGGTACGATGTGATGATATCCATTAAAATGGAAAACGCACCCATCCTTTGGCCCAGAAATTTCACTTGGAGGAATTAATCCTACAGATAAATGCACGTGTATGTGTGTTGTGGGCCCATGAGGACACTCGGCAGAGCACTGTTTGTAATAGCAGCAACCTTCAACACATCCCCTTCCCTCCAGCCCCAGTGCCCCTACCTCATCCAGCCTCCATCATCCCTCATCTGGACCACAGGAGGGGCGCCCTGCTTGATCTTCCTCTTTTCTCTCTTTCAGTCCTACAACATCCCTAGGAGCCAGAGTGATATTTTTAAAACATAGATCATGTCCTGCTGCTGCTAAAACCCCTCCAATGCCTTTCCATCATGCTAAGAATAAAATCGACACCACTTATCCTGGCTTCTAAAGACCCATCTACCCAGCCTCTGCCTGCCTCTTGACTTCCCTCATGGCTCTCTAGCCCTCACCCTCGGTGCTCTAGACACAGAGGCTTTCTCTGGGCTGCTAAGGCACATCCAGCTCATTCGTGCTTCAGGGTCTCTGCACAGATCCCTTCCCCTTATTTTCTTGCAATGGCCCTTTCTCAACCTTCAAAATTTACCTTCAACACCAGTCCCCAGAGAGGCCTTCCCTGACCACCTCAGCTAGAGCGCTAGCCAGGCACTCACTCTCTAACACACTGTCCTGTTTTTTTTTTCCTTTTTACATTGTCTGTCATTGCCTGGCTGTGTTCCTGTGCATTCCACTGTGTATTAGTTTACATTCTTCTTTCCCCTGTCATTTAGGTCTCAGAGAGCACGGACACTGTCAGCTTCATTCGTTGCTTTATTACCAGCAACTAGAAAAGTATCTGCACATAATGAGTGTTTAGTAGATGTTTGCTGAGTGAATTAATAAATGGCCATCAGAAGGGGATGGGACATATTATAGGACACCCATCAGATGAAACAGTGTATGGCTGTTGAAAAGAATGGGCTGGTAGACAATCCAAGTGTCATCTTCCAACCAAGACTGCACCATCGCACAGATCTGGCCTCGGTCTCCCTCTGAGACCTCCTCTCAGATCCTTCTTTTCTTGGTCTTCTTGCTGTTCTTGCTACACTCCACACCTGTGCCCCAGGGCCTTGGCACTTGCTATTCCTGCATCTATGCCTACCACTACCCCTGCATGGCTCCCTTGCTCACTTCTGTCAGTTCTCTGCTCAAAAGTCATCTGTTCAGAAAGCCCTCCCTGACTACTCTCAAAATTCCTCACCCTGTCCCTTCCCCTCCTTGGACCCAGCTTTACTTTTCTTCATTGCACTTATCATTTGAAACAAAAGTGCCTATTTATTTGTGTCCATGTTTATTACATTCTTCCCCTGACTAGAACGTTCCTTGATGCTGTCATGACCTCCCCAGCAGGTAGAACCTTGCCTGGTTCAGTAGCAGCTGAACAGGTCTTTGACTGGTGAGGAATGAATAAATGAATGTATTCTTGAGTGCAAAAAAGCAAGGTACTAAACAGTGTGCCCATTGTATTAAAAAACAATGACCTGTATATATAATCTCTCTGGAAGAAAAATCCAAGAACACAATAAGAGGGGTAGCTTCTGCAGTGGGAAACTGCAAGGCTGAGAGGCATAAGAGGAAAACTTATTGTTCCTGTATATCATTATTTTTTATGACTGTATTTTTACAAAACATGGGCATTAATTACTTTTTCCAAAAAATTATGTCATATTTGACAGTTTTGTAAGTTTATGTATTTGAAGCCAAAAGGAAATCAAGGGCCTCATAAATGTTACTTGAAATGATAAACATTCAGCAGCCATGTATTTAGCAATCCTATAAACTTGTCATAGCCCTATGCAATCTTGTTTGGATGTTCATGCAAATCTGTGGTTGCAAAGGATACCTATACTTTCTGTTGGAAGGGGTATATATATTCCTTCGATATAAAATATGGGAGGAAACAGGAGTATGGATCTTAAGCAGAACAAGGCCTTCGTAAATGCAGCAAGACCCCTGCACATTTTATATGCCAGGAAAAGGGCCTCTGTGCCCAAGATTCTTTGAATCTGCTTGCAAGGCTGAAATATGCCCTCGCTGTTCAACAAATAAATAAAAACCCTCTGCCAATAGACTCTACCCATCCTTAACTAGCTGATTTGGTCAGTGTTTTTCTGGCTCCATCAAATACATGTAAATGTGTCTTACTTTAAGAAAATCCACTATTTGAATATGTGGATTTATAGAAAAAAATGTAAAGGAATGTCTACTTGCTTTATTACAGATTCTTTTAAATATGAAAATAAGAAACATTTAAAATGTGATTCAATAACAAAAAATTATACAGAAATTTCAGGAACACCATCATTGAACACACAGGTACTCGGTAATTACTTGCTGGTTGGATGAACATACCTATTGAAAATCAGTAGAGTGAAATGGATGAGAGCATGGGTTGGGATCCAGATATCCCTGTGTTTGGATTCTATCTCTGCCATTCATTAGCTGAGTCTGACCTTCAACAAGTGACTTAACCTCTCAAGGCCTCAGTATTTCTTAAAGAAATAAAATGAATGACCAATGCCTCCCTGATAGTTAGTTATATTAAATGAAAGATATAGGCAAATAAAATATAGATATATTTTATCATGTATTATAATATCATATATTATTTCCTTCATGTAATTTCTGCCTGATTAAGAGCAAGTAAGAATGAATCATAAGTGCTGCTATATTTTCAGAGATATAATATAGGTAACTATATATAAATATAATTACATATACGCATATGTATATAGCACCTGCACAATGCCTGGCACATAGTAAGTGTTTGGTAAATGGTGGTTCCTATTGTGAAAAGTAACACAAAATACTCTGAGAGTTTGACTCTTCATTTTCATATCCACAAAGACCAATTTTGTGCACAACATGCCAGTACATTTCATGTCACTGTACAGGGAGGGGTAAAAGAATTTGTGTCACTGAGATTTTTGTGGCCCTAAAATTATGGGAAAATAATTAACAGGTATGTAAGTGAATTGTGGCAGAGATTCACCTTGTAAAATGGCTAACATCTATTGAGTGTATGATGATTAGTCATTATGCAGAGTAAATACTGTGACTTAGTATCCTCTCCAAGGATGGCCTGCTTCCTACTTTCTTAATTAAAAATATTAAATGTAAAGGTTTTATTGAATTTCGCAGACTAGAATAGAATAGCAGGTATTTGGAGTGGGAAAGGCAAAAATGGTACAAATTGCTTCAAACTTAGAGACTAAATGAATGTGCTCCCTCGGATGACCAAAGGTTTCTTCCTTTTCAGTTTTCTGGCTTTTTTTCCCCCTTTCCTTCTAGCACTTCGAGTTTGTTTAATAAAGTTGAGAATTTTCACAAAGGGCCTTATGAACACGTGTTATTAGATTTTAAATCTGATTTGAAAGTGCCTCTCTCCTCCTCCCTGTGAGTAAAGTGACCTTTTTAAATGGAGGGAAGTGGGTTTAGATGACAGTCATGATAAATGCGGTCATGTTCACTCAATAAAATAAGACCCAGTGCATTTGAGGATAAATCAGTGAAATGTACAGCCCCACCTGTCCGTCTCCATCATTCATTTCCACTGTCACTTTCACAGTGGCTGATGGATCACAGTTGCTGTAAAATTAGACAGCCTTTAATCTCATTTCATCCTGATTAGCTTCTCTTTACCCTTTCCCTCTAACTCACTGACTGACACGCTAAAAACTCACACCGGGCTGTATATGAACAGGGAGTACAAACTTCTCCGGTACCTGCTTGTGAGGGCGAGGCCAGCGTGCATCCCTAGAGAAATCTGGACGGGAGAGGGCATGTCTTCCTTGTTATTTAAAAGATAATCAATAATTGCGGTACCCAGTGCCATTTTAAGCAGATGTTTTCTCTTGATCACTGCCCTCTTTATTTTGCTTTCGTTCAGGTTTAATCAGAAGTCAAAGAAATGAGGTCTTTTGCAAAACTCAAACATTGATTTCATATCGATTTTTTTCTAATAGATTTGGAGTGTTTTACATTCAGGATAATCCCCAAAAGTTATTTGTGTGTATTTGTAGCCTCTCAATTCACAGTAATAAATCAGAAAAGACAACAATTCAGGAATGAAAATGCTGAAAGAGCCAAGAAATATAGCATACAAGGTTTTAAAACAAGAGTAAAAATGGGTAGATAAATGAGAATATCTTCAAGCAGCCTTTCATTAGCATTTCAAAGGCCTTCTCGTATTTTGAAGGTTTCAATAGTTAGTTTAGTGCAATAGTTTCATTTATTTGCATAAAGCATAACAATAGGGGTAATCAAATGAGAAAGAGGTTTAAGAATAAATTATGTATTCTTTCCTTCACTTAATTTATGCCTGAATGGGAGCAAGTAAATGGACAAACACAACTGTTGTTCTATTTTCAGAGTCTGTGCTTTATTATAAAGCTGGACTTCCGGATAAAAAGAAGATAGTACGATTTTTTATTACTTATAAAATATGGGCATTGAACTGACCAAAAATTTTAAATAAATATTGGAAGACTGGTAGTCATAAAGTAAGTTGGTTGTATCAGTGGCCGCTGTTCTTACACACGTCTCATATGAGTATATGCTTACAGGTGACAATGCTGTAAGTTTACTGCCCAGATGGCATTGTGATAAACCAGAGTAGGCTGTTCACAAAATACACAATATACATAATATATGGGTAGCATAGTTTTGTGTTTGGTATAATCCGAACAATGATGAGTTAATTTAAGAAAAGAAAAAAAGATGTTCAGAACGTATCCAGTCACCCAATTTTATTTGCTGCATGAACTCAACATATACTCTGCCCCAATGGACTCTGAGAAGTGATGCCTGCAGGAGCTATATGGTTAAAAGCATTTTCCAAAGAGATAACTAAGGGTTGAGGTGCAGAAGGACGTTGCTGAGGTGACTCCCTAAATCAATTGACCTCATTCATGGGCCACACAAGTCCATGGCACACCCAATTTCTACATGATCCCAGAAATCCAGGGTTTCCATACCAATGTCTTCTCCCTTGTGGCTATAAGTTTGAAAACAGTGAATATTCACAGTAAAAGTGAATACATAATAAAATAATGAAAATTCCTAAAATCTTTTAATATAAAGCTTAAATGACCTGATTTGCTCTTTCAGAAGCTGTTACAGGTTTCAAAGCTATGCCTGTTTCTCCTTATTTTTGTTTACATATCTTAGACAGCATAAGTGCATTCTGAGAAAAAAGATAATAAAAACAAAATGAAATGAGATATATATCATCCAAAGTAAATTGGGTATAAGATAGGCTCGTTCTCTCTCTCTCTCTCTCTCTCCATTGGCAAAAGAGTACAGAGTATGAGCTGGCCCTGACTCATACTGATTTCCCACTGCACTGGTTTCTTAAGTGCTCTATTGATCCGTGTCAAGCAATAAGTTCCCTGCCTGAACATGCATATCACCTCCCCATTTGTCCTCACCTAGATTTAAGGTGCCCATATGATGAGCTGAACAAGGACATCATTTTTCCTACTGGTGTCACTGGGCCCAAACCACTGCCTGTGATATGATAACTAACGCTGTGTAAGTTTACATTCACCATATGATATAATAATAGCATAGACTAACACTGCACTGCACACGGGGTGACAGGGGTGTCCTATTCTTGTTGTGTGTGTCCCCAAAGAAAATGTAAATGAGAAGAGATCCAGCGAAACCTTTGGTGGGTTTCTGAATCACTCCGCCCTCCTCACAGCTGCCACATTTGGGGCAGAGCAGGGCAAGACGAGGGGAATGGATATTTATGATGTTCCTGACAGTTTTTATCTTTGTTCCAGAAGAGCTCTTAAGCAGATAGATAGAAAATGTGTGATTGTGCTCCTAATGACATTGTACAGGAAATTAAGCGTATACATTTGGAGAAGGCATTAAATCAGCAGGACCTTAATTTAAAAACTTAAAACTGTATGGAAATTCAGCTTGCTCATTGCTGTGGAATAGAAAGCAACCAAGCACCCTGAGTCTGTTTATGGAAAAATTGCCAGCAAGCCAAGTTTGGGCAGAGCAGCTTAATGGCTCCAAGTGGATGCTGGGTTATTTCTTCCAAGAAGTAAGCCCCAGCCCTGACCATTTGGGAGTGTCAGTCATGGTTGTAGACTGCACGATCCCCATCATCAGGCAGGTGAGGAGGACTTAAGAATTGAAAGCAGGCCGACAGGTTGCTCTTGACTAATTTGCAGAATAACATTATGTAAAATTAATCAAAAGGGGTGGGGCTGGCAATTGCTGGGAACACACCGCTGAGCCACTGTGGATTGGTGGGTGCCCCACTCTGCTTGTCTATGTGCTTTTCTTCCTTCTGACTTAGTCTCAAGTTTTATACATTTTGGTGAAAGCACATAACTAGTGAGCCAAGGTATCAAGTCCTAAGATGGAAAATTTTATACGTCTTTTTTTTTTTTTCTCAATTCCAGTTATGCCATACAACAGTGCCCATCACTGCGTTGTGGAGGTGGAAAACTTTCTGTTTGTTTTGGGCGGAGAGGACCAATGGAATCCTAATGGTAACTATTGAACCACTTAACAGTAGGTGCTCGACAAGTCTGTGTGTGATGAGAGGTGCCAGCGGCAGTCCATTTCGTAATTACCGTGGAAAACATATTTCTGTGCAGCAGGGACAAACCAAGTAGTCGGTGAAGTGGGCTGGCAGAGGACACACGCAGCAGTGCATTCACTCATGGACTGTCTGGGGATTTGGCTTCACCGTGACGCCCAGCCCCTCTCCTGATCCATCCCCTGAGGAATGCCACCAGTGTAAGCCCAGACTCCCTTAAGGGAGGTAGCAAGCGGCAACTATTAAGAATTCTCACCACCTTCTCCACCACTTTTCTCCCATTTTATCAGGATAATAATATGCAGTTTCAATAAATAAGCGTTATCAGCTGTCGCGCTGTACATGACCTGGGCTGAAGTTCCTTTGCAGCGTTCATT
Source organism: Lipotes vexillifer (assembly GCF_000442215.2). NCBI lineage: Eukaryota > Metazoa > Chordata > Mammalia > Artiodactyla > Lipotidae > Lipotes > Lipotes vexillifer. The sequence continues at coordinate 1,709,716 of NW_006782310.1, read as the reverse complement.
ACTTGACACCTGTTCTGGCTGCTGCATCTTCTGCAAGGGCTCCGTCCACAGATTATCCACCATCTTCCCTGTTGATGCGATTACTTCATAATTGTATCACAAAGAGAAAGTCAACATTTGAATACACTCCCCAAGCCTAATGCAGGGAGAACACTGTGCCTTGCAGAACACGCAAAATTATCAAGATATTTTTGGAAATCTTGCACGTGAAGGAGGGGTTGCAGTTGTAGCCTTCTGTGTAACAGAGATCATTATGAGTGAGAAACCATAAAACAGCTTGCAGGTACACATTTTTGCTTTAAAACCCCAGAACAGCCAGCTGAAATTACATATACTGCATATATTTTATGGTGAATGTTCTCTTTCAGCATCTGCACAAAGGCAAATTGTAGAAAATTGTTACATCTGTTCACTCTAGAAAATCTTAAAGGAAAACAACCCGGGCCACCCTCCAAGAACATTTCTTTGAAGAGAAGGGGACATTCTTTCTCCAGATCAGCTTTGTTGGTTCATATCTGTCAGTTTTGGAAAGATGGCTCCAGGGCTTTGGGAGAAACAGATTTGGATCAGGAACAAAAATATTTAGTATCTCTCCTCTAACTTATCTTTGCAATGACTGATTTGATATGTTAAAACAAAGCAAAACAAAAACCCTGGCCAATATACAACCCACTGTAAACTCTCCATTTCCTGTTTAACCTCTTCCTCCGAGGAAGTGATTTGAACAGAATAGAGCGTTTGTAAGGAAACGGTACACAGCCAGCAGGTTTATCTAAAAAAGAATCTGCAGAACTTTGTTTTTGGGGTTTTGTTTGTTTGTTTTCTTGAAGGCCAGATGAAAACTAACACATGACAAGAGAAGGCTGGAAAGTCCTGTTTCTTTCCTTTTTTTTTTTGGTCGCACTGTGCGGCATATGGGATCTTAGTTCCCCATCCAGGGATAGAACCCCTTGCAGTGGAAGCACAGAGTCTTAACCACTGGACCGCCAGGGAAGTCCCATGGAAAGTCCTGTTTCTAATGATGGTGCTTTCTCAGCCCACCTCCATTCCCACGTGGGATAAGCTTCTGCTAAAAGACCAGTCTTGGGGCGACAACTCAGTTTTCACAAATCACTATGAACCTCCCATTCCTGTGAGACAGACCTTAATCAGCAACACAGAAAACCCGCTCCCTGGGTTTACCCCGGCCCCCCACCCCTGCCCAAAATAACCTGCCACTGCTTACTGTTCAACTTCTATCAGACACACAACCGATAGGATGGGTGGGGGGATTAGGGGCGAGTATAAGGGACATATACCTTCCTCTAGTCTAGAGAATCGAGATTTTTATCGTTGAGCTAATTCAGATTCCCATAAAACTATGCCATTGGACCTCACTTATTTGCCCCCCCCAGACCCCTGAGAGGAGCAGTGATTCAGTTTAAAGCCCTCAAAAAATATGCTGTGAGAAAAGACTACAGAAAACACAGCATTGCATTTCCTGTGGGGGCACCTTTCACTGCCACCACTCAGTGTGCTCTATGTGAAGACCTGCGTGACAAGTCCTTGTCAAACCAAAGTACTGAGGCATGGTGTGCTTTGAACAATTACTTCTAACGCCAATCATATGATTTAATGTGTCTCTTTTGCTTTAGCCGCCAGGAGGCTCAAAATTGAACTTTAGTAAAAGTTTAATTACTATATTTTGTTTACTTTAAGTCTCCATATGGGCCTAGCAGCTCACAACTCTCTTTCTGTAAGACCCTTATTTAGAACTTTGGGAGTTCCACCTGCAAATCTGAGTCATTCCGTCCCTGACTTGTTTCGCCTTTGAGGTCATTTATTATAGATCTGGGTAAATGCTGATGAGCCACGGATTAGCATCTCCTAAGCACAGGATAATTGGTCACACTGCGAGGCAAGCAGGCCAGTCTTTTTGTACCACATGTCAAACAATCAGTCATTGGCTGAGGCCTTCTCCCAGGTGGGGGTGAGGGTGGGCAGTGACGTGGCCTGTTCAGCTGAGGGCAGTTCTCTAGAGAGGGAGCAGCTGTGACCATGAACAACCAACAACCATCAGCTAGGGAACAGGTGTACCAATCTGGTAAAAGTATCTCAGCTAGGTACCAAAACACACATCCACCACCAACCCTTAAATGGTTTCCATGGAGTTTCATATTCCATCCATCTGGTCAACCACAGATGACCGTTTTGGTATTAGTCATAGTATTTATTGAGTACTCATTATTTCCCAGGAACTTTGCTAAGCACTCATCTGCATCATTTCTCTTAATCCTCACAACCATCCCATGAGGCCTGTTGCATGATTGCTCTAGTTTTACTATGAAGAGTCTAAGCCCTAAGAGTTTAAACAACTTGCCAGGACACACAGCTTGCAAGAAAATGAGTGATTCCAACGTAGGTCTGTGTGACTCCAGAGCCTCAGCCTTTAACCAGTATATCACACTCCCCACCTCACATAAACATATGTATTTAATTAGATATTAAACAAAAATTGTGCATTTGCCTTTGATCTTGTGAAATTAAATCAGTATTGTATCACCATGGACAGTGGCTCTTATTGGCTCCCAAAGAGCTCTTCATTATTCCCCATTTAGAAAACCATGAAGGGACACCATCGTCTCAAAAATATAGGATTTTCATTTGATAATACCTCATACAACTAAAAAGGAAGCAGTTAATACCAAAACTTATAAAGAACAGCAATCCTGGGCTTCCCTGGTGGCGCAGTGGTTGAGAGTCCGCCTGCCGATGCAGGGGACACGGGTTCGTGCCCTGGTCCGGGAAGATCCCACATGCTGCGGAGCAGCTGGGCCCGTGAGCCATGGCCGCTGAGCCTGCGCGTCTGGAGCCTGTGCTCCGCAACGGGAGAGGCCACAATGGTGAGAGGCCCACGTACCGCAAAAAAAAAAAAAAAAAAAAAAAAGAACAACAATCCTATAATGATATACAACATGCTTTAATTTCACTACTGACAGGGAGGAAAAATTAAAAATCCATGAGTTTAAATGTTATGTATACATCAGTCCCAAGATGAAATCTTAAGTTAAATTTTAGTTCTTATGAAAATGGTGCCTGAGATGCATGTCTTTGAATGAAATACAAAAATGTACATTTCAATACATGCTCATAAAACACAAATATGTACTCATAAAATACAAATATAATTTTATTTACTGATTATCTTGATGACAGGACCAAAATTTGAAATCATAAAACATATGAGTTACTGGAAATATAAGCAGGATACATACATTTTTTTTCTACTCAGCTATAGATATTAACTCCTATTAACTCCCTTCATGTCATTAGTGATAGACTGCATTGTAATATGCTAATATACATGCATATATTCCTTCAGTGCTCCATCTTACAGAGAACCAATTTACATTTGTCACTTGCTGATGATTGACTCCCAAAAAAACTGCCTGCGGGGGATTTCCTTGTCTTCCTGCTTCCTTCCCCTCCACCACTAGCTGAAAACTGCCGCCCCTGCCCCATTTTACCTATCTCCCAAATGATAGTCAACAAGAGTCTGGTGACAGGACATCATCCAAAAAGGGAAGAAGTGGAGGAAGGGTTAGAAGAAAATGGAAAAGATGAGAAGAAACTAAAGGAGTGAAGAGTATTCCAAAATTCTATTGCATGTGGCTACCCCTCTCAAGCTTCTAAGTAGTGTCGATGAAAGCCATAAGGAAGAAATGAATGTTCCCATTTTATCTCAGTTTCCTCACTCTACCACACTCATTCCTTCTGAGATTTATTATCCCCTCTGCACATCCTTTGCCAACTTTAGAACATTTTTCATCTTTTTATCTTCCCATCCTCCATCCTTGCCCTTTTTTCACACCATTGACTCTGCCTCTGGAAACCCTTTCTTCATCTTCCATCAAAATCACACCAGTCCCTGCTTAGCCTTTTCTCTGAGTGAAGGCCACTGGCATTCCCACCAATAAGCAAAGCAAATAGCTGATTTCCACCACCAGTGCTCAGCAATGTGAAAGCATCTGTCCCATTGCTGAAAGGAGGCAGATGTCTTCCTCCAAATGGAAATTCTAAACCAAACTTCACAGAGAAACACTCTTATACATGGCGTGTATATTCTACATTCCTCTTAAAAACACTGATCTTCAGATACATTTGGGAATTAACCTTGAAACCTGACTATCAAGAATGGCTTTTTTCTACAGGGAGATGATTGCAAATTCTACAAAAACTTACTTATAAATCAACTCTAGACATAATCCTTCCTTGGGTTGGAGCCTCCCTTTGTGGGATCCAAGTCTTTTGGGTCATACTCACTCCTGGCACTCTTAACTCTTTCTGCAATCCCCAACTCTTTCTGTAATCCCCAAATAAAACTTGACTTACCACCCATCCAGGCCATCCAAACCCTGCCATGCAATCCTTGGAACTCATGATCTCACATCAACAAGATCCCTATAATCCTTAAACTCTTCCCTAAATGGTCCCTTCAGCTTCCTTTCTAATCAAAGCCTGGCTGTTCTCTGAGAGGACTGTTTTCCCAGCCGCCCTCTTCAATGGGGACTATGTTCTGTTCCCCACCCCCGCCCTTAATATTTCACATTATTGGCGGCCGATAGCTTTTCTACTTCTTCATTGCCACTCCCACATCCTTAAAACTCACCACTTTAAAGGATGTCTTCAGATTTTACCACCTGCTGCCCCTTTATGTGGCAGCTACCCACTGTTATCCTGGAAATGCCACCCCCTTCACCCTACCCTACCACTTTTTCATTGTCCACCATCCCCTCATGCCCTTACTTCCCTCCTTACTGAGCTTATATTCTGTTGCCCATCCTTATAATCACATTAGTGCATACACCTGCGGCGCTCGTGTCCTCTCCCGTGATACTTGCCTGGTAAAGCCCTGGTCCTGGTTAAACCCAACTTTCTTCCACCTCTCCCCTCCCCCTGAGCAACTAAATGTGGACATAGAAAACCATACGGCCGTGCTGGCTACTAATGAACCATGCTGGCTACTAGCCAACTCCACTAAGTTTCCCTGGTCAATGCACTCTTCCACCCTCTGAGTTAATTATTTCACACCTTCTCTCTCTTCAGATACCTTTCTCCAAAACCTCCCTCCTCACTCTCAGCTGACAGCCCTGCTTCTTAGTCCAATGAGGACAGAAGCAATCAAAAGATAAAATCTGCATCTTGCTACTACCAAATCCATTGCTACCCATATATTTTAGATTAGATAAAACATATCTCTCTTATTACTGTTTCTGCTCCAACTTAAAGCCTAGTCCTCATTCCCTTTTGCCTACTCAAGGACTTTGGAGCACTTCTGAATTAAAAAACAACCAAAAACTAAATAAAATTTTCTCTCGATGCTGCATCTTCCGGCTATAATCTTCTTTCTATGTCAAAAGTCCTGAGAAGCATTGCTTATCCTCTTGCCTCTGCTTTCTTACATCTTAGTCTCTCCTGAGGAGTCCCCACTCAGGCTTTCATGCCCTCCTGTCCACTGAAACAATGCTTGTCATGGTCACTACCAACCCCCATGTTTCCAAATCCTATGGTCAGTCCTCTGTCGCTCACTCCTCTTTTTGAAACACTATTTGACGAGGCTTCTAAAATACCACCATACTTTTCCTCCTGCTTCTGACAATTCCTTTTTCTTTGCTAGTTTTTCTTCTCCCCCAGGGCTCTTTTCCAGCACTCATTATCTTCCATTTCCATAGCCTTTCCCTAAAGAGTTTCATCTTGTTCTTTGATTTTAAACAATAGCTCTTGACTAATGACGCCAAAATTTGCACCTGCAGCCTCATTTAGCCAGTGGCCTACCAGCCACTTATGCTTTGAGATCCGATAGTCCTCTCAAGGCTAAGTCCAAAACAGAACTCATGGCTTCTCTCCCTAACCCCCCAACTACCCCTGCCTGGTCTTCCCCACCTCGGCAAATTGCATGACCTTCCATCCAGTTCCGATGGCTAAAAGCCTAGCAGTCGTCTTTAATTACTCACTTTTTCTTATACCAATGCTCAATCTATCAGAAAATTTTATTGGCTGTGCCCATAGAATAGATCCCAAACTTGACCATATCTTGCCTCCACCTCCACGCAAGCCAGCTCTTGCCTTGACTGTTGCGATGGCCTCGTGACAGGTCCCCCACTTCCAGAGCAGCCCTTGTACGGTCTAGTTTTTTACAGAACAGCCAGAGTGATCATGTTAAGAGGTAAATTAGGCCATGTTTCTCATTTGCTCAAAACTTTCCAGTGACTTCCTAATGTTCTTATGACAAAAGACGAAATTTGACACCAGTCCACAAGACACACCGTGTCTGGACCTTGATATACTTCGACTTCTGTCCAAGTCACCCCAGCATTCTTGCTGGTTTTGAATGCATGGCCAGCCCAGGGACTTTATACTCACCTTCCCCACTGCCTGAGACGCTAATTCTGCAGATATTTGCGTGGCTTGCAGAAGATATCTGTGAGCAGGTGACCATCCTACTGAAACTGGCTTCCCCTCTATCAATCCCTGCTTTATTTTTCTTTCTGGCATTCAGTAAAGAAAATATAGCATTATTATATATGTATTTATCTACAAGTCTGTGTTTATTTATTTACAAGAACGAGGACTTTGTCTTTCTCGTTTACCAGCATATTCCCAGAACCTGGAACACATAAGACACATAGTGAGCGCTCAATATATATTCTTGCAATTAATAATTGTGTTGTGTATACATGCCCGTGTGAGTGCGTGTACACACACACACACACACACACACACACACACACACACACACACACACACACACACACACACACACACACACAATCCTATCTGTTTATTCCCGCGGTGAAGTTTGGTACCAATATTTCAATGGTTAGTTACACATACATTAATGAAAAACAGACTTTTAGAGTTAAGACTTCAGGCGTTTTAGATGACTGTCATCTCAGTTGCTACACAGAAAATGGAATACACACTTTTGCTCCGATTTCTTGCTTTGGTGTCAATCTGTATGTAAAACAAGATTCATTTTCATACCTTGGAGGCATTACTGTGTTTCTTAGGCTCAACAGAGGAGATAAGCTGGTTAACCAGCTCTGAGGACGCATGTTTCCCATTTCAGTAAATGTACTTGCGATACATCACAGCAACTGTGCTTTCCCCAAATGCACAAACAGAACTTGCATGACAGTCATAGCCTACAACTGATTTCCTAATGCAAACTCTTATGGTAGTGATTGCAATTGTTTCCCTGGAGACAGAGTGGACTCCTCCACTGCTAGAATTCTTGGATCATTTAGGAAAAGTTTCTATCCAGAGATATCACACAAGTTAGTCTCTGGAACTGATGATGTATAGACAATAACTTCATGTTTTTAAAACCTATAAACACCAAAATACAGAAATTTTACCCTAACTTTGGTAGTCTGATAAACATACTTGCTTTTATTATTATGGTTGAATTATTTTTATTCCAACCCATCCCTGCCCCACAGAAAAAGTGGCGGAGAAAAGAAGAAAAAAAGGAAAAACGTTTGAAGAGGCACATAAATTTTTCTTCTGACTTATCACTTCTCATACTGTGTTAGATAGTCCCTCTACTTAATTCATCTGTTTCTTAAACCTGAGAACAGGGGCATCTTATAAAATACTTTTAAATGTGCAAAACAACAAAGGAATTTAAGTTTTAAGTGTCTTAATATATTTTTACAGGAAAACACAGTACAAATTTTGTCAGCAGATATGATCCCCGATTTAATAGCTGGATACAACTTCCGCCCATGCAAGAAAGGTAAGTGTCTATTTCTTAGGTCAGAAACATTTGTGGCTGCTTTACTGGAAGCAAGGATGCTGAATGGTTTTCCATGATAAGGTACGCTAAACAGAGCCAGTGAAGGTCACAGGAGTCAAATACAAAACCTGGCCTGGCCAACTTAGACTAACTGCCTTATTAACTCAATGGAAAAAATAATCAAATAAGTCAATTATTTGTCCCAATGGAGGAAGAAAAAATTGGTATGACTTGTCTTCCTTTTTTTGTTACTAGTTAAAGTTCACTTTTTTATTGAAGTATAGTTTCTATACAATATAAGTGGACAATATAATGATTCACAATTTTTAAAGGTTATACTCCATTTATAGTTATAAAATATTGGCTATATTCCCTATGTTGTACAATATATTCTTGTAACTTACTTTATACCTAATAGTTGGTACCTCTTAATCCCCTACCCCTATCTTGCCCCTCCCCTCTTCCCTCTTCCAATTGGTAACCACTAGCTGGTTCTCTATATCTGTGAGTCTGCTGCTTTTTTGTTATATTCAATAGTTTGTTGTATTTTTTGGATTCCACATATACATGATATCATACAGTATTTTTCTCTGTCTGACTTATTTCACTTAGCATAATGCTCTCCATGACTTGTCTTCCTTTTCCACGTTGAATTGGGGGGTTTTTTTGACAAGCAGAGCTACAGTTTCACTGGCTCTTCCACTCTTCTTAGTTACAATATATTTAAATCTTATCATTGAAATATAAAACACCATTCTCACAATGATATGTATATACTTTGATGCAGAAATTTCAATATTGAAGTTTTCAGGTCTCACAATCTCAAATTCATTGCATTTACCTCCTCAAATATCTCCCCATCATACATTCAAAAACAGTTGATTTGTTAGCTTACAAAAAAAAGAGTTTTGCAAAGTGTCCTCTCATTTTTAATGTATTCAGTGTTTATCTCACCCAGTTCTCCTAGTATCAAAGGACAATAAAAGGCAACTATATTTATACATATTCAGTTCTCCTGACTGTTACTTAGGCAGGACACCATGTCTTAATATGCACATGTAAATTCACATACTAAAGTTTGAACACTTGGTTCTTTTCAAATAATATCTCAACATCCTCTTGAGCAAATTTTCCAATATAATAGTAACGATAAGCTGCAACCTGTTTCCTCTTCTCGATTGGACTAAGAAATCATTTTCTTTCTTGTTTCCTTCCTAACCTTAACATCTCCTTCTTTAAACATTTAATAAGATTACACTGAGATCAAGTTAAATCCTTAATCATAAATTCAAAGTTAAAAAGAAATTTTCAGATCATACCATTCCTCAAAAAGGTACATTACTACAGAAAGAGAGTATGAATCTCTGTTATAAAGAAACAATATCTAACTTCCCATCCCATATAAGCATATTAAAACTCTCAGGAGACTAAAAGCTATACACTGAAAATGATGAGGCACAATATAGTCTAAGGACCATAGACACTGTTAGGAATGTCTAGTTGCAAGGTACCTCAAGAAATTATTCTGAGTCAATTAATATCCTGACAAACTTCTCAATCCTCCTGTTGTGTATACATGTATATATAAAAGCCTCTCCTGATGTCTTTCTCCAAAGTACCTTGTTTCTCTCCTTTGGGGGTTATTTTCTAGTTGCTGTTATTGTAGCTGCATCACTTTACCTTTTAATCAAAACCATTCCAAAAAATTTTGTTAAAAAAACATTTTAAAAATACACATCAATAACATGTTTGAAATGTCAGCATCTCATCACTATGGTTGCCTTTGCTGGGGGCTGTTCACCACGATAATTAACCTTCACGCCTTGGGTTTGGGAGGCATAACTCACGTCACGGTCAATTATCTCACTGTAGAGCCCCTAAGGATGAGAAGTATTGCTGCAAAACCTAATTAGTAATTTTTTAAAATGTGTATTGTTTACTTGATATTCTATAATGACTTCCTCTGAGGCATTATGGCCTATCATGGCAGGGTCCTACTTAGACAATTTTTAGCAGCTCATTGACCTGATAAAAAGACCTGCCATGGTCTGTCGGCGCCTGGCAGCCACCGTTGACAGGATGGACTGTTTAACGTTTCTTTCGAAGTCATTATGGTATATCATGTCAGGTCCCTAGTAAAAGAAGTTTTTTTTTAGATTTAGAACAATCAACTCGATAGACCAAATAAAGAGCTCCTTCCAGAGCTGAATGGGAAAAGGCAGATCTCACAAATGCCCAGTCAATCTTCTAGCTCCATATCTCCTATGGGTTGGTTGACCTAGGCAGCAATCCATAACTGAAAATGAAATTTTTCTGTCATTGCCAAGCTTCCATTCAACATAGCAAGTACAGTTAAGCTACCAGCATGGTTTAATTGGTGATTAAACAAAGAAGGGGAAAAAAACTAAAATATATGAAATACTCTTCAGATCAGAAAAGAGGTTTCTTGAGACATTTAGTTGAGTTAATTTTGCATTGTATAGGTCATGAGTCAGACTCACCAGAAGTTTCCCACCTCCCTCCTTCCATTAGCTGCTGCCTAACTGCTGAGAAGTTACCAAACTGATTGAGAATAATAGAAACACATTGAAAGCCACCTCTGGGGTCACCCACTCTTACAGAGCTGGCTGGGCAAATTCCTAGGATTATCTTACCTAATTAGAGCTTCCAAAAGAATATAATAAAAGTGCAGAACACCCTCCCAGTTCAGCAGAGAAATGGGCACGTGACCTCCAGGCTCACTCAACCATAGGTCAACTCATGAATTGTATGCCTGCTGCTTATGAGGTTACTGACAGAAGTGATTAGACAAAAGTACAAAGATAAGTGTAAAACTGATGAGTTGTTTTGGTCTCAGATTTAGGATTTGATTCTTCAGTAAGAAGAGGGCAAAAATGAACACTTGGATCAATAAAAATGCTTTGGTGACTTTAATGTTGTTTTCAAAAAAAGTAGACATTTTAGGTATTACTCTTGTGGAGATATTACCCCCTAGCTAGTCTTGGAAACAGAAAAGAAAAAGAAGGGAGGGAAGGAGAGAGAGAAAAAGCCATTTGGAGAGCACCAGTAACAAAGTTTAAGTTTCACAGACTAGGTGAAAAGCTGGAAGCAAATACAACAAAGATGTTTCCAAATTTAAATACTATGTTTCTAGCAGCCTTACAAGAAACAACGGGAGACAATATTGTGTTTTAAAAAATCTGTTGTTTTTAACCTGATGGTAGAAGTCAAAAGTTGAAACTGAGATACAGTCTCAGTTTTCTGACCTAAGTGTCAGAAAGAACACAGGTTCAAAGTATATTTGTAGAGGTCATTGGTAGTCTTTTTAACCTTATCTCAATTCATTGAATATCCTCTCTGGCATTGGGACGGGGGGTGGAGGGGTGGAGGAGGGAGAGAAGAACAATTTGTAATACAAATAGTGTAATTCCATTAAAAAATCTTCAATAATCTTGAGCTTCCTTTTTCCCCAAAATAAAACAGCCTAATCAGGTGTGCTTTTCATGTGGGTAGGTGGGGCAGGGAGCATTCCCAGGAGAGACCTGGTAAGGTAAAATTTTAGCCTCGAGCAAATGTTCACAGTTGCTGATAGACCATTAACTATCCAGTGTTTCTATAATGCATTTCGTGAATTCTCACTTTGGGCATGCAAGGGAATAAGTCAGAGACTCAGAACCTTCGCTATTAAAATTTCTGCATAAAAATGCACTTTTAGTCAGGAAGTGAAACCTACTGATTTTTTTTCCCTCCGTTCAGAACCTAACAGTGACACTGTGTGGATAAAGCTAGGAGTACATGGAGCATCAGATTAGGAACGCCTGGGCTAAAAATAGAGAGTTCCGACAGGCTCCCTCGGGTTAAGAGAGGAAGGAAGGAACCAGAACAGAAAGAGTGAGAAAACTGAACTTCAGACAAGATAAAAGGAGCTCACACTGCCAAAAGATGATCTTTCTCTTATTCTCCACTATCTAAACTTCATTAAATAGAGGATTTTCATACTTGTCATGACTAACATTTTTCTCTTCTAAACCAGAATATAGTACATAATGCCTAGAAGAACTCAGAATATAGTATGTTACCCACATGGTCCAAACTATGGGATTGGCCCACTAAAGATGGCCTATTAGTAAAATTAGTAAACTAATTATTTCAGACGCTCCAAAACCTGTCATAGAATCATATGGAAGAGGGATACTGACCTACCCTGGTGTCAGTGATGCAAAGAAATATCTGTGTTACTTTAGTACAGATTTTTGTAGACATGACTCGGTCTTTTCAATCAAATATTTTAACTTGAGAAGGTAAAAGCGCTAGTAAAATAACCTTGACCTATCATATTCAATAAGAGAGCAATTGAAATCTGGTTAGAGAAATGGAAGGAACCAGTGGTCCATCTGTGTGCACTTAATTTTGCTATTGTTATTAAACCTAATTTTATATTTAGATGAGTTTTTACTTCTTTACACCAGGAAATCCCAAATTTTTTAGGTTATTAATCCCCTTGATAATATGATTAAAAACTTCCCCCCAAAATCTTTCTCCAAACATATTCCAAAAAATGCACACACACACACACACACACACACACACACACACACACACATATATAATATATGACATTTTATTTAAAAATTCTTTTTACAATTTCAGAGCTTCATATATCCCTCAGAAGACATGGGCCCAGGATAACAACAACCCTTATTTAATGAAATCTATCTCACTTGCTCTTTATTCTCCTTCCTACTTTTATCTTTCTCTCATTTTCCTTTCATCATCTTTCTTTGTTTTGCACAGCACATATTTCTTTCAAAACCATCAAGAAAATATAGGAAAAAAAAACATAGCCAAAATATTACTCTCAAACTATCAATGATGCTAACAATTCTAGGACTATACAGAAAAACTGAACCTTAGCATCTAGCAATCCCACTTTCACATATACTGTATCCAAAGGAACCAAAATCAGTAACTTGAAGAGATATCTGCACTCCCATGTTCATTTCAGCATTATTCACAAGAGCCAAGATATGGAAACAACCTAAGTGTCTGTTGACAGATAAATAGATAAAGAAAATGTGGTGAATATATATAATGGAATATTATTCTGCCATAAAAAAGAAGGAAATCCTGCCATTTGCATGACAAACATGGATGAGACTGAAGGTGATCATGCTAAGTGAAATGCCAGACTGAGAAAGACAAATACTGTTTGATATCACTTATATGTGGAATCTTATTTTAAAAGTCAAACTTAAAGAAATAGATTAGAATGGTGGTTACCAGGGGATAAGGGTGGGGGAAATGGGGAGAGATTGGTCAAAGGGTACACACTTTCAATTATAAGATAAGTAAATGCTGAGGATCTAATGTACAGCATGGTAACTATAGTTAATAATACTGTATTGTTTACTTTAAATTTGCTGAGAGAGTAGATCTTAAGTGTTCTCACAAGAAAAAAAGTTACTACATGAGCTGGTGGATGTGTTAATTAATTTGATTGTGAAAATCATTTTACAGTGTATGCACAAATCAAATCATCACATCGTACCTTTTACGTGTATTACAGTGTTGTCAATTATACGTCAGTAAAGCTGGAAAAAATAAAATAAAACTGCATATATCACCATCCATAACATATGCCATACATTTATGGTATAAATTATATAAAAACACTAAAAGAATTTAGTCATCACTTAAAATACTATTCGGAAAAGTTTATATGCAAACATCTTGATAGCTGATTTTTAAAACCTTTTTATCCAAATAATATCAACCGATAGCTCCTGAGCATGAACAAAATGTTGGACACTATGACAAACACTTTACGCATGTGTTCACAAATAAGCCCATGAGGAAGGTACCATCATAATCTCTATGTTACAGATGAGCAGTCTGAGGCTGAGGGGGTTAAGTGACGTGTCAAAGCCCACACACCCAATAAGTCGTATAGCCGGGCAATATGATTCCAGAGAACAGACTGTTCATCAAGATGCTATATACTGCTTCCCAGAGGTTTTGACACTTAGTAAACACAACTTGGAAAATCTCCGAACAATGTAGGTTTACGTGATTTAAAACCTCTAGGGCTCCTCATTTTGCTGTTGACATTGCCCAAGAGTCTTGGCATCAATTTTTATAAAGACCATTAATTCAATAAACATAAATTATTTTCTCTGAGGGGCTTGGCACTTTACGATTGTACTTTTTCCGGTATTGAACCATATGTTATCCTTATGAAGTATATTATTCCAGTAGCATGAATGAGAAAAAAAGAAGCAAAAGGTCAAGGACTTGCTTAAGATTTCAACCTAGTCATCCTAACTCCAATTCTTTGAGTCCTCTTCCAACCTCTTTTCTCCCTCGGCTCTCATATATTATTAGTAACTAAGCCTTACACCCTCCTTTAAAATATCTTGCATCACCTCTTTTCATGTCTTCTACTAAAATTGTAATTCAGGTCCTCAATCTCTCACTCCTAGATTATATTCTCCCTCAGAACTGGCCTCCCTGTCTCCAGCCCTTTCAACACAGCATGCATGTCTTTTGCCTTTGATGGCAGGTGGGATAACTTAATAAATAGTCTCTCTTGAAAAGAGACTTTAAAATATCCTTATAGGTTCGTGAGAATCAACACCAAAAGCTACATAGATGAAGTTCCTAATATGGGTTATGTAAGAGCAAGATCTCAACACTATATTCAGTTGAAAAAGTTTCTCTATTTGCAGTCGTACTGGGAGGAAAAAAGAAAAAAATGATAATTGAAGAAAAATTTTGATGATGGTAGTTCTCTTATAAATTGGGAACAATGACCCTTGAAGGACCATAAAGAAAGTGAATGTCAAGATAATTTATTATTGTTGCATTATCTACCTCATTTTTCACTTTGTTTTATTGAGCTGTGATATCCTTACAAGGTACCAAATATCCCAAACATTAGTGAACACTTTAACAGTGTATAAAAAGCAAGATAAAAAGAGCTGAAACAAAGAGTTCGTGAATTTCTCCTCTACTGTGACTTTAGTATCCATAATCTTAACCAGCATGGGCACTGCAGATGGTTGCTGTACGAGGTCTCAGATTTAGAAGGGAGCTATATGTGTAATTTCCAAAGGTCTGCACCCCTTTCTGAAGCAGGCTGTCCTCGCTTCCCATGACTGACTGGGCTCCTTTTGTGATTTACATTGGGGTTGTTTTGTTTTTTGGTTTTTTTAATTGTAGAAGAGCCAGCTTCTACGCATGTCGGTTGGACAAACATTTATACGTTATTGGTGGACGGAATGAAACTGGCTACTTGTCCAGCGTGGAGTGCTATAATCTAGAAACAAATGAATGGCGTTATGTGTCCCCTTTGCCACAGCCTCTGGCAGCTCATGCGGGAGCAGTGCACAATGGGAAAATATACATTTCAGGCAAGTCATTCATCCACTTTGTGTTACAAAGTTCAGTTCCAAGGCATTTTCTTGACTTGTGTGTCAATGCTTAATTCACAGGGGGTGTACACAATGGAGAATATGTCCCATGGCTATATTGCTATGACCCCGTCATGGATGTCTGGGCTCGAAAACAAGATATGAACACAAAACGCGCCATCCACACTTTGGCTGTAATGAATGATCGCTTGTATGCAATTGGAGGAAATCATTTGAAAGGTGTTTTTTTTTTTTTTTTTTAATCACAATAACATTTGCATCTCATGTTTCTTGTTAAGGGGGTTTCTCGTTAGATAATCATAGTTAACCAAGTAAAAAGGTTGACCAAATAAAATCTACTCTTTGCAAATTAGCAGTACCCTTGGGCAAGCACTTATTTTGGCTCTCCTGCAGATAGGATTATTTTAAAGTTACCACATACATTAAAGAAATGAATAATGATGTCTACAGAAAATTTTAAAAACTAGAGCATTAATAACTGAAAAGCACAAACAATTTGTTGTAACAATGAATTCAGTAAAATAAATTATTCCTTATCACCAAAATGATAGTAGTGGATTTTTTCCAGAAAATTGTTTTTGTAATAATCATAAAGAACTTTAGTCAGAGAAGCACAAAGAAGCGTGTATGTGATTTTTCTTAAAGAAAACAGTAGAATTTCATGTCTAAATTTAGAATTATTTCTTTGAAGAATTGAATATCAAACCATCTATGATTCTCAGATTCTTTCCATTTGCTTTTTTAATCAGTAACATTTAAAGCATAGTCTTTTTAGAGCCATATTTTGGCTTGTTTCGCTCCTCGTGTATGTATGTGACTGTAGCTTGTGTGCATGTGTGTAACACTGAATTTGACAGGAAAGCGGAGAGACCTGTGATACTGAGAACATTATTGAACTGCTTTGAGCTTCCATTTTCTCATCTGAAAATGAAGAAGGTGGTCAAGTTCTCTAAAATCTCTTCCAGCTCTGACTGTCCATGATCTTTGAAATTGAACAAAATGAGAAACAGGCCATCTGGGTATGGCACATAAGGCGATTCTGTGCATTTATTTTCCAATCATATACCCATCTTAAACCATGAGTTAGATATAGACATTTTTTCTCTTTTTCATAATACATATTTACCCCTAAATGTAATAAATACTGGACAAGTGTAATTTTTAAGTAAGTATTTCCAAGTTCATATTCAATCAGAAATGTCAGTATTCTGGTCTAGATCTGCTTCTCACCTTAGAGGTCTCCTCAGTGGAAGGGAATTTATCTTTACTGCTTCAGACTCTTCCCTTTTCATTCTTTTTTGCTTTCACTGGTGCCCTTTCATTTCAATCCATACACCATTCATTCCTTTACATCAACGTATTTTACATTAACTTTGTGGTTTTCTGCATTAAAATATGACTTCTACTAACTTCTTTTGCACAAGAATGCCTAATAGTTTAGGAACTTTTAGTATTTAAGGTTATACTTGGACAGAAAAGACTTAGGTAATGACAACCTAGATGAAAAATAGCACATGCACATCAGAATTAGGTTAGCTCAGGAAGACATTGTGAAAGGAGGAAAGAGTATGGATTTTGCATCTAAGCCTGGGTCTGAATCCCAGCTATGTACTTAGAGTTGTGTGATCTTACTCTAGACATTTACCTCATGTCTGTAAAAAAGGGGTAGTTATCCTTTCCTTGGTAATTGTGAGGGTTATAGTCAACGTATGTACTCGGTACAGAGAAGGCACACATATCCTCATAGATGCCACTAGGGAAACTTGCCCAAATCCCCATTTCATATAAATGGCTTCAACAATTATCATCAAACTCTTAATGTTAAAGGAAAGGATTACATCACAGGGTCACAGTAAGCACATTGCTCTGTTGCTCCCTTATGTGATTTATTTTATGTAAAAAGTTAGTGGTCTGAAATTGTCTGTCCACCACTTTAAGAGTGAAAATTTTTCTGATTTTTGGTCTATCTCTTTAATTACTTTGAAGAGACCAGTATGTTGACTAATTTACCATATGTGTTGTGATTGTCAGCTAGCAAACATCCATAGCATGTGTTTAACCATTAAAAAAAAAAAAAAATCCTTAAGGGTTTGGTCTGCTCGGTGACCCTGAAGCTCCCATTAAGGATTTTTCACTCCCTAAATGAAAGGCAGGGCTTCAGTGGAGTCTGGGGAAATGAGTTGTTCTCTGCAACCTAGTTACTGCTCCAGCCACTGAGAAATTTTATCAAAAGTGCGAAAAGTCTTTCAGAGGACGATAGCCCCCTACTCTAAACCTGGATCCTTAGTAGATACCGGAAACCATTCACATTATCACAGCTGTTATATAGTCAGACTGTAAAGAAAAGAAAAAAAGTAAAAGATTTTGAGAGAAATGAATATTCACTTAAGAAAAGCAATAAAGTTTAGTCTGTAAAATTGTGACCTTTGAAGTCTGTTCACCCGGATTCAAATCTCAGCCTATCTAATAGCTGTATGACTAACTCAGGTCATTAACTCCCTCTGTTCCTCAGTTTCTCCTCTATAAAATGAATATAATGGTATCTATAGGATGCTTGAGGGGGTTAAATGAGCTCCTTTATACAAAGCACTTAGAAAACAACCAGCTTATTGTAAGCAGTCTATAAAATGCTTGCTTTAGCTATTACCATTTTAAACCTTTTTTAATAAGGTTTAAATAAACCTTTATTGATACTCCAAGGTAAATCAGCTTTTACCAATGACATCTAGCCAGGCATTTTTGCTTTAAAGTAATCCAAAGCATCCAGGGTTGGAGTGTCGGTGGCGAGGGGGGAGTGGGGGGGGGAGGGTTGTTTGTCTGTTTGTTTCTTAGGTCTTTCTGACATGTCTCCCAATTTCACCAGTCAGCTTATACACGTGTCTCTTTAAAGACACAATTATCTACTTCTTGGCCCTAGTCCTTTTGCAAAAAGAAGCCCTAGCCTTAAATTGGGACCCTGAGAGTTTATTCTTTGGTGATTCCATTTTGCTATGTCACTTAGGTTTCTCCCACCTCGATGTAATGCTCGTGGAATGCTATGACCCAAAAGGTGACCAGTGGAATATTCTCCAGACTCCCATTTTGGAGGGTCGCAGTGGTCCTGGCTGTGCAGTGCTAGATGACAGCATTTACCTTGTGGGAGGCTACAGCTGGAGTATGGTAAGTGTCCACATTTACCTCCTCCTCCTTTTTATTTGTGCTTCCTTTCTGTTTCTCTCCAAATGTGTTACCACCCACACAAGTACCTTTTAAGAGTAACATGTTTATATGCACGCAGTAAATTGCTTTAAGCTGTAGAATAGACTCAGTGCGGTTGCAGTGCGGTCACTGTGCGGTCGCTGTAGAGCTGTCTTGCTATCTGGTCAGTTGTATCCGGTAGCTCTCTGCTCCCCTCCCACCCCCATGCTTTCCAACTAAAAGTCAGACTGAAGTGGTTTTTACAAATGTTCTATTAAAACTGTTTGAATGGGAGAGTGAAAAGTTTCTGACCAGCTAAGCATAAAAAATGGAAATTAATTGTTCAGTTACCCACAAATTCTATTTAGGATTATGTAATTTGCCATTGCTTTCCACTTTCCCCTCGCTTTATGATGAAAATTTCTAAACATACACAAAAACTGAGGGTCCAATGGGCCCTTGTTAACGCACCATCCAACTCTGACATCCATCAGTGCTTTGCAGTACTTACTTCATCTATCCTCCCTTTAAAAAATTTTGGTTGAAGCAATTTGAAGCAAATTCTAGACATGTTATTTCACCCTAAATGCTTCAGTATTCCTCTAAAAAAAAAATCACTTGTTTATGTAAACACACTATCATTATCACACTCAGTAAAATTAACAATAATTCCTTTATATGCAATCCATTTTGAAGTTTATCCCATTGACTTGAATAAAAATGTATTTTTCAAATTGATATGTTCAAATCAGGATCCAAAAAGTCTCACTTGGGGGCTTCCCTGGTGGTGCAGTGGTTGAGAGCCCGCCTGCCGATGCAGGGGACACGGGTTCATGCCCCGGTCCGGGAAGATCCCACATGCCGCGGAGCGGCTGAGCCCGTGAGCCATGGCCGCTGAGCCTGCGCGTCCAGAGCCTGTGCTCCACAACGGGAGAGGCCACAACAGTGAGAGGCCCACGTACCGCAAAAAAAAAAAAAAGTCTCACTTGTATTTGGTTATTATAGCTCATACACCTCTTACAATCTGGAGAATTACTCCTGCCCCTCTTCTTGTCCCATGCCATTGTCTTGTTGAAAAAGCAAGGTCAGTTATGTTGTAGAATATCTGATACTCTCAAATTGCCTAATGATTTCCTATGTCGTCATTTAAAAATAGTCCTCTGTCTCCCTATTTCCTATAGGCTGGAAGCTAGAGATAAGGACTTAAGTTCAGCTTTTCTCTGTTTTAAATTTTTTTGTTATTTATGTACCATTTATTTATTTATCTATTTATTTATTTGTCTATTTATTTATTTTAGCGAGAACACGTAAGGAGGTGGCTGTGTAATTCAAATAACATCACATCAGAAGACACATAGGGTCTAATGGTCTACACAGTCACTTTTTAAATGATGACCATTCCTATATTTTCCTATTTATATGTGTTGGTTTTATAAGATTAATTTGGGATTTTAATAATATTAATTAGTTTTATTTCTTTTGCATCCAACAAGATTGTTATATAAAGTTTGGAGGAGCTTTAAAAAGCTATTAGTTATTTGGAAGTGAATGTGTATTGACATATATCACTAGCTATTGGTAC
>NW_006782310.1:1638782-1689740 GCF_000442215.2 Lipotes vexillifer | reverse complement strand
CTTTCCCTAGTGGAAATTGATAGCTGCAAGAGTATGTATGTTTAGAACCAGACACCAGGAATACACTTTCAGAAAACGATTATGTTGGTTGGGATTTTTGTTTGTTTCTTGCCTATGGTAAAAACAAAGCTGCTTTGGTTTAGGAAGGGAAATATTATACAAGCACTAGCCTCGGAGGTTGACAAAGGAAACAAGATTAAAGACATTTTTTATTTCTCATGTGGCCTTTTCAAAATAAATAAGTCAATGTGTGAAGAAGTTGGCGCGTCTTCATTTACAGTTTTTTTTTTTTTTTTTTTTTTTTTTTTTTGCGGTATGCGGGCCTCTCACTGCTGTGGCCTCTCCCGTTGCGGAGCACAGACTCCGGACGCGCAGGCTTAGCGGCCATGGCTCACGGGCCCAGCCGCTCTGCGGCATGTGGGATCTTCCCAGACCAGGGCACGAACCCGTGTCCCCTGCATCGGCAGGCGGACTCTCAACCACTGCGCCACCAGGGAAGCCCTCCAGTTTATTTTAAAATGGTTTTGAACCCCATCTCTGATTCTCTATAGTAGTAAGATAAAAATGGAAAAGTGAGGTGACAATCTAAAATCCAATTTACTTCTTTTATTTGAATATTTAAGATAGGGCTTCCCTGGTGGCGCAGTGGTTGAGAGTCCATCTGCTGATGCAGGGGACACGGGTTCGTGCCCCGGTCCGGGAAGATCCCACATGCCGTGAAGAGGCTGGGCCCGTGAGCCATGGCTGCTGAGACTGCGCGTCCGAAGCCTGTGCTCCACAACGGGAGAAGCCACAACAGTGAGAGGCCCGCATACCACACACAAAAAAAAAAGAATATAAAAGATAAATTTTTCCTTTTTTTTAAACTTAATCCAGAGGGATAATTTCCAACTTGAGGTAAGTTATCATAAGGGATTTATAAATCATCTAGGGTGTTGTAGGTGCTTGACTTTTATTATTAGTCACACACACATACAAAAACCTAGATTTTGAAATCTTGCCAATCCCAAATTTTTCCTTAGAGTACAATGGTTTAAAATCCATTGCTTTCATTTGGAATTTTTTTAGCAAGAGCAGAGAAAAAATATTGTCTTCCTAATGTAAATGTGATAAATAAGCTTGCTGTGGCAATTCTCTAAAGGCTCTCTGCTCTGCCATTCCAGGGAGCCTACAAGTCATCTACAATATGCTATTGTCCAGAAAAAGGCAGCTGGACAGAACTTGAAGGAGACGTAGCAGAACCACTGGCAGGTCCAGCCTGTGCAACAGTTATCCTGCCTGCCTGTGTACCTTACAACAAATAACACCAGGAAACCCTGGAATGAACAGTATCGCATTCTAGGAAGCAATGACAGGTGACATCCCTATTATAATAGGAACAATACATCCTAATGGTACAACTGTCGAAACTCCCTTCTTGGTTTCTGATGACTTACAAGAAGCTACAAAAGAAAAAGACCTTTCCTTGAACAGGTACTCTGTCTGTAACTCGGATTACACCGAACTTCCTGTGGTGATAGACTCTTCCATTTCAGACTGGTTTTAACTCGTCCCAGCTTTATAAAAACTCCTCACATGGATTTCAACTTTCAAAAGGAGAAGCATAAAATACAGGAGAGTGCCCCCCAGAGAGACCTAAGATCAGTATTGTGCATTGTAGTCTACCTGCATGTGATCTGTGTTGAAATTTTGGGGATATTGTGTTCATGAATGATTCAAAATTTGACCCGCCAAAATACTCGCACTGCATTACAGAAATTGCCACTTGATTCTGTATTCCTAACCTGTGGCTGCTTCACAGATTCCGTAGGCAGCACAGTTATAGAAAATCATAAAAGGCTAAAGAGGAACATTTTTGTTTCCATATAACTTCATTTCCTATACCTTCTGCTCCTTACAGCACCTCGTGGGAACGCAGAAGAGAAAGATATTGGCTCTTGTAGCAATTGCTCTCTACCCTGTATGTTCCAGGCTAGCCAGAGTCATAATTTCTGTGTCCTCAGTTTTATCCGAAAGATTAAGACAAAATACGCTGTGTCGCTATTCAGTTTATAGAGGCTCACGCTTTCTCATTTGGAGCAGCATATTAAGTCATGAATACACCTGGTCTTTGCTTCAAAAATATAGGACTGACAAAGACAGTCATGCAATATTGAATATCCTGTAAATAGCACATCTGACCCAAACTTAACCCCTAATGAAAACTGAGAGATTGCTTTCGGAAATTCAGAGACGAAAAGACAGATTTCTCTTGAGAACTGTCCCCTTTTCTCTCTGTCCCTAAAACACACAACTTGAAGGGCCTCAGGAGCAAACCGTAGCTCCTAACAAAATACCTCCCCCTCTTCCTCACCTTCGGCTCTAAAAAAAGCTCTAGATGTGGCTCTAGAAAAGCCCATGACGGACCCTCCTTCTTTCCCGCAACTCATCACATTTCTTTGTTATCACCAGAGACGCCTGGGCTCAGTTAAGCGAGCAATAGCTAGCTGTCTTGAGAAGCATGAGGAATTTAAGAGCAGAAGGCCAGGAGAGCATGAGACAGTGTCAATGCGGCCCATCAAAAGAGAAAAACTAGCAGGAACACGGGTTTGCTTTTCAAGCTCTTCAGAGCTGGCACGACAATAGTTAGGAATAAATCAAAGCCTAAAATATTTTGTGAATCACCCAGAGATGTTGAATCCCTCAACAAGTGTGTCTTTCAAAAACAACCTCACAGGGAAGCCACAGATTAAAAATGTCTTGGTGATAAGTTTTCACCGTGGAGCATGTCCAGATGGATGGGTGTACTAGAATCCAATGCCGTTTCTACAGTAAAGTGCAATCTTTGTTGTTTTTGTATTTATTTGTATGTTCAGATCCAAAGGATCCGTTGTAAAAATATATATATAAATATATATATATCCAGTGCAATCAACTTTCATTTCTTTTTTCCTTGATCGCATATGAGTATATAGAAAAAAAGAAAAGTTACAGTACTTGGTGAGGAAATCCCATCTGACGTCATGAAGAATACAAGGTCTCCTTCAAAACCTTTTATCGTCAACGGTCCCCATTTCTTCTGAAAGTCACCATTTATACAAAAGGGTATTTGCTTTCCTTGGACTTATTCTTCATTTAATTTTTATTTCTAGCCAAAGTAAATAAAAGCATTTATGAGAACTCTTAAGTAAAGCTTTCTGTATTTCAGAAAGGCACAAACTATTAGAAAGTGAAAAGTGAATAAATAAGTCACAGAGAGTGTAAATTTTGTACAGTATTAGAATGTGTAAATGAAGCTTGCTTGGAAGGGGAAAACTTTAAATAAAAACTTTATGTACTAATTCAGCTCTCTCTCCTATTCTGACTTATAAAGCATGTGTATAAATCTACACATTAAATTGTTTGAAGGTTTGTAATAGGTAAATGCATAAATATTTTTATTCTGCAGGTATACTTTACAAGTTTATTTAGCTTCCTGGCAGTATGTAGTATGTATGTAGTACGAACAATGTTAAAAATTACGGAATGTTTCAGAGAAAAGTGTTGTGAGTTAAAAATCATGAATTGAATCTGGTTTTTCCACTGTAGGAGTGTTGCAATAAGGCATACTTAAGATCTGATAACCAAGTATTTATAGAAATTGTTAGAAGCACCATATGCATTAAACAATACTTGCACACTTAGGATAAATGAATCACATATTTAATTAGGTCAATTATCTAAATATATAGTGTTCCATTTTACTTTCTTTTTAGAAATCTGGAAAAGAAGCTGTGCAGGGCAAGGAAAGGACTGGGCTATGGAAGACAATAGGAGTAACTGAGGCATGTGGCTGCAGGTTTGGGCAAGCTTCCAGGTAAAGATTCTGAAAGCTAGAAAGAAGTTAATGCTTCCCAGCCAAATATTCCATTATTAACGATTAAACTGATAATTAGACCCTCTGTAGTATTCTACAGAAGCAAGAGTAATGGAGTTTCTTTTGCCCACTGAATCTTCAGCTCTCCATGCTAGTGTAGCACAGCAGAAAAGGCCCTTCTCTATAGTAGCTTCTTATCCTGAGCCAATGGCTAGTTTTTGCAGAACTTCTTTCATATACTGTGAAGCCCCAAAAGCTATAGTGCTGACCAGTTATCGTGATCAGTTAAGCAAATATACTTGGCTTTTTCCTAATCCCAAGGGACCACCTATTTTAAGTTCATAGCCAAACTAAAACTGGCTAAACTTGGAGGAGTGAGTATAGGACCAGATTTTTTAATTACTTAGGCTGTGTCTGTGGTCTTAAAATTAGTACCTGTGTTTGTTCTCCCCTGTAAGGGCCAAGTTTCTATTTTCCCAGCTGCTTGACACTTACATCACTTAACAAACTCATCATTATCAACATTGTAATACCAAGTATTTATTGAACATATCCCAAAAGGCATCACTGTAAATGCCAGGCTTCTGATTAAACCTGGTTCTCTAGGTTAAAATATTTTTAAATGAACAAGCAAACCAGCTAAAATAAGATTGGTAAAGCATACCAAAGCCAATTAATACACATTGCTGGGTATCTTAACAGACTGAGTCCCCAAAGATGAGGTAGGAGGAAGACCATGACTGATCAAGCCTGACTTTCTAGAAGCGCCTGACCTAGAGGATGTTGGAACTTTGGTGGAAAATAAAATGGCAATAAGAAGCAGAAGAAAGGTCAATATAAGAAGAAAATAGGACTTCCCTGGTGGCATAGCAGTTAAGAAGCCACCTGCCAATGCAGGGGACACGGGTTTGAGCCCCGGTCAGGGAAGATCCCACATGCCACGGAGCAACTAAGCCCGTGAGCCACAACTACTGATCCTGTGCTCTAGAGCCCTCAAGCCACAACTACCGAGCCCACATGCCACAACTACTGAAGCCCACGCACCTAGAGACTGTGCTCCACAGCAAGATAAGCCACCGCAATGAGAAGCCCGCACACCACAACAGAGTAGGCCCCGCTCACCACAACTAGAGAAAAGCCCACGCACAGCAACCAAGACCCAATGCAGCCAAAAATAAATAAATAAATTTATATTTTAAAAAAAAGAAGAAGAAAATATCCAAGTAGTTAGTCTGTTTGATTTGTACAGCTGTAAAGTGCTGCTCTGCATCAAGCATTAAATATGGGCCACATATTGGGTGGGGTTTCTTAATGGCGTTATTGGCTGGCTCTATTTGGTGCAAAAACACAGGGTTCAGTTCTAGAGATAGGTCCTGATAATGTGCTTCAAGAATGCAGCACAGTGGGATAGGACTAAGGGAAAAGTCTTCTACAAATGGAAGCTTGAGTGGCTTATTCCATTCTATTCCAGGCTGTTGCCTAGCATATATTTAGGACTTGGTAAGTGTCAGTTCTTAACACTAACACGAGTAGCAGCATTACCTTAGTGTTTTCAGCTCACTGGAGATGTTCAAAACAAGATGGCTGGAGTCAGTTGACATTTAAGACTGTCTATTCAGGCTCAGGGGAATTATATCACTTCAGGCAAAGTGATCCTTGATTGTGACCTCTCCTTCCATTTTTTCACTTATTAAGTGGACTCTTCCTCTGTGACCTTCCAAATCCCCTACACACAAAAAAATGACATATGGCAATAGGCAGGAGGGAAGGTGAACATTTGGCTGCAGGACGGAGGCATCCTACATTTACAGAGAAGGCAGGCTCCTGGCTTCCCATCAAGTCCCTCAAATCTGGGCCATTTGGGAAGTGATTGAACTAAATTAGGGAAAAGGAATAAAGGAATAGGGTTTAGTTATGAATTCATAGTTATATCAGCAATATTATAACAAACATAACACTTCCACTAACTTTACATTTGTTATGGGCCAGGCATTCTACTCAGCATTTTATACATGTTTTCTTATTTACTCTTCTAAACAGCTCTATAAAGTAAATGTTAGTTGTATGTGACAGGTAAGGACACATGCTCAGAAAGGGTAAACTATCTGATAAAGTTAAACAGCTCATAGGTAGCAGAGCAAGGATTCAAACTAAGGCTTTAATCTTAGGCCACCTCAAATCACCATACTCTCCTGCTCACAAAATAAATTTCTTAATCATTTGAAGTCTCAAAGGAATTCCTGGTAGATTGACTGATTTTTCCAAATGCAAATAGGATGTGTTGGAGGGGAAAGTGAACAATTAATGATGGTGCATTATGGCAAATGCTATATTGTTGTTCTGAATGAACCACTGGGAAGAGTGAGCAGGGGAAGGAACTTGCTCTGTGACCTTGGGGAATCATTTAGTCTCTCCAACTTCAGTTTTGTCATCTGTATATGGAGTGATAATCTCATCTTCAAAACATTACTGGGAAAATCATATGTAAGGAATGTGGAGATGAGACCTTCAAGTTGGCGGAGGAGTAAGACGTGGAGATCACCTCCCTCCCCACAAATACATCAGAAATACATCTACATGTGGAACAACTCCTACAGAGCACCTACCGAACACTGGCAGAAGACCCCAAACTTCTCCAAAGGCAAGAAACTATCCACTTACCTGGAAAGGGCAAAGGAAAAAACCAAAAATCAGAGACAAAAGAATAGGGATGGGACCTGCACCACTGGAAGGGAGCTGTGAAGGAGGAAAGGTTTCCACACACTAGGAAGCCCCTTCACTGGCAGAGACGGCAGGTGGGGAACTTCGGAACCATGGAGGAGAGCGCAGCAACAGGGGAGCAGAGGGCAAAGGGGAGAGATTCCCACACAGAGGATTGGTGCCGACCGGCACTCACCAGCCTGAGAGGCTTGTCTGCTCACCTGCCGGGGCGGGTAGGGGCTGGGAGCTGAGGCTCAGGCTTTGGAGGTCAGATGCCAGGGAGAGGACTGGGGTTGGCTACATGAAGACAGCCTGAAGGGGGCTAGTGTGCCACAACTAGCCAGGAGGGAGTCCAGAAAAGAGTCTGTAACTGCCAAAGAGGCAAGAAACCATTGCTTCGGGGTGCATGAGTTGAGGGAATTCAGAGCACCGCCTAAACGAGCTCCAGAGATGGGAGCGAGCCACGGCTATCAGCGTGGAAACCAGAGACGGTCATGAGAAGCTAAGGTTGTTGCTGCAGCCACCATGAAGCCTGTGTGCAAGCACAGGTCACTATCCACACCTCCCTTCCCGGGAGCCTGTGCAGCCCACCACTTCCAGGGTCCCAGGATCCAGGGTCCCGAGATTCCACTTCCAGGGTACCCCGGGAGAACACACGGCGCAGCTCAGGCTGGTGCAACATCACGCCAGCCTCTGCTGCCCGCAGGCTCGCCCCACGTTCCGTACTCCTCCCTCCCCCATGCCTGAGTGAGCCAGAGCCCTATAATCAGCTACTCCTTTCACCTCGTCCTGTCTGGGTGGGAACAGATACCCTGAGGTGCAGAGGCAGGGCCAAATCCAAAGCTGAATCCCAGGAGCTGTGCGAGCAAAGAAGAGAAAGGGAAATCTCTCCCAGCAGCCTCAGGAGCAACAGATTAAATCTCCACAATCAACTTGATGTACCCTGCATCTGTGGAATACATGAATACACAACGAATCATCCCAAAATTGAGGCAGTGGACTTTGGGAGCAACTGTAGACTTGGGGTTTACTTTCTGCATCTAATTTGTTTCTGGCATTATGTTTACCTTAGTTTAGTATTTAGAGTTTATTATCATTGTAGATTTGTTTATTCATTTGGTTGCTCTCTTCCCTCTTTTTTTAATATACAGACATATATATTTTTTTCCTTTTTCTCTTTTTGTGAGTGTGTATGTGTATGCTTCTTTCTGTGATTTTTGTCTGTATAGCTTTGCTTTTACCATTTGTCCCAGGGTTCTGTCTGTTTTTTGTTTTTTTTGTTTTGTTTGTTTGTTTTTTTGTTTTTAGTATAGTTTTTAGTGCTTGTTATCACTGGTGGATTTGGGTTTTGGTTTGGTTGCTCTCTTCTTTCATTTCATTTTTTATTACTTTTTAATTTTTAATAAATATTTTTTATTTTAAAAACTTTATTTTATTTTTTTCTTTCTTTCTTTCTTCTTTTCTCCCTTTCCTTCTGAGCTGTGTGGCTGACAGGGTCTTGGTGCTCTGGCCAGGTGTCAGGCCTGTGCCTCTGTGGTGGGAGATCAGAGTTCAGGACATTGGTCCACCACAGACCTCCCGGCTCCAAGTCATATCAAACAGCGAAGCTCTCCCAGAGATCTCCTTCTCAAAGCTAAGACCCAGTTCCACTCAATGACCAGCAAGCTACAGTGCTGGACATCCTATGCCAAACAACTAGCAAGACAGGAACACAAGCCCACCCATTAGCAGAGAGGCTGCCTAAAATCATAATAAGGTCACAGACACCCTCAAAACACACCACCGGACGCAGTCCTGTCCACCAGAAAGACAAGATCCAGACTCATCCACCAGAATACAGGCACTAGTCCCCTCCACCAGGAAGCCTACACAACCCACCAAACCAACCTTAGCCACTGGAGGCAGACACCAAAAACAACGGGAATGACGAACCTGCAGCCTGTGAAAAGGAGACCCCAAACACAGTATGTTAAGCAAAATGAGAAGACAGAGAAACACAGAGCAGATGAGGAATCAAGATAAAACCCACCAGACCAAAAAAATGAAGAGGAAATAGGCAGTCTACCTGAAGAAGAATTCAGAGTAACGAGAGTAAAGGTGATCCAAAATCATGGAAATGGAATGGAGAAAATACAAGAAACGTTTAACAAGGACATAGAAAAACTAAAGAGCAAACAAACAATGATGAACAACACTATAAATGAAATTAAAAATTATCGAGAATGAAATAATATCAGAATAACTGAGGCAGAAGAACGGATAAGTGACCTGGAACATAAAACAGTGGGAATAATGACTACAGAGCAGAATAAAGAAAAAAGAATGAAAAGAATTGAGGACAGTCTTAGAGACCTCTAGGACAGCATTAAATGCACCAACATTCGAATTACAGGGGCCCCAAAGGAAGAAAAGAAAAAGAAAGGGACTGAGAACATATTTGAAGAGATTATAGTTGAAAATTTCCCTAATATAGGACAGGAAATAGTCAATCAAGTCCAGGCAGCACAGAGAGAAGCATAGAGGACAGGAGAAATCCAAGGAGAAACATGCCAAGACACATATTAATCAAACTATCAAAAATTAAATACAAAAAAATATTAAAAGCAGCAAGGGAAAACAACAAATAACATACAAGGGAATCCCCATAAGGTTAACAGCTGATCTTTCAGCAGAAACTCTGCAAGCCAGAGGGAGTGGCAGGACACGTTTAAAGTGATTAAAGGGAAATATCTACAACCAAGATGATTCTACCCAGCAAAGATCTCATTCAGATTCAACAGAGAAATTAAAACCTTTACAGACAAGCAAAAGCTAAGAGAATTCAGCACCACCAAACCAGCTTTACAACAAATGCTAAAGGAACTTCTCTAGGCAAGAAATACAACAGAAGGAAAAGACCTACAGTAACAAACACAAAACATGAAGAAAATGGTAATAGGAACATACATATTGATAACTACTTAAGTGTAAATGGATTAAACCTCCAACCAAAAGACATAGACTGGCTGAATGGATACAAAAACAAGACCCATATATACGCTGTCTCCAAGAGACCCACTTCAAACCTAGGGACACGTACAAACTGAAAGTGAGGGAATGGAAAAAGATATTCCATGCAAATGGAAGTCAAAAGAAAGCTGGATTAGCAATTCTCATATCAGACAAAATAGACTTTAAAATAAAGACTATTACAAGAGACAAAGAAGGACACTACATACTGATCAACGGACCAATCCAAGAAGAAGGTATAACAATTGTAAATATTTATGCACCCAACATAGGAGCACCTCAACGCATAAGGCAAAGGCTAACAGCCATAAAAGGGGAAATTGACAGTAACACAATCATAGTAGGGGACTTTAACACCCTACTTACACCAATGGACAGATCATCCAAAATGAAAATAAATAAGGAAACACAAGCTTTAAATGAAACATTAAACAAGATGGACTTAATTGATATTTATAGGACATTCCATCCAAAAACAACAAAATACACTTTTCTCTCAAGGGCTCTTGGAGCATTTTCCAGGATAGATCATATCTTGGGTCACAAAGTCAAGCCTTGGTAAATTTAAGAAAATTGAAATCGTATCAAGTATCTTTTCCGACCACAACGCTATGAGACTAGATATGAATAACAGGAAAAAAATCTGTAAAAAAATACAAACACATGGAGGCTAAACAATACACTACTAAATAACCAAGAGATCACTGAAGAAATCAAAGAGGAAATTTAAAAATACCTAGAAACAAATGACAATGAAAACACTACGACACAATGCCTATGGGATGCAGCAAAAGCATTTCTAAGAGGGAAGTTTATAGCAATACAATCCTACCTCAAGAAACAAGAAACATCACAAATAAACAACCTAACCTTACACCTAAAGCAATTAGAGAAAGAAGAACAAAAAAGCCCCAAAGTTAGCAGAAGGAAACAAGTCATAAAGATCAGCTCAGAAATAAATGAAAAAGAAATGAAGGAAACAATAGCAAAGATCAATGAAACTAAAAGCTGGTTCTTTAAGAAGATAAAAAAATTGATAAACCATTAGCCAGACTCATCAAGAAAAAATGGGAGAAGACTCAAATCAATAGAATTAGAAATGAAAAAGGAGAAGTAACAACTGGCACTGCAGAAATACAAAGGATCATGAGAGATTACTACAAGCAACTATATGCCAATAAAATGGACAACCTGGAATAAATGGTCAAATTCTTAGAAAACACAGCCTTCTGAGACTGAACCAGGAAGAAATAGAAAATATAAACAGACCAATGAGAAGCACTGAAATTGAGACTGTGATTAAAAATCTTCCAAAAAACAAAAGCCCAAGACCAGATGGCTTCACAGGCAAATTCTATCAAACATTTAGTGAAGAGCTAACACCTATCCTTCTCAAGCTCTTCCAAAATATAGCAGAGGCAGGAACACTCCCAAACTCATTCTACAAGGTCACCGTCACCCTGATACCAAGACCAGACAAAGATGTCACAAGGAAAGAAAATTACAGACCAATATCACTGATGAACAGAGATGCAAAAATCCTCAACAAAATACTAGCAAACAGAATCCAATAGCACATTAAAAGGATCATACACCATGATCAAGTGGGGTTTATCCCAGGAATGCAAGGATTCTTCTATATATGCAAATCAGTTAATGTGATAAACCATGTGAGCAAATTTAAAGAGAAAAACCATATGACCATCTCAATAGATGCAGAGAAAGCTTTCGACAAAATTCAACACCATTTATGATAAAAAGCCTCCAGAAAGTAGGCATAGAGGGAACTTACCTCAACATAATAAAGGCCATATATGACAAACCCACAGCCAACATCATTCTCAATGGTGAAAAACTGAAACCATTTCTACTAAGATCAGGAACAAGACAAGGTTGTCCATTCTCACCACTATTATTCAACATAGTCTTGGAAGTTTTGGCCACAGCAATCAGAGAAGAAAAAGAAATAAAAGGAATCCAAATCGGAAAAAAAGAAGTAAAGCTGTCACTGTTTGCAGATGACATGATACTATACATAGAGAAACCGAAAGATGCTACCACAGCTAATCAATGAGTTTGGTAAAGTAGCAGGATACAAAATTAATGCACAGAAATCTCTTGCATTCCTATACACTAATGATGAAAAATCTGAAAGAGAAATTCAGGAAACACTCCCATTTACCACTGCAACAAAAAGAATAAAATACCTAGGAAAAAACCTACCTAAGGAGACAAAAGACCTATATGCAGAAAACTGTAAGCACACTGATGAAAGAAAGAAAAGATACAAACAGATGGAGAGATATACCATGTTCGTGGACTGCAAGGATCAACATTGTGAAAATGACTATACTACCCAAAGCAATCTACACATTCAATGCAATCCCCATCAGTGGCATTGCAATTGGCATCAATGACTTCCCTGGTGACATAGTGGTAACAATCCACCTGCCAATGCAGGGAACACAGGTTCGAGCCCTGGTCCGGGAAGATGCCACATGCTGCAGAGCAACTAAGCCTGTGCACCACAACTACTGAGCCTGCTCTCTAGAGCCTGCAATCTGCAACTACTGAGCCTGTAGGCCACAACTACTGAAGCCTGCATGCCTAGATCCCATGCTCGGCAACAAGAGAAGCCACTGCAGTGAAAAGCCCATGCGCTGCAACGAAGAGTAGCCCCTGCCCTCCACAACTAGAGAAAGCCCGCACACAGCAATGAAGACCCAGCACAGCCAAAAATCAATACATTTATAAAAAAGAAAAAAAACTACCAATGGCATTTTTCACAGAACTAGAACAAAAAATTTCACAATTTGTATGGAAACACAAAAGACCCCAAATAGCCAAAGCAATCTTGGGAAAGGAAAATGGAGCTGGAGGAATCAGGCTCCCAGACTTCAGACTCTACTACAAAGCTACAGTAATCAAGACAGTATGATACTGGCACAAAAACAGAAATATAAATCAATGGAACAGGATAAAAGCCCAGAGATAAACCCACGCACATATGGTCACCTTATTTTTAATAAAGGAGGCAAGAATATACAATGGAGAAAAGACAGCCTCTTCAATAAGTGGTGCTGGGAAAACTGGAGAGCTACATGTAAAAGAATGATATTAGAACACTCCCCAACACCATACACAAAAATAAACTCAAAATCGATCAAAGACCTAAATGTAACGGCAGACACTATAAAACTCTTAGAGGAAAACATAGGCAGAACACTCTATGACATAAATCACAGCAAGATCCTTTTTGACCCACCTCCTAGAGAAATGGAAATAGAAACAAAAATAAACAAATGGGACCTAATGAAACTTAAAGGCTTTTGCACAGCAAAGGAAAACATGAAGAAGACAAAAATACAACCCTCAGAATGGGAGAAAATATTTGCAAATGAAACAACTGGCAAAGGATTAATCTCCAAAATTTACAAGTAACTCATGCAGCTCAATATCAGAAAAACAAACAACCCAATCCAAAAATGGGCACAAGACCTAAATAGACATTTCTCCACAGAAGATATACAGATTGCCAACAAACACATGAAAGGATGCTCAACATCACTAATCGTTGGAGAAATGCAAATCAAAACTACAATGAGGTATCACCTCACACCAGTCAGAATGGCCATCATCAAAAAATCTACAAACAATAAATGCTGGTGAGGGTGTAGAGAAAAGGGAACCCTCTTGCACTGTTGGTGGGAATGTAAATTGATACAGCCACTATGGAGAACAGTATGGAGGTTCCTTAAGAAACTAAAAATAGAACTACCATACGACCCAAACTACTGGGCATATACCCTGAGAAAACCATAATTCAAAAAGAGTCATGTACCACAATGTGCATTGCAGCTCTTTTTACAATAGCCAGGACATGGAGGCCACCTAAGTGTCTGTCAATAGATGAACGGATAAGGAAGATGTGGCACATATATACAATGAATATTATTCAGCCATAAAAAGAAATGAAATTGAGTTATTTGTAGTGAGGTGGATGGACCTAGAGTTTGTCATACAGAGTGAAGTAAGTCAGAAAGAGAAAAACATATACCGTATGCTAACACATATATATGGAATCTAAAAAAAAAAAAGGTTCTGAAGAACCTAGAGGCAGGACAGAAATAAAGACGCAGATGTAGAGAACGAACCTGAGGACATGGTGAGGTGGAAGGGTAAGCTGGGATGAAGTGAGAGAGTGACATTCACTTATGTATACTATCAAGTGTAAAATAGATAGCTAGTGGGAAGCAGCCGCATAGCACAGGGAGATCTGCTTGGTGCTTTGTGACCACCTAAAGGAGTGGGATAGGGAGGGTGGGAGGGAGACGCAAGAGGGAGGAGATATGGGGATATATGTATATGCATAGCTCATTCACTTTGTTATAAAGCAGAAACTAACACAGCATTGTAAAGCAATTACACTCCAATAAAAATGTTTAAAAAAAAATAGAATGTGAAAACATTTTTCACCTTGTAAACCCTGAAGGAAAATACACATTCAGCTATTACTATGAAATGAGTAAATCCAACATCTAGCCTGGCAAAGATACATTAAAATCTGGCCTCAGCCTCACTTTCAAGTCACATTTTCCTTTGCTACTCTGTTCATTGAGCAATGTGAATCTTTGCTTTTCCACAAAAACAGCTATGCTTTTCCATCTTTGCCCATTTGCTTGCACAATTTCTCCACAGAGAATGCCATTTCATGCTCAACACAATCTATTAAAATCCTGTCCTTCAAGGTCGCGTTCAAACTTCACTGCCTTCATTAAGTCTTCATGATCACGACAGTCCTACGTGATGTTTTTCATCTGACTTCCTATGGCTCTCCTACTTTATGTATTCCACACGACTTGTAAGATTTTATGTCTTACTCCCTTACTAGATTCAGTGTTCTTTGAGGGTAGAGATAATAAACAATATGTCTTTGAAAAAACCATGAAGTCATGAAATATTTACTGAATAAAGGTACTGTGTTTTTAAATTACTAAAATAATATAATCAAGTTATGGACATTTTAGGAAATACAAGGGGATGAAAGAAAATTACCTTTACTCCATCATGCAGCACAATAACTTGTCTTTTGGGGTCCAAACTCTTCCCAGTATTTTTTACTTGCACTTTTTTATTCTGTACAGCTGAACTTATATCTTTATCTCTTAAATTTTTAGCATTTCATGAACATGTTTCCACGTGACTAGGTAGTCTCTATGGTAATTTTTAATAACTTCATAGTATGCTAAACAAACATTCAAAGATTGGCAAATTTTGATTTATGTACTGGTGTCACATACAATCCTCAGACAGCATTCTTCTGTGTTCTTTCTGATTCCCTCCCACTAATCTCACTCCACAGTTCGTGTTCTACTCAACTATTAATATGGTTTCACCATAGCGAACTCTCTGAAATACATGAAAGCTCCTGGCTCTCCAGAGATATTGTTTATTTAGTCATCTCTGGTCCTTTTCCTCATTTAACATTTCTAGTGAGCTTTCTGCAACTCCCCCCCACCGACCTCCAAGCTCTGCCTGAATAGTTGTGGTACATTGTACTCTCCTTGTGAGAGGACTTAGACCACCACCAAGATCTCACTTCAGGCCAGATGGCATTCATATAGTTTGGCAGGAAGTTCTTTACTTGTTCTTACAAGTTTGTCTTAAAAGCAATTCAGACTATTAAAACCAGCTGGGGTTGGATGCCATATTAAATTTATTCATTTATTTTCCAACATGATTGGCCATGTTAAACCAACTCTTAGGAAAGAAAGAAAAGGAAAGAAAGAACTTTAAAGCCAAAGGCCCTTGAGGCTATGTGTCTGATGAGAAAATGTAATCCAAGTCTCCCTAGACCATCCCTAGGGTGGTCATCATCTTTTCTAAATCCTTAGAATTTTTACTATCTATACTGTTCACATAGCACCTATCACATATTTTATTATATTGATGATGTTGTATAATATATTTATGGATAGTTTTAAATAATCCCCTTGGTGTAGAATAGACAATGCCTGAAATGGGATGTTTTCCCACAATGCTTTGCCCACTGTGGAGCTCAGTAAATGACTAGTGGTTGATTTTAGAAGTATTAGAATCCCTGGAGTAGCAGTCACTTCTGACTCAGGGATTTTATGCTCATAATCTTGAAAATGTAAGTTGTACATGGATTTTCTCAAAGACTACTCTGACCGCTGCCAATATGACAGACCCTGCAAATAGCCTTTGACTGTGTGTGCAAGCTAGTTGCCTTTGTCATGTTAACCATGTTTCCCCTATTTAATGACTGTGAAAGCAAGAATTTGTATGCAGAAGCCCTTGTTCTTTGTATAAAGACCTCACTATTATGAAATTCTTTGCCCCAGTACACAAATGGGATAGTACTGGTGTAATTCTGGCCCCCAGCTCAGAAAACATACACAAATATTTCTTCATGGGTGATCTCTTCACAAGCAACACAGATGAGTAGGTAAGAACTGGCTTGGTATCCCCAGAGCGTTATTACGTTTTATACTGTCAGTCTTTTGTTCATTTATTCCTTCCACTGTGGACAAAGCTCTATGATGTTCCCTGTGAAGAATATAAATATACGTAAGTAACTATAATGCAAGGTAGAAATACGATAATGACATACAAATAAGGTGATGTGGGAACTCCAGAACTAGGAGACTATGTCCAACTAGGAGAATCAGGGAGTCAGACTGCGGCAGAGGAAGTATATAAAGTCAGTCCTGAAGAATAAGTAGAAAATAAATGGATTTGTTTTCAATTAATGTTTGTAAGATAATCCTTGAAAATGCAGTAAATAACAGCTAAGCCAATTTCATATGGAAAACTACTAGATAAAAGATTTTATAATCATCTCTAGATTAGTGTATTGAATGGTGGTATAATTGATGAAGAAAATGAAAAAGTGTGAGGGCAAGGACTTTATATGTTTAGAGAGAATGACTTAATCCACAGCAGGCCAAGACTTCCATATTTTTCAAGGCGTTAGAGAGCTATAAAAGCAATTAGGACTAGGTGAACTAAAGATCTAGAGAGGGAAGCAGCATTCTAGGGTGAGCTGATGATGGCCAGTATTTTTTTTTCTCTGGGGACATTTTAAAGTCCTGGCTACGTGTTGATCAACCTTGGCCCAGGAAGAGGACCAATCCTGTGGGAAAGAGAAGCCAGCTAACTTTAGCTGTCACACAGAACTGGGGTGATACAATGAAAACTTGAGGAGCCCTAAACACACAGCCAACTTTCCCTGGAGGGAAATTTCTGGAGTTCTGGTGTACAGGAGGATGGGGAACTAGGTCAAAACTTCTAGAAAGCAGGAAATTATTCCCACAATCTCACAGCACTAAGGAATTCAAGACTTGCCAGGTAAAGAGAACTGTTTCAAATACATGACGGCCCACCCCCTTAAGACATTTGCAAATTTTAAAGTTGTATGAGTTGGGATGATAAAAAGTTAAGTTGAAAAGTGCTAAAGGGAAGAGCTGAATTTTCTTTGGACTTCAGGGCCGAGGAGACAAAGAGCAGAGTCTCAGCCAAAAGCCTAGGAAGACCTGCACTAGGAAGACGGACCCCAGCCAAGCTCAGTCCATATTGAATTGAGATAGTCACCTCTGCATTCTATCTGCATAACAGAAAAAGAGGAAACCTGCTCTAATGGAAGATAAAATTATATCCAGTCACTACAGTACATTATTTAATACACAACACAGTGTATTCAGTCAAAAATTCCTAGATTTGAGAAAAATACAGCACCATATGCTTTATAACCAATAGAATAAAAGACAATAGAAATAGACCTTCTATTGATCCAGATTTTTGAGTTAGCAAACAAATTACTATGATCAATATGTTAAATAAAATATAGGAAAAGTGAACAAAATAAAAGAATGGAGAATTTCACCAAAGTACTAGAATCTATTTTTTAAAATTTATGCTTACCAGGAATTCCCTGGCTGTCCAGTGGTTAGGGCTCCACGCTTCCACTGCAAGGGGCATGGGTTTGATCCCTGGTAGGCGAACTAAGATCCTGCATGCTGCGCAGCACAGCCAAATAAATAAATAAATAAATAATTTAAATGTTTTAAAAAATAAATAAACTATGGTTATCAAAGGGAAAATGTTGGGGGGAGGGATAAATTAGGAGCTTGGGATTAACATATACATACTACTATACATAAAATAGATAATCAACAAGAACCTACTGTATAGCACAGGGAACTATACTCAATACTCTGTAATAACCTACATGGGAAAAGAAAGTGAAAAAGAATAGATATATGTATATGTATAACTAAATCACTTTGCTGTACACCTGAAACTAACACAACATTGTAAATCAACTATATTCCAATATAAAGTAAATATTTTAAAAAAAGAATCAAAAGTTTATTCTAAAACTAAAAAAATATGAATATCTTAAAATATGAGCTCAGTGAATGGAGTTGACAGAAAATTAGACACAGCAGAACACAGGGCTGAAAAACCTGAAGAGAGATTAATAGAAAATATTCAAAAGGAAAAGCACAAAGAGAAAAAAGAATAGGAAGAACATACATACAATAAAGTACATGCTTACAAGGTCTAACCTATGTATCATTACAGTCCCAGAAAGGGAGATGACAGAAAAGCCACATAGGGCTTCCCTGGTGGCGCAGTGGTTGAGAGTCTGCCTGCCGATGCAAGGGACACGGGTTCGTGCCCCGGTCCGGGAAGATCCCACATGCCGCGGAGCGGCTGGGCCCGTGAGCCATGGCCGCTGAGCCTGCGCGTCCGGAGCCTGTGCTCCGCAACGGGAGGGGCCGCAGCAGTGAGAGGCCCGCGTACTGCAAAAAAAAAAAGAAAAAAAAAAGAAAAGCCATATAATAAGGTATATTGGCCAAGAATTTTCCAAAACTGTTAAACAATATCAACCCACAGTTTCAAGTAGCTCAACAAACCCCAAGCAGGGTAAATAAAAAGAAAATGACACTGTACATTATACTAAAATTCCTGAAAACCAAAGAAAAAAAATCCTTTTTTTTCATTGTATGATTTTCTTTTTCAAATTTCTTTTTCATTGAAGTATAGTTAATTTAAAATGTTGCATTAGTTTTAGGTGTAAGCAAAGTGATTCAGTTTTACATACATGTATATCTATTTTTTTCAGATTATTTTCCCTTATAGGTTATTACAAAGTATTGTGTCTAGTTCCCTGTGCTACATAGTAGGTACTTGTTAGTTAACTATTTTATACAAAGTATCCATTTTTTTAACATCTTTATTGGAGTATAATTGCTTTACAATGGTGTGTTAGTTTCTGCTTTATAACAAAGTGAATCGGCGATCCCCATATCTCCTCCCTCTTGTGTCTCCCTCCCACCCTCCCTATCCCACCCCTCTGGGTGGTCACAAAGCACCGAGCTGATCTCCCTGTGCTATGCGGCTGCTTCCCACTAGCTATCTATTTTACATTTGGTAGTGTATATATGTCCATGCCACTCTCTCACTTCATCCCAGCTTACCCTTCCCCCTCCCCATGTCCTCAAGTCTGTTCTCTATGTCTGCATCTTTATTCCTGTCCTGCCCCTAGGTTCTTCAGAACCCTTTTTTTTCTTTTTTCTAGATTCCATATATATGTATTAGCATACAGTATTTGTTTTTCTCTTTCTGTATGACAGACTCTAGGTCCATCCACCTCACTACAAATAACTCAATTTCGTTTCTTTTTATGGCTGAATAATACTCCATTGTATATACGTGCCACAACTTCTTTATCCATTCATCTATTGATGGACACTTAGGTGGCCTCCATGTCCTGGCTATTGTAAATAAAGCTGCAATGCACATTGTGGTACATGACTCTTTTTGAATTATGGTTTTCTCAGGGTATATGCCCAGTAGAGGGATTGATGGGTCATATGGTAGTTCTATTTTTAGTTTCTTAAGGAACCTCCATACTGTTCTCCATAGTGGGTGTATCAATTTACATTCCCACCAACAGTGCAAGAGGGTTCCCTTTTCTCTACACCCTCACCAGCATTTATTGTTTGTAGATTTTTTGATGATGGCCATTCTGACTGGTGTGAGGTGATACCTCATTGTAGTTTTGATTTGCATTTCTCCAACGATTAGTGATGTTGAGCATCCTTTCATGTGTTTGTTGGCAATCTGTATATCTTCTGTGGA
The DNA here is from genome assembly GCF_000442215.2 of Lipotes vexillifer. Taxonomy (NCBI): domain Eukaryota; kingdom Metazoa; phylum Chordata; class Mammalia; order Artiodactyla; family Lipotidae; genus Lipotes; species Lipotes vexillifer. The sequence continues at coordinate 1,670,026 of NW_006782310.1, read as the reverse complement.
GAAATGTCTATTTAGGTCTTGTGCCCATTTTTGGATTGGGTTGTTTGTTTTTCTGATATTGAGCTGCATGAGTTACTTGTAAATTTTGGAGATTAATCCTTTGCCAGTTGTTTCATTTGCAAATATTTTCTCCCATTCTGAGGGTTGTATTTTTGTCTTCTTTATGTCTTCCTTTGCTGTGCAAAAGCCTTTAAGTTTCATTAGGTCCCATTTGTTTATTTTTGTTTCTATTTCCATTTCTCTAGGAGGTGGGTCAAAAAGGATCTTGCTGTGATTTATGTCATAGAGTGTTCTGCCTATGTTTTCCTCTAAGAGTTTTATAGTGTCTGCCGTTACATTTAGGTCTTTGATCGATTTTGAGTTTATTTTTGTGTATGGTGTTAGGGAGTGTTCTAATTTCTTTTTTTTTTTTTTAATTTTATTGATTTTTTTAATTTTTTGCTGTGTTGGGTCTTTGTTGCTGCGCATGGGCTTGGGGCCACTCTTCGTTGAGGTGTGCGGGCTTCTCACTGCAGCGGCTTCCCTTGTTGCTGAGCACAGGCTCTAGGCCCACAGGCTTCAGTAGTTGTGCCACATGGGCTCAGTAGTCGTGGCTCGCGGGCTTTAGAGCGCAGGCTCAGTAGTTGTGGCACATGGGCTTAGCTGCTCCACAGCACGTGGGATCCTCCTGGACCAGGGCTCAAACCCGCGTCTCCTGCATTGGCAGGTGGATTCCTAACCACTGCGCCACCAGGGAAGTCCCTAATTTCATTCTTTCACATGTAGCTGTCCAGTTTTCCCAGCACCACTTATTGAAGAGGCTGTCTTCTCCATTGGATATTCTTGCCTCCTTTATTAAAAATAAGGTGACCATATGTGCGTGGGTTTATCTCTGGGCTTTTATCCTGTTCCATTGATCTATATTTCTGTTTTTGTGGCAGTACCATACTGTCTTGATTGCTGTAGCTTTGTAATAGATAGAGTCTGAAGTCCAGGAGCCTGATTCCTCCAGCTCCATTTTCCTTTCTCAAGATTGCTTTGGCTATTTGGGGTCTTTTGTGTTTCCATACAAATTGTGAAATTTTTTGTTCTAGTTCTGTGAAAAATGCCATTGGTAGTTTTTTTTTCTTTTTTATAAATTTATTTGTTTTTGGCTATGCTGGGTCTTCGTTGCTGTGTGCGGGCTTTCTCCAGTTGTGGAGGGCGGGGGCTACTCTTCAATGCAGTGCACGGGCTTCTCAGTGCAGTGGCTTCTCTTGTTGCCGAGCATGGGATCTAGGCACGCAGTCTTCAGTAGTTGTGGCCCACGGGCTCAGTAGTTGCGGATTGCAGGCTCTAGAGAGCAGGCTCAGTAGTTGTGGTGCCTAGGCTTAGTTGCTCCGCAGCATGTGGCATCTTCCCGGACCAGGGCTCGAACCTGTGTTCCCTGCATTGGCAGGTGGATTGTTACCACTGTGCCACCAGGGAAGTCATTGATGCCAATTGCAATGCCACTGATGGGGATTGCATTGAATGTGTAGATTGCTTTGGGTAGTATAGTCATTTTCACAATGTTGATCCTTGCAGTCCACAAACATGGTATATCTCTCCATCTGCTTGTATCATCTTTAATTTCTTTCATCATTTTCTTATAGTTTTCTGCATACAGGTCTTTTGTCTCCTTAGGTAGGTTTATTCCTAGGTGTTTTATTCTTTTTGTTGCAGTGGTAAATGGGAGTGTCTCCTGAATTTCTCTTTCAGATTTTTCATCATTAGTGTATAGAAATGCAAGAGATTTCTGTGCATTAATTTTGTATCCTGCTACTTTACCAAACTCATTGATTAGCTGTGGTAGCATCTTTCGGTTTCTCTATGTATAGTATCATGTCATCTGCAAACAGTGACAGCTTTACTTCTTTTTTTCCGATTTGGATTCCTTTTATTTCGTTTTCTTCTCCAACTGCTGTGGCTAAAACTTCCAAAACTATGTTGAATAATAGTGGTGAGAATGGACAACCTTGTCTTGTTCCTGATCTTAGTAGAAATGGTTTCAGTTTTTCACCATTGAGAATGATGTTGGCTGTGGGTTTGTCATATATGGCCTTTATTATGTTGAGGTAAGTTCCCTCTATGCCTACTTTCTGGAGGCTTTTTACCATAAATGGTGTTGAATTTTGTCGAAAGATTTCTCTGCATCTATTGAGATGATCATATGGATTTTCTCTTTCAATTTGTTAATATGGTTTATCACATTGACTGATTTGCATATATTGAAGAATCCTTGCATCCGGGGATAAACCCCACCTGATCATGGTGTATGATCCTTTTAATGTGCTGTTGGATTCTGTTTGCTAGTACTTTGTTGAGGATTTTTGCATCTCTGTTCATCAGTGATATTGGTCTGTAATTTTCTTTCTTTGTGACATCTTTGTCTGGTCTTGGTATCAGGGTGACGGTGATCTTGTAGAATGAGTTTGGGAGTGTTCCTGCCTCTGCTATATTTTGGAAGAGTTTGAGAAGGATAGGTGTTAGCTCTTCACTAAATGTTTGATAGAATTTGCCTGTGAAGCCATCTGGTCTTGGGCTTTTGTTGTTTGGAAGATTTTTAATCACAGTCTCAATTTCAGTGCTTCTCATTGGTCTGTTTATATTTTCTATTTCTTCCTGGTTCAGTCTTAGAAAGCTGTGCTTTTCTAAGAATATGTCCATTTATTCCAGGTTGTCCATTTTATTGGCACATAGTTGCTTGTAGTAATCTCTCATGATCCTTTGTATTTCTGCAGTGTCAGTTGTTACTTCTCCTTTTTCATTTCTAATTCTATTGATTTGAGTCTTCTCCCATTTTTTCTTGATGAGTCTGGCTAATGGTTCATCAATTTTTTTATCTTCTCAAAGAACTAGGTTTTAGTTTTATTGATCCTTGCTATTGTTTCCTTCATTTCTTTTTCATTTATTTCTGAGCTGATCTTTATCTGACTTGTTTCCTTCTGCTAACTTTGGGGATTTTTGTTCTTCTTTCTCTAATTGCTTTAGGTGTAAGGTTAGGTTGTTTATTTGTGATGTTTCTTGTTTCTTGAGGTAGGATTGTATTGCTATAAACTTCCCTCTTAGAAATGCTTTTGCTGCATCCCATAGGCTTTGTATCATAGTGTTTTCATTGTCATTTGTTTCTAGGTATTTTTTAATTTCCTCTTTGATTTCTTCAGTGATCTCTTGATTATTTAGTAGTGTTTTGTTTAGCCTCCATGTGTTTGTATTTTTTACAGATTTTTTCCTGTAATTGATATCTAGTCTCATAGCATTGTTGTCGGAAAAGATACTTGATACGATTTCAATTTTCTTAAATTTACCAAGGCTTGACTTTGTGACCCAAGATATGATCTATCCTGGAAAATGCTCCAAGAGCCCTTGAGAGAAAAGTGTATTTTGTTGTTTTTGGATGGAATGTCCTATAAATATCAATTAAGTCCATCTTGTTTAAGGTATCATTTAAAGCTTGTGTTTCCTTATTTATTTTCATTTTGGATGATCTGTCCATTGGTGAAAGTGGGGTGTTAAAGTCCCCTACTATGCATGTGTTACTGTCGATTTCCCCTTTTATGGCTGTTAGTATTTGCCTTATGCGTTGAGGTGCTCCTATGTTGGGTGCATAAATATTTACATTTGTTATATCTTCTTCTTGGATTGATCCGTTGATCAGTATGTAGTGTCCTTCTTTGTCTCTTGTAATAGTCTTTATTTTAAAGTCTATTTTGTCTAATATGAGAATTGATACTCCAGCTTTCTTTTGATTTCCATTTGTATGAAATACCTTTTTCCATCCCCTCCCTTTCAGTCTGTATGTGTCCCTAGGTCTGAAGTGGGTCTCTTGGAGACAGCATATATATGGGTAGCGTTTTTGTATCTATTCAGCCAGTCTATGTCTTTTGGTTGGAGCATTTAATCCATTTACATTTAAGGTATTTATTGATATGTATGTTTCTATGACCATTTTCTTAATTGTTTTGGGTTTGTTAGTGTAGGTCTTTTCCTTCTCTTGTATTTCTTGCCTAGAGAAGTTCCTTTAGCATTTGTTGTAAAGCTGGTTTGGTGGTGCTGAATTCTATTAGCTTTTGCTTGTCTGCAAAGTTTTAATTTCTCCATTGAATCTGAATGAGATTCTTACTGGGTAGAGTAATCTTGGTTGTAGATTTTTCGCTTTCATCACTTTAAATATGTCCTGCCACTCCTGCTTGCAGAGTTTCTGCTGAAAGATCAGCTGTTAACCTTATGAGGATTCTCTTGCATGTTATTTGTTGTTTTCCCTTGCTGCTTTTAATATTTTTTCTTTGTATTTAATTTTTGATAGTTTGATTAATGTGTCTTGGCGTGTTTCTCCTTGGATTTCTCCTGTCCTGTATGGGACTCTCTGTGCTTCCTGGACTTGATTGACTATTTCCTGTCCCATATTAGGGAATTTTTCAACTATAATCTCTTCAAATATGTTCTCAGTCCCTTTCTCTTTCTCTTCTTCTTCTGGGGCCCCTATAATTCGAATGTTGGTGCATTTAATGTTTTCCCACAGGTCTCTAAGACTGTCCACAATTCTTTTCATTCTTTTTTCTTTATTCTGCTCTGCAGTTATTATTCCCACTATTTTATCTTCCAGGTCACTTATCCGTTCTGCTGCCTCAGTTATTCTGCTCTTGATTCCTGCTAGAGAATTTTTTATTTCATTGATAGGGTTGTTCATCATTGTTTGTTTGGTCTTCAGTTTTTCTAGGTCCTCGTTAAACCTTTCTTGTGTTTTCTCCATTCTATTTCCAAGATTTGGATCATCTTTACTATTGTTACTCTGAATTTTTTTTCAGGTAGACTGCCTATTTCCTCTTCATTTGTTTGGCCTGGTGGGGTTTTACCTTGCTTCTTCGTCTGCTCTGTGTTTCTCTGTCTTCTCCTTTTGCTTAATGTACTGTGTTTGGGGTCTCCTTTTCACAGGCTGCATGTTCGTAGTTCCCGTTGATTTTGGTGTCTGCCCCCAGTGGCTAAGGTTGGTTTGGTGTGTTGTGTAGGCTTCCTGGTGGAGGGGACTGGTGCCTGTGTTCTGGTGGATGAGTCTGGATCTTGTCTTTCTGGTGGGCAGGACTGCATCTGGTGGTGTGTTTTGGGGGTGTCTGTGACCTTATTATGATTTTAGGCAGCCTCTCTGCTAATGGGTGGGGTTGTGTTCCTGTCTTGCTAGTTGTTTGGCATAGGGTGTCCAGCACTGTAACTTGCTGTCCATTTAGTGGAGCTGGGTCTTAGCATTGAGATGGAGATCTCTGGGAGAGCTTTCGCCATTTGATATGACGTGGAGCTGTGAGGTCTCTGGTGGACCAATGTCCTGAACTCAGATTTCCCACCACAGAAGCACAGGCCTGACACCCAGCCAGAGCACCAAGACCCTGTCAGCCACATGGCTCAGAAGAAAAGGGAGAAAAAAAGAAAGAAAGAAAGGAAAAATAAAATAATTTTTTTAATATAAAAAATAATTATTAAAAATTTTTTTAAAATTAAAATGTAATAAAGGAAGAAAAGAAAGAGCAACCAAACCAAAAAACAAATCCACCAATGATAACAAGCTCTAAAAACTATACTAAAATCAAAACAAACAAACCAAAAAAACAAACAAAAGACAGACATAACCCTGGGACAAATGGTAAAAGCAAAGCTATACAGACAAAATCACACAAAGAAGCATACACATACACACTCAGAAAAAGAGAAAAAGGAAAAAAAAAATATATATATATACCTATATATAAAAAAAGGAGGAAGAGAGCAACCAAATGAATAAACAGATCTATTAATGATAATAAACTGTGAATACTAAACTAAGATAAACATAATACCAGAAACAAATTAGATGCAGAAAGCAAACCCCAAGTCTACAGTTGCTCCCAAAGTCCACTGCCTCAATTTTGGGATGATTCGTTGCGTTCATGTATTCCACAGATGCAGCGTACATCAAGTTGATTGTGGAGAATTAATCTGCTGCTCCTGAGGCTGCTGGGAGAGATTTCCCTTTGTCTTCTTTGTTGGCACAGCTTCTGGGGTTCAGCCTTGGATTTGGCCCCGCCTCTACATGTAGCTTGCCTGTGGGCGTTTCTTCCCCGCCCAGAGAGGATGAGGTTAAAGTAGCAGCTGATTAGGGGGCTCTGGCTCACTCAGGCATGGGGGACGGAGGAGTACGGATGCGGGGCGAGCCTGCGGGCAGCAGAGGCTGGCGTGATGCTGCACCAGCCTGAGGCGCACCGTGTGTTCTCCCGGGGTACCCTGGAAGTCGGATCCTGGGACCCTGGATCCCGGGACCCTGGAAGTGGCGGGCTGCAGAGGCTCCCGGGAGGGGAGGTGTGGATAATGACCTGTGCTTGCACACAGGCTTCATGGTGGCTGCAGCAACAGCCTTAGCTTCTCATGACCGTCTCTGGTTTCCACGCTGATAGCCATGCCTCACTCCCATCTCTGGAACTCGTTTAGGCGGTGCTCTGTATCCCCTCTCCTCATGCACCCTGAAACAATTGTCTCTTGCCTCTTCAGCAATTCCAGAGTCTTTTCCGGACTCCATCCTGGCTAGCTGTGGCGCACTAGCCCCCTTCAGGCTGTCTTCATGTAGCCAACCCCAGTCCTCTCCCTGGCATCTGACCTCCAAAGCCTGAGCCTCAGCTCCCAGCCCCCGCCCACCCCAGCGGGTGAGCAGACAAACCTCTCAGGCTGGTGAGTCCTCATCGGCACTGATCCGATGCGCAGGAATCTCTCCCCTTTGCCCTCTGCTCCCCTGTTGCTGTGCTCTCCTCCATGGCTCCAAAGCTTCCCCCCTGCCCACCTGCCATCTGTGCCAGCGAAGGGGCTTCCTAGTGTGTGGAAACCTTTCCTCCTTCACAGCTCCCTTCCAGTGGTGCAGGTCCCATCCCTATTCTTTTGTCTCTATTTATTCCTTTTTCTTTTGCCCTACCCAGGTACATGGGGAGTTTTTTGCCTTTTGGGAAGTCTGGTGTCTTCTGCCAGCGTTCAGTAGGTGTTCTGTAGGAGTTGTTCCACATGTAGATGTATTTGTGATGTATTTGTGGGGAGGAAGGTGATCTCCACATCTTAGCCCTCCACTATCTTGAAGGTCTCCAAGACAAAGTATCTTAAAAACAGCTAGAGAAGAGAGTTATATTGTTTTCAAAGGATCGACAATGAGACTTTCATCTTCGTTCTCAACAGAAATGATGGAAACCAAAAGATTTTATAATAACATTTTTTAAAAATAAATTTATTGGGCTTCCCTGGTGGCGCAGTGGTTGAGAATCCACCTGCCGATGCAGGGGACACAGGATCGTGCCCCGGTCTGGGAGGATCCCACATTGCTGCGGAACGGCTGGGCCTGTGAGCCATGGCCGCTGAGCCTGCGTGTCCGGATCCTGTGCTCCACAACGGGAGAGGCCACAACAGTGAGAGGCCCACGTACCACAAAAAAAAAATAATAATAAATAAATAAATAAATAAATAAATAAATAAATAAATAAATTTATTTTTGGCTGTGTTGGGTCTTCTTTGCTGCACATGGGCTTTCTCTAGTTGTGGTGAGCAGGGGCTACTCTTTGTTGCAGTGCGTGGGCTTCTGATTGTGGTGGCTTCTCTTGTTGCGGAACACAGGCTATAGGCATGCAGGCCTCAGTAGTTGTGGCATGCCAGCTCAGTAGTTTTGGTTCACAGGCCCTAGAGCACAGGCTCTTTAGTTGTGGCACACGGGCTTAGTTGCTATGCATCATGTGGGATCTTTGCTTAGTTGCTATGCATCATGTGGGATCTTTCTGGACCAGGGCTTGAACCCACGTCCCCTGCATTGGCAGGCAGATTCTTAACCCCTGCACCACTAGGGAAGCCCCTATAATAACATTTTTAAAGTGCTGAAAGAAAATAAAAGCCAACTCAGATTTCTATCTCTCTTAAGAAAAAAAATTTCCCTCTAAGTTGAAAATAACAATGGATAATTTCAGACAAATAAAAACTGAGGATGTTTATTAACAGTGGGTCTGCACTAAAAAAAATACCAAAGAGATTTTCAGGAAAAAAAAAATGATCACAGATGGAAACATGGAAAAAAACAAGAATTAAGAATCCAGAAAAGGATACATATGTGGGTAACTATAAATGAGTATTGACCATACAAAAAATAATTGTGAATTATTGTGAAATTTAAAATATATAGATAATTAAAATGTATAACAAGAATAATTCAAAAGACAGGAGGGAGTGGTAAATAGAGTTCAATGTTCTAAATTTCCAGCAGTATTAGGAAAGAGATAAAATATAATTTTAATAAGTCAAGGCATGTTGTGATCTCTAGGTTAATCATTATACAACTACTAATGATAATAATAATAACTGTAAAATTAACAAATGAATAGGAGGAAAATGGAATACTGAAAATATTTAATCAATTCTATAAAAAGCAAGAAAGGAGGGAAAAGAAAATATAAAGCAGACCAAATTAAAAGCAAATAGTAAGATGAGAGATATAAAACCAAATATATCAGTAATTTCATTAAAGATAAATGGACTAAATACACCAAGTAAAAGAATAAGATTGTCCAACTGGTTCAAAAATAATTCATTTTATGATCCTAACAGGAGACAAAATTTAAATATAAGGATATACCAGAAGAAAGGTGATGTAGCTATACTACCAGTAGGTGTAATAAAAATTTTTTAAAAAAAAAACAGAATAAACAAAGTTCATGAAAATGGGCATGAGTTCTTTCTAAAAGCCTAGTATTTCTGGGTTGATAATATTTTGGCATATTAGATGCTGTTTTGCAAATTATAAATCATTTGTAGCTAATCAATGTTTTAAGAAATTTAAGAAATGATTGCACATGAAAGAAAAAAGGAAAAAAGAGAGAAAAAGAGAGATGATAGATAAATAGGCAAATGAACATGATAGATGATAGATAAAAAGATAGATAGATAGATAGATAGATAGATAATAGACATGTCTTCTTGCATATTCATTTTATACTCCCCAGGATTCATATCTGTGGCTTAAAATTCTAACGTAATTCTTAGACCTATAGGCCCTCCCTTACAGTATTGTTTCTCTAAACACGGTTCATAATCTCCAGATGATCTGCACTTGCACAGCCCCAGTCTCCACCCCCACACAAACACACAACTCTCTCAGCAATCTGCAGAAGTAAAGAGACACTGTGGCTCCAAAAGCCCTAAAACCATTGTGGCGGGGGGTGGGGTAGGGAGTAAAGTAACACTGGAGGCAAGATGAGGTATTCTGAGAATAAAGAGACAGAAGCTTACTCTGTAGAAGTAAAATATATAAAAATAGTACTGTTATCCCAAAGTGAAAAAAACAGTCCTGTTTGGGGATAAAAAGCCAAGGAATATGTCTGATATATATCACCATGGATGTCAATTAAGTCTCAGATTCAGGTTTGACTCTTTAAAACGCTAGCAAAGGAAGACCAGATGGAGTGTGTGAGAAGTGAGTAGTTAATGGATGAGGCAAAGAGTGTTAATAAATTCCAAAGGACTTGTTCCATCAAGAAAGATTCCACTAATCTGCAGCAGCCTAACTCACAGGACCTCATAAGACACATTCTGTTAGTGTCAGTGTTCCACACCAATTACAGATTTCTGAAGGGCCATCAGAGCAAAACTATACCCTTCATATGTAAGCCGACACTGCTGTAACTAAGATTGCAATTGGACTGGGACAAATCTCTGTGATCTTGATATATGAAAATCCAAATAGATGGTTTCCATAGAAATGAATAAAAACATTTCCAAATTACTTATTCAGGATTAATCCACTGCAGCTCTGCAAAGCAAATACATTTGATGAGGCTCAGTAAAGCAGCCAATGAAAAATAAACTACAATTGTCCAATAAGGTAGTTCCTTTCATTGACAGAAAATCCATGCACAGTTAAAATGTGCTTTTAAGCCAAGTGTTATCTTTTAATTTCAAGTGTATAAATCCATAAATTAATCATTGGAAACACATTAAAGATTACTGAATAGGGTTTTAAATGGATGAAAAGAGCAAAGACTATAGCCACCAACACTTCTACCCAAATCTTGATTCTATTATTTCCTAGCTGGGTTAACTTGGACAAGTTCAATTCTTCTCTCTCAGCCTTAGTTTCATTATCTGCAAAATGGGAGTGATAATATTTTTCTCTTGGGTATAATGAAAAAATTTTACACTTTTCAGATGAAGACAGCATAATGCAGAGAGATGAAGGGTTGTATTCAACACCATCATTAGTAAGAGAAAGAGATACATTCAGAAGCCACATAACTGCCTTCGCAGTCCCAAAACAACACTCTTCTATTACTGTTTGGTTTTCTTTAGGTCCATATAGTTTCCATTTATACAAGTAAACTGAGCTAGAAAACTGGGGAATTGTCCAGACTAAATGATTTTTCCTCAAATGTTCTATTGATACAAATATACTCTCCATCCCACTCACCTCCCCCCACCGCCAAAAATGCTTTGCTTACAGATATCTGGTATTAAATCAAATACTCTAAAATTTGAACCCATGGCATGTGTAGCAGGATATTCAATGCAATTTTTTCCTATTGTCTCAGATTAGAATTTTGGCTAAGTCCTCAAAACTGAAGACAGTGGGGTATTCAGTACCTGTATGTGTTAGTTTAGGTTCTCTGAGAAGCAAACACCAAGACGGGTGTAGATGTGAAAGAGACGTATTGAGGAAAAGGCCTATTAGGGAAAAGGGGAAGGGCAGCAGGGGAGACAGGAGGAACCTTAAGAATGCAATTCGTGTCTGACCATGGTAAAGTGGGGAGGGAAAAAGGAACGCTGGGTAGGAAGATTCTCAGCCTCCAGCTAACCTCTAAGGTTTGAAGAAAGCCAGTCGAAAGTTCTGGTGTCAGCACCACTCTTCAGAAAAGTTCCCCACCTGACGGGAACAGGCCTGTCTCAGTACCCTTGACACACACAGTCGTTGGCTGGGAGTAGTCCCTGAGGACCGTGACTTTGGCACAAACAGGGACAGATTCAGGGCACAGCCTCTGGTGCTGTCAGTCAAGTGAGCTCCCTGCAGCAGGAGATCAGAGTGGCACGTTTCCATGACAGTTACACCACGTCTTCTCTATGTGAGGGTCATATTCCCAGAAGTCTCGCTGAGGAGGCAAAAGGGTCCAGTGACTTATAACCTTCAAACACTTCTGAAAGCAAAGACTATGAATTAATTAGGGGGAGACCTTGAAAGGGAATTTGTAGTAGAGAGCGGTGGGGCACTTTACTTCTCCCCAGACACTCATGGCAACTGGAGCCAGTTGATTGAATGGAAGCTGAGATCTCTGCTTTCTACCCAAAGGTATGTGCATTCTATAGAACACTGAGCCTGCCCCGTCCTGCTTCCAGAGCAAAAAGCCAGAGCATCCTTGGAAAACCTAATATGTGCCCCCACTGAATTAGGGACCAGAGAGCAGTGCCTTTCTTTACCCTGGTGAAGCCTGGAGGTGGGATTCTGGTTAGAGAACCACTGGCATATACATTCTGGACATTCCCTCTTCACATCAGATTTCTCTATTATTTGAGAGACAGTGTGTGCAGCCTTAGAAAGGGCAAGAGCTGCAATTGCACTGTTCATTGCCTTGCCACTTGTCTGTGACTTGAAGTAGATTATTTTACTCTTCTGAGCCTCCATTTCCTCATCTATAAAAGAGAATAGTAATTTCTACCCCCAAAATTTGTTGTCAGAGTTAAATGAGATAATGTATGAAACAGCCAAAAACACCTCTACCAATAGTAACTATATTCCCAAGTATAGAGATAGAGTGCTCTGTAATCCTGTCATTTTGAGGAAAACACAGATTTTGTAATTTTTAAAAAAGTACTTTTACAGTAGGTCTTTGTTGGTTATCCTTTCTAAAAAAATTGTTTTTGTTGGAGCATAGTTGCTTTCCAATGTTGTGTTAGTTTCTGCTGTACAACATAGTGAATAAGCTATATGTATACATATATCTCCTCCCTCTTGAACCTCCCTCCCACCCACCCTCTCCATCTCACCCATCTAGGTCATCACAAAGCACTGAGTTGTTTTTAACAGCAGTGTGTACATGTCAATCCCAAACTCCCTAACTATCCCTCCCGCCTGCCCCCCTCCCACTCTCCCCCACCCCCTGTAACCATAAGTTCATTCTCTAAGTTTGTGAGTCTGTTACTGTTTTGTAAATAAGTGCATTTCTATCATTTTCTTTAGATTCCGCACATAAGCGGAAAAGATATCATATTTCTACCGGAGCACAGGGAACTTTGCTCAATATCATGTAGCAACCTAACTGGGAAAAGAATTTGAAGAATAGATACATGTATATGTATAACTGAATCACTTTGTTGTACAACTGAAACTAACACAACATTGTTAATCAACTCTACTCCAATATAAAAAAAAGTTGTGTTTTTTTTTTAAAAAAAGCACTTTTAAAGAACTTGCTGCCTGTAAGGAATTTACTGAAAACCTGAATACTCAGTGGGACTAAGGACAGCTAATGAGCTTTTCTCAGTGTTCTTGTAATTTGAGGACAATAATAAGTCCACAGTGTTTTATTGTTTAAAGACTGTAAATTACTCTACAGTTTGCTTGGAGTTATTACATGTGACAGAATGATGAACCATCCCAATTTTCCTAGGACCTTTACAGTTTTACCACTCAAAGTGTCATATCTCAGAAACCCCTCAGTCCCAGCAAACCAAGACACTGGGTCGGCTATATATGAAGTTCCTAGAACTTTGCCTAGAATATTTTAGGCATTCAGTAAATGTTAACTGTGGTCATTTTCTTTTATAGAAATTTGAATTCGTCCTCTGTCAGCAAGACTGTGCTGAGCTTTGGAGTACAAAAGTGAATGAGACTCAGGGTCTCCCTTGTAGCGCTCAGAGATTGGCAGAGAAGGTGGATGAATGGGGCTAATAGAATTTACTCCCAAAGTTGGGTTTTGATGCAATGTACTCTATGACTCCATAGAAACTTTATAGAGTAAATGTAATATGTATACGTTCTTAAAAGTGCTGTACTAGTTGGAGTCCTCCAGAGAAACAGAGCCAAGAGGAGAAATAGATATATGGGAAAACTTATTGCAGAAATTGGCTCATGAAATTACGGAGGACAAGAAGACCCCAGTTATCCCACCACTAATCTACGTGTTGTTGTGAAGGTATCTTGTAGATGTAATTAAAGCCTATAATCAATTGATTTTAAGTAAGAAAAGTTATTCTAGATATTGGACTGGACTTGATTCAATCAGCTGAAATGCCATAAGAAAAGAAGGAGAGAGAAGAAAAATAAGAAATTCCACCTGTGGATTTCATCTCCAGCTGGTGCAGGAGAGTTCCAGCCTGCTCTTCTTGACAGCCTACTATATGGATTTCAGACTTGCCTAGCAACTCCCACAATTGCAGAAATAATCCTTCGAGATTTTATATTTTATGTGTATAAAATATATATATTTTTTTTTCCCTCTCCTCTTTGCGTAAAGAGGATTGACACTCAATTCTTGAAGTTTTGCCCCTTGAAGGCATATATATGTATCTTCAAGGGGCAAAATTTCAAGGGGCAAAACAATCCAGTTAGGCAGTAAACACAAATTTTATACATCACCTTTAAACATGGCAATAATATTGCATATTACAAATTATTATTTTGTCAGCATATAAGGTAGGGTTCCACCGAAATGTGGAAATATAAATATAGATATATCCTTAAAATTTTTTATTGATAATTTCATTTACTATTGTCTCAGCAGAAGAAAGTTTATCCAAATTGAAATTAATGAAAACTACATAAGAAGCACTATGCATTTGAAAAGACTGTAAAATTTAGCCTTGTTATCAATAGAATACAAATTATGTGAAAACCTTAGTAATAACAACATAACTAGTGATTTTGCTGAAATGAGTACACAAAACACAAGTTTTATGAAATAGAGATATACTAATATATGAATTATGTGTGCCTTTATCTTATTACTTATATAAACCTCATTGGCCCATCAATAAAATGCACATATATGCAAAATAATAATTAAATTCAGCCACCTTAGATATTTTGCTGACTTTCAGTCATATACAAACCATATTTTATGCATACTTTTATTTTTTGTCATTATAGTTATTTTATTAAGGTAAGAAGGTTAGACATATCTTTAAGAATTTGATAGTTGCTTTAATAGCTTTTGTATAGTTGGACTTATGAGGCCTTCATATCCCACACATATCAAGGACAGGCCTGAATTGAAACTTCTTAATAGAATTTTGTTTTCTCCACCCTTACAATGCTACCCCAATAAACACCCAAGAGTCCTAGCCCCATAGTCGTATAGGAGAGCCTCTAGGTTTTTCTATACTCCCAAGAGAGCTTAAAAAGCAAAAGGAGTTGAAAGAACACTGTTAGAACTGAATAGCAAGTGTCCTGAGAAAGTTGTAGAATGACCTGCAAGGACCTGATAACCAGACAATATTGCAGGACCGTTGGCTTCAGGGCAGATAGCAGTAGCCATATATGCCATGGTCCTAAAGAATGAATTCCTTCTCAGTAGTGGAGAGTGAAGAACAACCAATAATCCTACATGTGATCGTATCAACTGAAACTGAAAAGGAATTTGACGAAATTTAACAATCATTAATAATAAAAACTCTCAGAAAAATAGACATAGTAGAACTTCAATTTAAGAAAGAACAGCTACCAAAAAAAATACACCAAAAACAAAAAACCCACTAATGGTGAAAAACTGAATGCTTCCCTCCTAAGACTGAGAACAATGCAAGGATTTCAACTCTCACCACTCTTATTCAACATAGTGCTGAAATTTGTAACTAATGCAGTAAGACAAGAAAGGGGGGGGGGGAAAGGCATATAGATCTGAATGGAAGGAATACAATTGTCCTTATTTGTACCAAACATGATTGTCTACATATAAAATTCCAAAAATCTACAAGAAAAAATTTTTGGAATATATAACTGTGTTCTGCAAGGTCACAGGACACAACAGCTGGTGTTGCAGAGAATTGCTTGGTGTGGGGAAATACACATTCGATGAGCACAAGTAAAGGGTTTTATGTAAGTAGTAAAGAAGACTCACAGGGAAGAATTGGGATTTTTTCCTACATAGGAAAAAAATACTGAGTTTTTCCATTTTAGGGAGGCAAGAATGTACCCAATCTCAAGACGTATTATATAGCTACAGTAATGAAAACTGTGTGGTATTGGCTGAGTTATAAACACATAGGTGAGTGGAACAGAGCAGAGAAACCAGAAGTAACTCACACAGATACACCCAACTGATTCTTGACAAAGGGACAAAAGCAAAAATAGAGGAAAAACCACCTTTTCAACAAATGGTGCTGGAGTAATTGGATATCCACAGAAAAAAAGAAAGAAGAAAGAAACTCAACCTAAGTTTTACAGTTTCTATAAAAATTAACCCAAAATGAATCTTGGTCTTAAATAGAAAATAAAATTTTTAGGAAAAAAACAAGAGAAAATATTTGGATCCAGGATTAAGTAAAGAGTTCATAGATGTGACACCAAAAGCATGACATATAAACAGAAAAATTGCTAAGTTGGACTTCATCAAAATTGAAAACTTTTCTTCATAAAAGACCCTGTTCAGAGAATGATAAGACAAGGTATAGGTTGGGAAAAAATATTTACAAAGCACATATCTGACAAAGGACTAGTATCCAGGATAAAGAACTCTCAAAACTCAACAGTAAAAATGTAAACAACCCAATTAGAAAATGGGCAAAAGGCACAAATCGACATATGGATAGCAAATAAGCACATGAAAAGATGATCAACATCATTAATGATGAAAGAAACACAAATTAAAACCACAATGATAGCATTACACATCTATCAGAACAGCTAAAATTTAAAAATAGCAGCATCACCAAATGCTAGCAAGGGTGTGGATTACTCATACCTTACTGGTGGGAATGGGAAAAGGCACAGCCACTCTAGAAAACAATTTAGCACTTTCTGAAAAACTAAGTGATCAACTGCCATACAATACAACAAGTATACTCCTGGACATTTATCCCAGAGAAATGAAAAATTATGTTCACACAAACATCTGTATTTGATGCTTACAGCAGCTTTATTCATAATAACTCAGTACTGGAAATAGCCAAAATATCTCTCAATAGGTGAATGATAAACAAAGTGCAGTACATCCATACCATGGAATACTGCCCAGGAATAAGAAGGAAGGAACTCTTGATACATGCCCCAACCTGAATGACTCTCCAGAGAATTAGGCTGAGTGAAATAACGCCAATCCCAAAAGGTTACATACTATATGAATCCATTTATATAACATTCTTAAAATGACAAAATAAAAGAATGGAGAACAGATTAGTGGTTTTCAGGAATTAAGGAGGAGGTGGGGTGGGAGAGAAGAAGCAACAGAGGGGATCTTATGGGGATGAAATGTTCTGTTTCTTGACTATATCATCATGAGTATCCTGTGTGGTATTTTCCTCTAGTTTTCCACGAGGTTACCGTGGCAGGAAAATAGGTAAAGAGGACACAGGACCTACCTGTATTATTTCTTACAACTGCGTGTGAATCTACAGTTACCTTACCTTTAAAAATCTAATTTTAAAAAATTTGAGTCTTAAAAAAAAAATCTGAAAGTCTAAGAACACCAGAAGTGATGAAGTTTGCCCGGGTTGATTAGATTATGTTTTTTTACTATTCTATAGAATGAAAGGTGGAAAGAAAGAGTAGGACAAGTGGTCCAACAGTCAATTAAAGTTTAAAATAAAAGATACAAAGTACCTTAAAGATTTTATCACAATTTAAAATATACAAATGCACATTTATTTGATAATCTGCTGCTATAAAGCCATAGGCTCTTCTTTGAGTATCAAATGCCAGTAGCGCTGCGAGTGCCTGTGCACGTCTATGTAGTGCTGTCTACAATTTCAGTCTGGCTCTTTAAAGGGAAAAAAAAGCTTATAGAACTTGGGACATGATTAGCATTTTCTCTAATTTCTAGTTTTCAGATTTCTAGGTTTTCACAGATTTTTTGTTGTTTTTCTTCTTTTTCAAGTAGTTTACAGTTGTCTCTCACAAAGGTCTAATTTAACAGCATTTTTTTTTTTTTTTGCGGTACGCGGGTCTCTCACTGTTGTGGCCTCTCCCGCTGCGGAGCGCAGGCTCCGGACGCGCAGGCTCAGCGGCTATGGCTCATGGGCCTAGCCGCTCGCGGCATGTGGGATCTTCCCGGACCCAGGCACGAACCCGTGTCCCCTGCACTGGCAGGCGGCCTCTCAACAACTGCGCCACCAGGGAAGCCCAACAACATATTTAAAGCAACTCTCTGGTTCTCTCCAAACGAACCATAAAAATGAAATTACTGAACTAGCAATCCCTCCCCAAGGATAACTACTCTTAATAAGTGGCACAGATCCGTCAGTGCAGATCTAATCCCAATGTATTTTTAAACTGAGGTGAATTTTGGGGTGTGCTGATTTGTATTTCTTTTTCCTATAAAGTATGTTTTACTATTATTATTCTTTAAATTTTTATTTATTTTTGGCTGCGTTGGGTCTTTGTTGCTGGGTCCGGGCTTTCTCTAGTTGCGGCGAGAGGAGGTTACTCTTCGTTGCAGTGCGCAGGCTTCTCACTGCGGTGGTTTCTCTTGTTGCGGAGCACGGGCTCTAGGCGTGAGGGCTTCAGTAGTTGTGGCTCCTGGGCTTAGCTGCTCCATGGCATGTGGGATCTTCCCGGACCAGGGCTGGAACCCATGTCACCTGCATTGGTGGGTGGATTCTTAACCACTGCACCACCAGGGAAGTCCCTACTTTTCTAATAAAAAAATAAGTTGTGAATGTTCCTATAATAAAAAATCAGGTGGATAAATTTTTGTAATAAAAAAGTAAGTTATCAATGTGCTCACCGTCCTCCTTAATCCCCTTTCTACCACCACACAAAAAAGGAAATTCCTATCCAAGGCGTTTTTTCTCCACCTCATTTTCCCTTTGCACTCAATACAATCCTGGACCACCTTCCTTCAGCTTCAGCTGGTATTGTGCTCAGGAAATATAAATGAATTTTCACCATCACTTTTATAGTACATTCTAAACACTAATAGAAGTTGTTTGAGAGGATTCTTGGCTCTGTTGTCCTGGTGCATATTAAGCTGATGGAGACAGTTCATTAATGAAACAAGTCATCTACAAAGGTGAAAACAAAAGAAAACATACAAGGTGTTCTACCTGTACAGAGAAGTCTGGTAACAGGATATCGTATGTGTGCTCATATATATATGAATCAGAAAGGTAAACATGCGTAGACCCGGAAGTAATTGAATACGTGCATTTGCACATAAAAGATTGCTGTCCACGTGTGTGCGTGCACACTCGCACCTGTGGAGAAGCCTAAAGCCTTTGATTCTACTCCACCAAGTAGCTATTACAGACCACATAGTGTACTGGAAATGAACACTGGAGAACTGCGGAGACCACCAATTCTGCATCTTTGACGATCCAATCTCTGTCCTTGACTGTGACTGCCTGCCCAGAGCGCCAATGACTCCACTAGCAAACGACGTGAAGAAGACAGTGATTTCTCAGAGGACACAGAACAGGAAAGAGAAACCAAATGAAAAAGAAAAAGTGCACTCAGGATGAGCCCCACAAGGGAAAGCTGAATCTCAAGGTGTCGAATTTAATTTTTCTGGTAATGGTGTAATTCTGCTCTCAAGTGAATCACTCTTTATTCTACTTTATTTTGCACATATTATCTCTAAGGCATAATTTTTAATCTATAATTATCTTACCACGTAATTTAACCTTTGTGTATAGCAGTAAGTTATGCACTACGTGAAACTGTCTGGTGTTCAATTGTTTTGCCATGGTAGGTCTTATCATTCCCTTTTTTTTTGCGGTACGCGGGCCTCTAACTGTTGTGGCCTCTGCCGTTGTGGAGCACAGGCTCCGGACGCGCAGGCTCAGCGGCCATGGCTCACGGGCCCAGCCACTCCACGGCATGTGGGATCCTCCTGGACCGGGGCATGAACCCGTGTCCCCTACATCGGCAGGCGGACTCTCAACCACTGCACCACCAGGGAAGCCCTATCATTTCCATTTTTTAT
Organism: Lipotes vexillifer; assembly: GCF_000442215.2. Classification (NCBI taxonomy): domain Eukaryota; kingdom Metazoa; phylum Chordata; class Mammalia; order Artiodactyla; family Lipotidae; genus Lipotes; species Lipotes vexillifer. Next base: position 1,650,917 of record NW_006782310.1, on the reverse strand, counting down.
ATCTCTGTTCAGAGCCCAACTTGGTGAGGCGATTGGATGATGTAACCTGCATGACAATGGTTGTGGAAATATTAAAACAAGTCCCCAATACCTGCTAAGTCAAAGGGTCAGGAAAAGATGATCAGAAAGTATGCCTCTTTCTGCCAAAGGAAGTTTAAAACATCTCATCCTATTTCCCCCAAGAAGCTAAGAGGCAGAACAAGCATGATAGTGGAGGTCAGGCAGGGCCGCATCAGGGGGGAGAAGAAAGGGGGGAAAGGGCAGGGAAGGGGGTGTGAGAGAAACATAAAGGACTATGTGCAGAAACGTGACAGAATCTGGAAGAAAAAGGTGTAGACAGAATCAGAACAAAGACCATTCTTTCAGTCCATGAAGGAAGGAAGGGGGAAAGGAAGGAAGGGAGGAATAGATTTTAAAAATTAGAAAATGAAGTCAAATAAATGGTACGAAAAGGCACAAACAGGTACAAAATAAATGAATGTACACATATATTGGAAATTTTTCTGAATACTGTCCTTGAATCATCATAGAACACTGTCTTATAGGTAACATGAGTCTCATCAATAAAGCAAACAAATCACTTTATCTCTTTAGTAACTAAACTCTCTGGGTCCAGGAGGATAACCATATTATAATAAATACTGGTCTTATGTAAATGCTGTCACAGTAAGGTTTTAAGACATCTCATGAAAATCCTTTAGGTTTCGAAAAGTTATCAGTGGGTGGCAGCTCACTTTATAAATCCCATGGTATGTTTCAAATTACAATAAGATACTATGAAATATTACAATAAAAATACTGTTTTGTTTTTCTTTTAAAAAAAAAAGAAGAGAAGGAAGAAAGAAAAAAAACTCTAATGAGCAATCTTTTCTGTTTGGTGGGAAGCAAGCTCTTCTATAGAAAGAAATCTTATAATCTCCTACTCTTTTTTTCTGTCTCCAAATTAAAACACCCCAGAAAAGACTATGATCCCCTTATCCTTTGCAAATTACATAATAAACAGAATTTCACTGGAAATTTTGCCCTTGTTTCAGGTCAGCCTCTCATCTTAATCATCTAGTTTATCAATGTAGTTGCACCTGAATTTTTATTAACCTGTTTTACCTTTGCCTTTGAATTACTTTGGGAAACAAAACTGATAGCAGATTCTAAGCAATAAACTAGGCCAAATTTGCAAGTTTGGGTCCAACTTTCTCATACCATCCGAAAGTGTCTAACATTGAAATTCCGGCTTCAGTGAGGTGTATTAATGCATATTTTAATTAATGCAAACCGTGAGGTCTAGCAATGTACTGGAAACATTCTCTATAAAAAGAAAAATAGTTCCAGAAGGATATATGGATTTAACCCACAACTACCATTTTTGAGGAGTTGGTTTCCTAATAAATACAGGAACGTCATGCTACCTGACCTCTTTAATTAGTGATGATAGGGAAAAGGTAGAATGTATTATACCAGTAGAAAGAAAAAACAAGCCTCAAAACATTGACAGTAATAGTACAGTATTGAGTATGTTTTGCAGAATATTACCCATATAGGATTTTTTTTAAACATCTTTATTGGAGTATAATTGCTTTACAATGGTGTGTTAGTTTCTGCTTTATAACAAAGTGAATCAACTATACATATACATATATCCCCATATCTCCTCCCTCTTGCGTCCCTCCATCCCACCCTCCCTATTCCACCCCTCTAGTTGGTCACAAAGCACCGAGCTGATTTCCCTGTGCTATGCGGCTGCTTCCCACTAGCTATCTATTTTACATTTGGTAGTGTATATATGTCAATGCCACTCTCTCACTTCGTTAATAGAAGCATTTCTTATATTCTTAACTCAGACTCCCATCTGAAATTCACCATAAGATTTGTAAATAACAGTATGTTATTTTCAAAGGTCATTTCATTCCAGCAAAAATACAGATGCCATTAAGAGCCCATAGACAATACTTTATGGTAAAAGTGAGTCAAAGGACACAAAAACAAGATGCAAATCTAAAAACAAAAATGTTCTCAACAGCAATAAAAACAAACAGTAGAGAAAATGTTATGTTGCAGTCATGAACATCCCAAAAAATTTAGCGACTTAGCAGAACAGAAATTTATCTCTCACTCGAAACTTGCTGTGGGTCAAGGTGACCCTCAGGAGTCCTTCTCAGACACCGAGTGAGGATCCAAACTGACAGAGGCTCCACCTGCTTACAGCTGTACATGATCTGGTCCAATGAAACAAAGAGGAGTATGGCGAACAGCACACCAACGTTTATGTGCCTCCACCCAATTCAATTCTGTCTACATGTCACTAGCCAAAGCAAATCTACGCCTTTGGGGATAAGGGAAACTTAATCTTCTGTGTGACTGGAGAGGAGACCAGATATATTGGCGAACAAGAACAATATCTACCATAAGAAGGAAGAGCAGCTTTGGAGGGGGAACTCAATTTTTCTGATTATATACGGGATGACTCTCTCGCCGGCGGTTACTTCACAGATAACCCTGACGAGAAGGACTAAAGTCTGCAGGAGAGGGAGTCGGCTTAACTTTTTGCCATTCTGATGCGCCACGTGAATTCCCTCCTCTCTCCACCCTACCCCCCTCTTGCACTTCCATCGCCTCTCCACTCTGATTTAAGACACTCACCTTCTCCTGCAAACCCAAACTAATCCTCCTAGACTAGGTTAGAAATCCCTCTTACGGGGTTTCAAAGCATCCTGTAATTACTCCTATGTGTCAGAGTGTTCACATAAAGTGTTTCGATACACAGAAATGCAGGTAAAGTATACACTGGATACCTAATAAATGATCAAAAAAGTCATCATCATCTCATCATAGCACCTAGCACTTTGCATTTATTAATTTAACTGTCTTTCTCACAAGACTATGAGAGCCCATCCCCCTGCCTAGCTCTTACTTGAGGACACCTTCCTCCAGGTCAGTCTGCTCCCCCCACTCATACCAGGCTTGACCATTGACCTGGACTTGAGCCCCTCACAGCCTCTACTTCCCAGGGGTGCTATGTACCCACTCCTTTATTGACCCCAAATTTCTCTGTATTCATTCACCTTGTTCTATAGCTATGCTTGGACTATTACAGGATACATAAGCACTAAGCCTTTCAGTCACACATTAGGAAATGGTTTCATTTGCGATAAAAATTGTTATCAGGACATTGCAACAGATAAACTAAGGAAGCAAATGTTCAAACATTGCTGAAGGACTTTCTCCTCCCTCCTATTCCAGTTAATCTTTTCTCTGACACTCCACATAACTGTCATACAGTGTGGATGGTTCAATTTCAAATTTTATTTGTCCAACATCTTTGAACTTTCATTTTCTGATAATTCCACAATGCTCATTCAGTTGTTCAGACATCTGAAATGATTCCATTATTAAGATAATCACTTACACATATATGATATTTACTATACATATGCTCTCCTATACATATATTATCTCATTCTATCAGCAATATTGATCCTCTTTGAAGAATCGTATTAAAATTAGTACATCATATGATAAATAACAAGCACCAGCTATTAGTTTTATCATAGAGTGGCATAAATTAGCACCTTATTATTATACACATTTGTATATATCTTAATAACATTCATGCTGGAAATAGGTTTTATTGAAATACTCTGTATCTGGTTTTCCTAAGAATAACTCCTAGATTCTCTGGGTGTCAAGGTGTCTTTTCCCTGTAGGGTAAAAACTCTCTCTGATCCTCTCATCAATGTCAGCCACGAATAGTTTTACACCCTCCCCAATAGGTTATGTGTTTTGGAAGTTTTCACTGGCCTGTGAAACATTTATTATATTCTGTGAACTTATTAAGCATGGTATGAAACCTGGAAAAAATATAGTTCCTATCTGCAGCCCCTTCATCTAAATAGCACAAGCAACCAAATAAAAACAGTGTATGTCACAAAGATTGGTTTCAATTTCCTTCCTTTCTTTTTAGGATTATGAGGTCATTTTTCAAAGACCACGCTCAGGAGCTTCCATATAAGGAGAGCCTGTGGTCATATGAGATTAGAAGATGGTTTACCAAGGAAATGAGTTTTGAGCAAGATGCACTGATGCAGAATTTGGACCATACATCAGAAGGAATGCTGAAATGGAACTGAGCATAAAAGAACTGAAACGCCAGCTTTTTAGGCAGACGCATCTGCTAGAGAAAGCTCTGAATCTGGAGTAAAGAAATGTTTAAGTTCCTGGTCCTTGCTCTTAAGCATGATGAAGTCTGTGACCTTAGGCAAATGATTTCATCTCTTTCTACTTCTGTTCTGTTCCCCAGGTGTAAAAAGGGGATGAGTTTTCTGTTCCGTGTTGCTTGCAGAGATGATGGAAGTGCATAGAATAGGATACCTAGTGAGCATTTTGTGATCTTGGTTCTGGGGGCCTGAGCACTTTGTGGTTCCTCTCCTCTTACTTATAAGGAACAGATCGACAGAGCAGACAGAATCCTGCAGGAGTCCAGGTCTTGGGTTTGTGTGCAGTACCTGGAGTAGAGCAAACCTCCCTTGGCTTCTCATTTAGATCATCTCCCTAGTCCAGGGAGAGGGGTACATCCCAGCAGTCCACGTCTTGCACCTCCCAAGGAATAGCCACAGTCTGGACACTAGCAGAGATGGTGTAGCTGGCTGAGACACTTCCATCCAGGACCATATGTACAAGCTGGTCATGTGTTGAGGGACATGGCCATTTGTCTCCACTCCAGATTATAACTAGCATTTACACAAGGCTTAATCACAGTCTATCAACACTGTATTCTTTCACTGTGATGCCACAAGGACCCCAAGCACTGTCATCCAAGAGCTGCACCGCACCAGGGGATCAGAGTCTGGAGACAGACAGCCCTGGGTTTGAATTCCATCTTAGCCATTTACCAGCTATGTAACCTTGTGCAAAGTACTCCAGGTCTCGGAGCCCCAAATCTCCATCTACACTACAATGATCACAGAAAGGCATCTAATAGGGTTTTGTGAGTGTTAAGCATGCAGTCATGTAAAGCACTTAGTGCAGGGCCTGGCTCGTTGTAAGCACTCTATAAATGCTGGCTATGTTTGTTTGTTTTTTATTAAGGCAATTTTTTAAAAAGAGTTTTAGGTTCACAGTAAAATCCAGAGGAAGATAGAGAAATTTCCTATATATCCCCACCTCCACACACATACACACTGCCTCCCCCATTATCAACATCCCCCACCAGAGTGCTACCTGTGCTACAACTCATGAACTTACATTGACACATCGTAATCATCCAAAGTCCACAGTGTACATTAAGGTCCATTCTTGGTGCCTATTCTATGGGTTTGGACAAATGACATGTGCTCATCTTAGTATCAAAGAGAGTATTTTAACTGCCCTGAAAATTCTCCACCTATTCACCCCTCTCTTCCCCACCATCCCCTGGTAACCAACAATCATTTTACTGTCTCCCCTAGTCATGCCTTTTCCAGAATGTCATATAGTTGGCATCCTACATTATGTAGCCTTTTCAGATTGGCTTTTTTCACTTAGGGATATGCATTTAAGGTTCTCTATGTCTTTTAGTGTATTGATAGCTCTTTTTTTTTTTTTAGTGCTGAATAATATTCCGTTGTCTGGGTGTACCACCTGGCTATGTTTTTAACGCAGGTACTGAATAGACGCAGAGAGGTTATGTAATACGCCCAATCTCACACAGCCAGTGAGCAACACGTCAGGACTTCAACCAGCAATTCTGTCCTCGGTATAGCCCTGCAGTCCAGCCTCAAATGAGCCCACGCAACTGACAAACAGACATGAAAAATGTAAATCCCCACTTCCAAGGAATAGTCAGGAGACTTTGTACATTTCTGTTGTTGGAGAGACATTCTTATTCCCCTTGAATAGAAAGAAAACAACTACTAGGGCCACAGATGGATCTGGGGCCAGTGGTGGAACACAGGGGGCAGTGACAAGAAGCGCCCCACTCTCTTCTCCCAGTCAGTCTGGTAGAACCATCTCAAACTCTGATACAGTGGGTCTGGGGTGGAGCCTGAAATTCTGCATTTCTAACAAAAGTCCAGGTGGTGCCGTGCTGCCAGTCTATGGACCAGACTTTAAGAAGGAAGAGGATAGCCTATCATGCTCCCTTAGGAAGAAAATGGACATTACTCAATAATTCATCCAACAATTCTTTATTGAGTCTCTATCACATGTTAAGTAGTAGAGATCCAATGGGGATGAAGGAAAAACTACTGTGATCCCTATCTTTGTAGACTGTTCATAGTATAGGAGAAAACAATTAAACAAAGAAATAAAAGAGGAACAAACTGCAATAAATGCTACAAAGGACAAAACAGGGCCTGAGACAGACAGTAAGATGAGAATGTTCTTTAGACAGGTCAGAGAAGACCTCTCTGAGAAGGTGTCAATTAAGCTGAGATTCTAAGGATGGGAGCCAGCTCTGCAAATACGGAAGACGAGAATTTTAGGCTAAGGCATTCATAACACCCCTGAAATGGCAAAAGAGGAGAAAAGGAAGTATGAATTTCATTTTAATACATTCATTCTATCTTCTGGGTGAAGAATGGACCCTAGATGGTGGCAAGGAAACTAGCCAGAGGCCATTTCATTACAGGGGTTCAGGAAACAGACAATGGAATTCCAGGCATTTGGTGCTGAAATAAAGCATGAAAGATGGCCTCGCAGAAGGAGAGAGTTAGGCAGGGGCCAACAACCCAGAGTTTTCGATCTCTGTACCCAGCATCAAGTCAGGCTACCCCAGGGACAACAACAAAAGCACCAGAAAGAGAGTAAGTATCCACAGTACAGAAGAGCTGCCCTTGTGGTGAGAAGGGAACATACCACCTTGGTAGGAAGATTCTCCAGGTAGCAACAATGGCGCTGAAACTAGAAAAATGCCCCGAAGCTCTGGAGCCGTGCTGTCCAACATGGTAGCCACTAGCCACATGTGGCTATTTAAATTTAAATCAATGGAAACTTCATACAGTTAAATTTCAGTGTCTCAATCTCACTAGTCACATTTCAAGTGCTTGATAGATAGGACTTTTTTTTTGCGGTACGCGGGCCTCTCACTGTTGTGGCCTCTCCCGCTGCGGAGCGCAGGCTCCGGACGCGCAGGCTCAGCGGCCATGGCTCACAGGCCCAGCCGCTTCGCGGTACGTGGGATCCTCCCGGACCGGGGCACGAACCCGCGTTCCCTGCATCAGCAGGCGGACTCTCAACCACTGCGCCACCAGGGAAGCCCGTGGCTGCCATTTTGAACAGTAGTGATTCAGAAAACATTTCCATCTTCAGAGAAAGTTCTAGCGGACAGTGCTGCTCTGGATGGCTAAGATGTGAGTTAAAATAAATGGATGATGGAAACTCATAAGATATTCCATAAAGGAATATTCCATAATAATAATGTATTCCATAATATTTGCTACTTTCTGGCATATGGACTGTACCCAGGTAAAGGGGTCTGGAATATATTTGCTAGCAAGTAAGCAGGAGAAAAAAGGTGTAGTGGGGCTTCTATGGATGAAGATTGGAAGAGCAGGTATCATATAAAGACAAGTGAGTATTGAATTAGGGTGGTGGTATGAGAATCATCTCATTGGCCAGTCCAAGGGACCTAGGCTAGGCAGGAGCTTAACTGAAGCCAAAATGAAAACAAATGAATTCTAAGAACTGAGAGTAGTAAGGGGATTTGAGATCTGGGTGTTGGTCAATAATGAACTTCGTAGGAAAGATGGGGTAGTAGTGGGCAAGGTGGAAAGTGAATCCAAATAAGGAAATTTCATGGCTGGAGGTCTTAGGGGAGAAACAGTCTAAGTGATATTGAAGTCCAACATGTGGTCTTGCCCATGGTAGCTGAAATGGAAGCAAAGACCATATTCAGGAAACCTAAGTCCAGGATTTTGGAAGGGTCATCAACATGAAATGTTTTAACTTTTCATTTCAAGCTTTTACATAAAAGTAGAAAACTAGTATAATGAAGCCCTTTATACCTTTAATCCAGCATCAACAATTAGTAACTCATGGCCAATCTTATCAACATGGATTTTGTCACCAAGACATTGGGAGGTCTTAGTGTGAAGAAAGGAAAATGGGAGAAGGTGGTAAAACCAAAAAAGGGATGGGAGGTCCCCTTTGCCACGGTCAACAGTGGCAACTAAATAGGAGATGTGGAATTCAAAATAGGAGCAGTGCTAATGAAGGGACAATGGAAAGCAAGTAGCACAACAACTGGCACATAGTAAAGACAATAAATAAGAAAGCAGACAGGGGTAGACAGTGGAGAGCAAAGAATATCCTATTCCCATCTCCCTACATCCTTGAGGGATTTAAGCAGCAGGAGACAGACCCAATGATAGAAAAAAACCTTTGGAAAAGACTTCAAAATCTAGGTTGCCGTCATGGATACAGCCCCCATAGATTATAATTATAATAATCCAGCCAAACCATATTATATCAAGAAAATGTTGAGCAAAAGCCACACAGCCAAGAAGTTTGCTCCCTACTGATATTTGAAAATAAAACACAGCTACAAAGATCAGTCTCCATTAACGTGACTCCCAAAGGCTCTCCACTGCCCTTTGCCCTGTCCCAGTGAAGATCGGCGTCACCTCTGCAATTTGTCTTTGATAAACACAAAAACTCTTCATGAGCCAGTATTCTTTCAGGTTAAGTGCAATGGGCACAGCTGCAAATGCAAGGGGCCACGATGCCTCAAAGACCTTCAATGATTTGTTTGTATTTCTTTCCATTTTAATAGAACTGGCAAGTGACAGGCATCCACAATCACATGAAAAGCTACCTTCAGAGTTGGCCTCTTGGCCTGCTGTTAGTCCTAAAAATCTAAATGCAACAAGCAAAAGTGTGGGTGTTAGAAATCCTATGTGTTTAAACCAAGATTCTAAATTTGTCTTCCTTTTCCTAGAGGAACACGGGAGTTCAATGTTTGGTTTCCTAAGACCATTTCTGGTTCAGTTTCAGTCTGTACGTCTACTGAGCTGGTAGGGTGGGTACCACTAATACATGTGGTTTACATTAATGCTATTCATGATGTTTATCCTAACTGCAGGAAGCAGCTCACCAGATGGTATTCACATTTGTGTGTTGCTAAAATTCACTCAGAATCCCCATTCCAAAGACGAGTCCGTCAGCGGCAACGTCGATAAAACACATGCCTCTGCATTGGTTATTAAAAAGGCCACTTTCAATCAGAGGAAAAATACTGCAACAGGACACTCGGGATGAAAAGTTAAAATCAAACGTCTTCCCAAGCCTGCATCGCGATTTGGGGATCAGCTGATACCTGCAGAACAATGCATGTGCTTAGAAAAGGGCATTTCAAGTGAGTGAGAATTTGGTGGCTTCAAGGAGGGGAGCAAGTGATTCAGTGCAAAAGGGGTGAATTTCTTCCGCACCGTCCCAACTGAGGACACTGTGCTCATCTCAGGCAGATACTAAGTGATGCAGTAAAGCAGCAAATTAGAAGAATGTAAATTCTTTAGTACGAATTGCACACAGGGGAAAAATGCCTCCTAAAGCTCACATTTGTTTTCATGTAAATAATGTACACTCTTCCTAAAATCAGACTGGCAAGAGCCCAAGTAAGATGTCAAAATCTGCAACAGATGATATGCTGGACTCCAAAACGGCTAGGACACGGTCATCTTCCTTCTTGGGTGGAATTCTTGCTGGCAAATGAGAGATCTACCCAACGTTGAAACCCAGCAGTTTTGGCCTTTCGCTGCCTCACTTATTCTTGGTAGGTGCATGTGTTTGTGTTCTCATTCTCTCCGTCTCTCTCTTGTCTCTGATTTCTCATTACACTAAATTGTATGCTAATTGGTTGAGTGAGCCCAGATGATATCAGTTCTGTTTTAATTGGTGTAACTGCTATTGCTATTCCTTCCCCATCCCTCTGTCTGTCGCCCTTGCACAGATCTGGTCATGCTGAGAGTTCTCTCTCAGGTTCATGGCAGCCTCATTGTTCCACAGAGAATGGTCCAGGGTGAGGCCAGTGGGTGAATCAGAGTGGGCTGGGTTCTCCTCTGTAGTCCCTTATGACCAGGAAACTTAAGACAAGTGCTCAAATCTCCATCTCCTAAATGTCTTCGATTGGCTTTCCATCAGCTTCACCTACAGCCTTCTATCCCTAACTGCTTATGCCACTTACAGACCATATCTCAACATTTAGCACCTAATTGTAATCTGCCTTGTATTGTCCACTGAGGACATTATTGTCATGTAGGTTAAGCTCATTTGTCTTCCCAAGAGAACTTCTCAAGGAGACATGCTGTGGAGCATACAGCACTGCTGGTTCCCTTCTGCTCTGTCCTGGCAATTAGGTAGGTCCAGCCCCAGCTGTTGGGGAGCTCACAACCTACAGGCCAGGACAAAGGAGTTAACAAAGGATTTACAATATGGTGCTCAGAAGGCAGTTAGCACAGCATATTTAAAATGTCCTAGGAGGACACTGGTTTATGTGAGGAGTCTAGAGCCCCTTGTATAAGGTGATATCTCAGATAAGATTGGCATTTTGCAGAAAAAAGATTGAGACAGAACCATCTCAGGTGGAGAACCAAGGTCAATGTCTGGCGGGGAGATGCAGTGGGGCACTCAAGGAGACCAGCAGAGATGGGGTAAGAAAAACAGATAGCACTAGGTATTCAGAGATGCTCAAGGACTATGTTTTTAGGTAGAATCATAAAATTACCAACCCCAACCAGAAATTTCTGACCTAAACATACAGCATTTTCATATGGTATGAAATCTGTAATATTATGTTTCTCTGCATATTCCCCCATAGACAATATTTGTTAGGTAGTTTTCATCTAGCTGGAGGGAGGGAGGTCAGCACCCTCATTGACTCTCTCTGGGGGTGGTTAGAATTTGAAAGACTCTAATGGAAACTTTGCCCTCCACATGAGGCTCTAGCAACACTTCAGCTCTCTTTAGGGCCGATCAACTCCAGAGGCTTTCTTTGTAGAGTAATGGATGTGAGAAATGATTTTTCATTGGTGAAACGAGTGGCGATCAAGATGTGTGTATTGACTGAAATATTGTGCAGGCATCCCACTCATGCGTGAACAGGGCTATGAATCCATTGAGCCCGAGAGCCTGTGCAATTAGGAGCTGTGCCTGAGCCTTGATGAGGAAATTGTCCTGGGTCCAGCTGCTGGCTCTGAGGATTCTCCTTGTCTGAATCTGGCTGGAATGTTAGCTGAGTCCTGCTGCCCCATGACTGCCTCTTTGCCTCTAGTGAACCCTCCGGGCAAGTTGCTCAAAGGCAGGGGTCCCCAACCCCCGGACTGCAGACCAGTACGGGTCCGCAGCCTGTTAGGAACCGGGTGGCCCAGTAGGAGGTGAGTGGGGACGAGTGAGCAAAGCTTCATCTGCCACTGCCCATCGCTCACAATACCGCCTGAACCAATCCCCTCCCGCCCCCATCCATGGAAAAACTGTCTTCCACGAAACCGGTCTCTGGTGCCAAAAAGTTTGGGAACCGCTGCTCAAAGGGACCCAGAGCTAGGACTTTCTCAAGCTCATAGAACAGCTTATATGACTCCTTTGTGTCTCCTGACTTAAAATGTTTATATGTGTGGCAGAATTTGGTCTGAGCCTTGCTATCATTAAAACTTGGTGTCAGGAATTCCCTGGCAGTCCAGTGTTAGGGAATTCCTGGGCTTTCACTGCCAGGGTTCAATCCCTGGTCGGGGAACTAAGATCCTGCAAGCTGTGGGGTGGAACAAAAAAAAAAAAAGAAAGAAAGAAAAATAAAACTTGGTGTCAAGGTTGTCCCAATCCAAGAGATCTAGCACCCTGACCAGGCTACCAATATGTTCCCCAAAGACCTTTATAGGGCTGATCGAATCAGCTTAGGTCAGTTCACAGCATCCCTCCAGCATAGCACCCAGCACGGCAATAGCCATCCAAAGAGCAGTGGGCAAACGTGAATTAAATCAAGGTTTTGACACAGGCTGAGATTACAGGATTACAGTTGCTCATAGGATAGTAGGAGGAAGTTAGAGATACTGGGGGGAAAGGACTTTCCTTCACACTTCAGAGATCATTCCTTCCACCCCCCTCAGTTAATACCTAGAGATTCAGAGGCCTCGCAATCTCACGGATAACAACTGACACAACTATCCAGGTTTC